>NC_056739.1:656020907-656145907 GCF_019279795.1 Protopterus annectens
GACTGATGAATGAGGTATGACTGTGGGTTGTGTGAAAAATATAATGAATAGAAAGCATGACTGGGGTCCTGTTGACAATTCTAAAATAAATGTATGAAGACTGATGAATGAGGTATGACTGTGGGTTGTGTGAAAAATATAATGAATAGAAAGCATGACTGGGGTCCTGTTGACAATAACAGGGAGAAACAAGATGTAAAACCTATGGAAAGAATGCATATCCTGATGGAACAAATGAAAACAAATGAAAACAAATGAAGAGAGGAGTTTAGCGTAATTTCCTACTTTTAAGATGCGGTTTGAGTGAAACTGTATCATTGAGGCCCATACCCCTATGTGCCCCTAGTCTGAGGATCCAGCGGAGTTCTGCATCCTCAGTCCTGTTGGTTATGTTGCCTAAACGTGTAGTGGGTAACTCAATGTGAAGTACCTGAAACACAAAAATGTGAGTTGGACCATGACTGAGCATATGTCTAGCCAATGCACTACTATTGTCTTGTCTACTGAGACAGTAGTAGTGATCTCTGATCCGCTCCCTTAGTGTACGATTCGACTTGCCAATGTAATAACAAAAACAGATGTTACAATGAGCTACATATACTATATTGCGGCTCGTGCAAGAAGCATTGGCTCTCAGTTCCCAGAGTCTGCCACTCTCTGGGTGTCTGAAATAGTGAGATTCGTCCACATAGCGGCACTGTGGACAGGCACCACATCTTGTTGTTCTTTCCACAGTCATACCTCATTCATCAGTCTTCATACATTTATTTTAGAATTGATTATACTAGTTTACTTCATGCACCCTTCTAGGTCAAACACAGTCTCACAATATAGACACATATATTTTTTATGTTCTATATTTCACCAATATATCATTGATTTAGTTCAGCCAAGTTTATTACTGAATCAGCCTGAGTTTTAAATTGCTTTTTTAATATGTGTTTTGTATTTATTATACACTCCAGATAGATATAGTGACAATAATTTTTTCACTATAATGTGTGATGGTTTACGTACCATGACTTTTGGTATGTCATATAATCTATGGAACATCGCACAAATATCGTAAACATCTATCTAGTTAGAACTATACAGAATTTGCCTAATAGTTCTCATGCCCTAAATAGAAATGCATGATATACTAATCAGCGTGTTCTATATTTCACCAATATATCATTGATTTAGTTCAGCCAAGTTTATTACTGAATCAGCCTGTGTGTTTTAAATTGCTTTTTTAATATGTGGTTTGTATTTATTATACACTTCAGATAGATATAGTGACAATAATTTTTTCACTATACTGTGTGATGGTTTACGTACCATGACCTTTGGTATGTCACATAATCTATGGAACATCGCACAAATATCGTAAACATCTAACTAGTTAGAACTATACAGAATTTGTCTGAATAGTTCGCATGCCCTAAATAGAAATGTATGATGTACTAATCAGCGTGTTTTTATATATTCTATACATGGTATATTGTTTATATAATATTATAGTGTATACGACATGTTTTAAATTCTGCCACAGCATGTAATGAATTGCGATGCTGCTATATCCTTTGATGAATGGCATTTCTGCTTGATGATGTAGTTGTGGGTGGTTTAACAGAACGCTCAGATCAAGTAGGAATTTTACGTGGTCTTATCACTTTAAATTTGCTATGCAGGACTCGCATCATGCACCCGATATATACGCTGTGACGTAATTTCCGCTTACACTAAGGGATATGGATTTATCTGTTTTTATAGCGTTCGTAATGAGGTGAGATTTTTAAATCAATGATACGTTAATTTGTTTTTAACATTGTATATAAGTGTTTGAGGACTGTCTTTACTTTGTCTGATGAAGCGGTGGGATACACCGCGAAAGCGCTTACCACAATAAAGGAGTTTTTATTTCAACATAGAACCGCATGGTTTACGTGATTCAGTTTTTCGTAGAAGTGTTACTGTTTGCTGAAGAGTATTTTGAACAGCTATATTGTGCTTCAAGCTAGCGGCTTTATTTTATCAACCTACAGTGATTATTCGACAGTTGTTTTAATATCTCTGAATGGTTTACATTCTTCTAAAGCACTTTCGGAACATTGCTTGAATTTTGTATTGCTCTTCGCATCTGAATTGAACTACCACCAGCTTGATTTATACCTTTACCTGAATACTTGTAGCTCTGGGTTGGGATCTGTTTTTTGTATTCACATTGGGATCATCGCTTGGGTGTTTTTATATATATATATATATATATATATATATATATATATATATATATATATATAAAAACACATATATACATCATACATATCTACACATATGTACATATGTAGATATATACCTATATGCACATGTCTGTCTATATATATATATATATATATATATATATATATATATATATATATATACAAACACACACACAAACATATATGTATGTAAATACATGTCCTCTATATTAACACCACAGCGCTGCATTTTATGGGCGAGGGAACAGCACACATAGCAATACAAACAGATATCTACAGCTTTCAGTGTGTGCAACATGGACGGGTATGTCATATGTGAACCCCTTGTTGGGACAACATTGCCCTTGTCTGTGAAGTATGGAATGGGAATATGGGGAAGTATGGCAGGTATCGTTGTGGAGGTGGTCAGGGTTGGTAGATATAGAGGACAGCCTACAGGGGTGGTATGTGACACATGTGATGGGTAAACACCCTGGATGGTGTGTGTGATCTGTGATATGGGCTCCCCATGGGCCCCAATATGGACACAATGGGAACAAGCCTCCCACCCACTGCTACTCACAACAGCAGTCCACATCCCAAAGGTGCCTGGCCTGGAGGCTGAGCAGGAGGAGCATGTGGGCCCCATAAATGTGTACTGGGTGTCTCAAGGTGATGTAGCACATCCTAAATGTGTCTGTGGTGCCCATTATGGAACAGACCCTGGACCTGACATTAGGGGACAAGATCATGTCTGTGTGTGCCCCCGGGGGGGACAACATCCCCTGAGTTGGTTCCACCTGAAGGTATTGCTGGACCAGTAGAAGAGGAGGCCCCAGGGTGGGTCACACATGTGATGTGGTCTGGTAACATGGGCAGATGAGTTTGGAGAGGTAGTTCTGCTGGCCAATAGTACATATACATGCTATTGTGTCACTCTTGTAGAACATATGTCGGTAGTAATAGTCTACACAATCCCGGAACATGCCCAACAGATTGCATAGATAACCCCAATAACACAGTATGTCAGATGTGCAGCAACCACATAGCAAGCATACCACAGGCATATATAGAACCATAGTGGCCCTGACAATGGCATGCAGATGAATAGTCTGTAACAGGCAGCAATGATAGTGTCCACACAGGGTACATGGCTACAAACACATTGCACATAGTGTGGTACAATACAATATCTGCCCCACTGGTAGGTATGCTATAGCTATATCTATTGAGTTGTGTGTACAGTTTGTTGTCACTGATATGGTGAGGGGGTGACATGTGATATGTATTAAGAACTGCGTTATCCTTGCTGTATGACTTGCTCACACCTTTGTCCATCTTTATGTCTTTCAGACAAGATGTCCCATGGAAGGCGTCTGGCGTACTCAGCAGCTGAGATCGACATTGTGGTGTACCACCTCATACAGCACTACCCTGTCTTGTTTCACTGGGCCACCCATGATCAGCAGGAGTGGACCACCTGTAGAAGTACCTAGTCCACAGGGTCACTGATGTCGGACTGCACAACAGCAGTTATGAGCAGGTCCGACATCATTGTTCTGACCTGCTTTGCAATGCCCGTCAGTGTGCTGCTGCAGTTTGGGGGGATCACCTCGCCACGGGGGGGGCCATGCCATCCATCCCCCCTGACACATGTGGAGGAGCTCCTAGCCAGCCTCATGGCACCTGCCCACCCTCATAGCCACCAACCACTGGGCACCTTTGTGGAGGTGGGTGCTACCCACACACCGGCCAAGGAGCATGCAGGTAAGGTCAATGGGCACATCAGTAGACCACTGTTGCATATACATCCTCATCTGTACAGGTAGAACATGCATATCTGACACGTCATAGATCATAGATATAGTTTGTTGCTGCATAGTAGTGATAAACAGATGTGCATATGTGGTAGTATTGTGGACATGTACTGTTGATGTATTGTAATGCTGCACCCACCCTGTAGCAATGCCACAGGTGTGGCCACTGACTTTGCATCTCTCACCATCTTATGTAAGTCCTTCTGGTATACCACCAAGGCAGCCGCCTGTAACTGGTGAGTATGGTTTATGTAGATGCTTGCCAATACACTGGGCATGTAATGGCTATGGTATATTCCATGCACACATCTAACACACCTACTCAGAATGCATGCTGTGCATGTGCACATATTGTTGCTGTTAAATGCACGGCATCACAGTAGTGACTATGATGGGGTGTTGGAAGGGTATGTCATACACCTGCAAAATAACTAACATCCTGTCATTGTGGAATGTTTCCACAGGTAGTAACATAATGGTGGGAGACATGGCCTACAGTAGGGACATGTTTTTCCATATACAGTGCAACACCAGTGTATATACCTGTAGGACAATGGCAACTGTTGCAGAGTTACACTATGGTATAAGGTATTACTGTGGTCCACATTATCAGCTGGTACTAGGCTGTAACATGTGGTGTTCAGTGTATGGGACACTGCAAAGTGACACACATGTGTAGGCCTTACTTGTCAAGCATCTGCAAAAAGGCTGAATGTGGGGGGGCTGTCAGCATGACACACCAGTGCACTGCAGCAGGGATCCTAAGGATGCTAAGAATGGCTGTACCTGCACATACTGAGGTTCAGGAACTCTGGCAGATGTAACCCTACCCCCACAGCAATAGTGACAGCAGTGTGTGAACACCAAGGGATGTGCACATGAGTAGACCTTGCAATCATGCAAACTAGGGGGACATGTGTAGGGCAGACTGAACATACACTGGCAAATGCAGATGGCCCATGCTAGTATACCCCTGCCAGGAGTAGTGACTGCTGTAGTACACATAACAATAGGTGTAACAAACTGTCATGATAAGGGTGTGCACGCATATGCCCACACGGAATGTATGCATCACAGTCAGCATCTGCACACCTAACACATTCCGTAGACACTGCATGTGAAAATACAGGACATAAGTCACATATTGGGATCATGTACTGTTAAGATATGCTGTGATGTGGTCCCATAGCAGATCAAGGAAGGGTGAGTCATATCAATATGGGTGTGTACACCCCCCATAGCCATGGTATGCTCTGATGGTTGTCAGTGTAATAGTATTGGATTGGTCATACATAGTCCGCTGATGTTAAGAGCTGTAAATCATACATCAGGTATTCACAAATGACATCTGTCCACATATCATCCCATGTATGTGTTGCTGAAAAACATAGGGGCTGAGAACATTAAAGCTGACATAACTGACACAGTACTACACATTCAGCAATGGGTTGTACACCTCTGAGGTGTGGTGCACAGTACATGGCAGGGTGCAGAACAGGTGCACAGCAATACTGTGTACATGGGTGCAGTGGTATCCAGGGAAAGGGGCATCACCTAGTGACACAGAACATGCATCACACACATGTATACTGTTGCTAGTATGGATTGACTATAGCTGCACTGCATGCTGTTGTGTACCATATGTTATGCATGTTGACAGATGGGTAATAGGAATACTTTGTGTACTATCATTGTGCAACCTCCCCTTTATGTGTGTTTGTGTGTCCTGGTGGGTAGTTAGTTTGTTTTTAGGGTCACTCTGGTGGTGGGAGTTCGATGCATGTAGGATGCATGTGTGTGTGTTTGTGTGGGTGGCCATGTATGCACATGTGTGATTGTGGGGTTGTTCATACAGCAGTACCTCCCTTTGGGATCATGCAATACATGGACATGGATGGAAACATTACACACCAGGAATACCTGGCATGTATGTAATCACAGGACAGCTGATAGTATAATAAGGTCTGTAGCATGGAACAGACATTGAGAGGGAAGGTAAACACAAGGTATACCCTTAATATCGCATTCAGCAGAGAGGTGATTGACAACCCACGTATGCAGCACTACAGATGCATTTTGGAATTACTAGTCAACACCAGGGAGTGCATCCATATATTACAGTTGTCACATGATAGGCTGATTGAGCAGCATATTTGGCATGTACTGAGCAATACATACACATGACACTCCAGTGTGTGATATTATGGAGTAAACACAGTAGCCCACACATACAAGGGCCATGCTCATGATGTCCGGACATACACAGGGTGAACACTGAATGACAGCAGTGAGGCCAGCTAAAACCACTACACACAGGTCAGGCAGGTAATGTAGTAACAGGTCTTATGTAGTGATCACTTATCTAGGCATTTAGAGGACTGATATGTTAATGAGTGGTATCAATGAGTGTATGTTACCAAGTGTGATGCAGGATGGGGAATGCATGGAAGTATACATGGGATTGTCTGTAAAGTCATGGATGGTGGTATGTGTGTGTATGTGTGTGTGTGTGTGTGTGTGTGTGTGTGTGTGTGTGTGTGTGTGTGTGTGTGTGTGTGTGTGTGTGTGTGTGTACTGTTATGCAATGCTGTACAGCTCTTAAAGTGCATCTGTTGTATTCCCCCACAGGTGGCGAGGTGGGTCAGGGTCCCACTTGCATGCAATCTGATGTTGGTGTCCATACAGACACCAAAGATGATGACAGTACTGTGGGGCACAGGTGGGGTTGTCAGGGGCTGAAACAGTGCCATCATTTGACATCCCCATTTTAGCCACCCCAACCCCACACACAGTTTCAGTGCCTATACATACCCCATCACCAGTGGTCATAGTGGAGGGACAGCTGGCATTTGGTGGCAATGCACATGAAAGTGTGGTAATCGTGCCTACTGTGTCTGGTCACAGCAGGCATAGCTGGATGTCCGGCAGGGCACCACATAAGCAGATGTCCCAGGGTTGTCATGGTAGGGCCGCTGGTCATCATGACCCTGGCAGACGTGACACAGCTGGTACCAGCAGGCGCATGTTTCAGGCTGTCATGGTGGTGCAGGCATGCATGTAACATTACACCAGACAGGGCCTGAGGCTGCAGAGGGCTGCTCTCACATCTGCAAGTGACAACTCTTGTGAACTAGCTGGTGCCATCCGTGCATTAACAGAGTTCATGGATAGATGGTCTGGTAAGATTATGGCCCTCATCGACCGTGGTCTGTCCATGCTTGAACGTGTGGTGGGACTGCGGTGATGGTTGCGTGGGCGTAGGCCAGCAATGCCAACAGCTAGCAGTCAACGTGGATATGCTAGGACACCTAGGGGCTCCCGTAGTAGCAGTACCAGCCCCAGCACTGCAGGGGGCACTGTTCACACCACACCACAGTAGGCCATGAGCATGTGGTCCTGGCCAGTCCCAGGAGGGACCTGGTTCCAGCGGACATTTGTCATCATCAGGTGAGAGTAGCACATTGAGGCCTGTACCTGGACATGCCCATGGAACCCCTGTCAAGCACAGTCACCTGTCCATGAAAAATGAAAGAGGGGGTGATTTGATAAATAAAATGGAAACCTCAGAAACTAGATGGATAGTTAGATTAAGGGCCGACAGAGGCAAAGGCCTTAATGAAAGGATACCAATGAAGCCCATTTTAAAGAACAGGGCTCTTTTTAAATACATTTATTTTGTGAGAGTAATAAATAATAAAGTGATATATATATATATATATATATATATATATATATATATATATATATATATATATACACACACGTATATATATATATATATATATATATATATATATATATATATATATTTTTTTTATGTTTATTATGCTTTTATAACGTTCTAAGATAGATGTTAAACATATAGTTTAAAACTGCATCAGAAACTTCAGTAAGTATGTGTATGGCTTTAATTGCAAATAGAATAATTGTTATAGATTTATTGTATTTAATTGCTGAGTATATTAATAAGGGACCACACTTCAATGCATTTATGGTCTGATGAAGTGGTGTGATACAACCATGAAAGCACTAACCTTGTTTAACTGAGCTCAATGGAAGATTAAAGTTTGTTTTATTTCATTTTAAACTGGATGGACTGGCGTTGAAATTTATTTGCCTATGGTTGAAGTATTGGCCTTTTTTTGTGGAATAGTTATCTGGACATAACATCACACTGGATAAGTACACTAAGCTGCTAGGCATGTAACAAAGTGCTGTGCAGGCTATAGGCAGACTGCCACAACACTGGCCTACATTTCTTATGAGGAATACACATGTACCTGTATATATTGCAGGCTTTACAGGCATGTCACAGCACAGAGTAACAGACACCTGTGTGAAAGTGCATAACCACAACCAATGTGAACACAGCCACAGCTACACATGGTAAGCTAGCATGATATTACAATATATGGACTATCTGATCAACACCATCCTCAAATGTGCCACTCACACACTAATCCTACATATACTGGGCCACTACACAGTGTGGTCCAATGCCTGAATGTGGTATGGGACATGTGTGTGTTTGGCCCTACAAACATGTAAGCCGATAGGGTAACATACAGTGGAGCAGCATGTAACATCAGATAGAGCAGAACCAAGAACAATGACATCTATCACAGTCTGTACACAGACCAAGGTACATATTCACAATACACACACTGTCAACAATCACCATATGTACACAGACCTCAGTACTGTACACACAACCACAAAATGCCCAGGTCATATCCTCAAATATAACCCCTACTATACATAACATGTGTAGCAGTCTGATATCTCACTGGCTTGTTATCAGATATGATGTCAATAAATTATGGTGTACAGAACATATACACCTCTTACTGCATGATATATGTACAAAGGTTGACAGAGTTGTGGCTGGAGGCACAAACACAGGGCCAATATTGACATGTTGCTGTGATAACCTCATACATTTACTGTTGTAACAGGGTTTGTTGTGACATATGTCCTATGAGGGATATGAAGTCAGTAACACTCATGGCTGTCACCATGTACTGACTGCAATCCTCACACTATGCTTCTGCAGTTCACAGATAGGTGGTTTGTGTGTAACACAAGAAACAAAAGGCACCACACACTGGCCAGTCTGCAGATGACCCTACAGATGGGGGTTTCCTCAGAAACATAGCACTGTCATGACAGATATTAAAACATGTAGACCAGCCATATCCACACACACACCCTGTTAAACCAACATTAATCCAAATGCAGAATAGCAATACTTACATTCTGTAGTCATGTCAGGCACATCCCCCCTCCTGTGTGTTGGCCTGTTTCCACAGTGTATGTTGTTAGAGGTAAATCCCCAATCCATATGTGATGTTGTCTGCCAAACACCAGATCTAGGTCCTGCTCACAGTGAATGAAAAGGCCCAACACCAACATGATGTTCCTAGTTATTGGAGTGTGTTTCCATGCAAATGGCTATGGGAATGTTACCACAGTTGTTCCACATGCTATCAGCTAGAGGAGGGCTGCAATTCATGCAGAGGCCATCAGCTGATCATGAGCATCACTTACAAAACACATGTTGCTGCCTAAGCAAAGCAGGTGTAGTTCTCCACATCCACCAGAGATGGAGAGGGAGGCAGGCAGAGGCAAGGATAAGTCAGGGAGGGGATGGGAGAGAAAAACCTAAGCATTTTTGTGTCACCAGTACAGGGTATCAAACCCCTGATTAACCTATATATTGCTATTACATGTCTATGCAGTTATTGGATGCACCACATAGCTTAAATGTTGAGGAGCTCTCCAAACGTATATGTGATGGTGAGTGACATCTGCAACAGTGATATGGTAGCAAAACGGTAGGTGTAGTACACATGCCTGTCCACATGAACAATTGTCAGTGTCAACATAGCCACACTCTCTCAGGGACTCACACACATTGACACACCTAGCAGGGTCAGGAATACACTTCCTCACTAGTTAGTTTGCCACAATACAGTACTGTGCAGGTATCACATGCACCACAGGGGTTATCCGGAGGTTATATGGGCAAAGGGTATGTGGAGGTGTCTGACATCAGGCAGCATGCTTTAGTATGTCAATATGGGTTGTAGTGAGTGTGAATGTGGTCAAAAGCATCATATGCCACACACAGACACAGGGTGCCAGTACTGACATGCATGGGTGCATTGCTTCAAGGGTATGTGGTGGTTGACTGTGCTAGATGGCTATACAAGGCTAGGTGAATGGTATACCTTGGCATCAGGCCACATGACAATAGTCTGCAGTGTGGCTTAGGGGTGTATTGTCTGGATTGGCCCACACAGATGGGTATTGTATTCACCATCCAGTTACCTGGGTAGCTATTGTGTGTGGCCATTGCTGTTCAATGCTTGCCACATACGTGGCAAGCATTGCTGTTCAATGCTTGCCATGTATGTGTTCTTTAGTCCATGACATGGACACTGTCTGGGATGTGCACACATCCCACATTCATGTAGAGGGACATGTGGAACTGTACCTGGGGTGTCTGGTCCATGTTGTGTACACAGATTGTTATAATCAGATGTGCCTGTCCTGGCCTCATGTGCTGGGAACAGGTAATGGACAGCAGGTTGACCCTGCACCTACATTCATAGCATGATACAGGTATTCTCTGGTGTCAGTGGCATCTGTCCATACAGGGCATGTGTATAAGGCATGGTATGTCCTTTGTGGGTCACATTTGATGGTACCACAGGTGTTGCAGGTGTCCAGTGGGGAGCATAGCGATGGCACAATGTCTGCATGTATGTGCGTATTTTACTGATGGAAAGGGTGCCATGCCCTCTGCTGTCCACTACAATCACACCATGGTTACTATCTGTGGGCAATATGCAGGGTACTATCAACATAGCAGTTGTTGCCTAGGCAAGTGTGTTTGTGTATGAGACATGGGTTGAGAGTGTTCTCTGTGTAATACTTAGGTAGCTAACTTTGTTCACCAGGCCTTGATGTAACATGTAGGGGTATGGATAGCATCCCCAGCCTCTCGGCTATTTCACATCTGTTATCCTTGTATGGTGGACATTGTAACATATAATAGGGCCACCATATAAGAAATTTGCAAAACCCACTACGCAATTAGTCCAGTTGTTACACACTCACAGCTACCTCCACACAGGATACGAATGATAAACACAGACACACACACGTAGGCACACCTGCCATGTCTGGGATTAGAACTTCTACCTAGTTTATTACACTACAGCATTACACAGTTATAGGACGTGCCACAGAGATTACTGGAACACTCCTTCACCAAAGTTGTATTTCATAGTGAATGACATCAGCAGGCTAGCCAAAGTAGGGTGTTTGAGCTGTAGTGAGTGTGACTAGCCTAAAATGCATTGCTTCCTACACAAACAAACACAAACATCCACACTTGCCATGTGTGGGACTAGAACTCCTACAAAAGTACTATATCACACTACAGCATTATGCTGTTATAGAATGTGCCATGGAGATTACTGGGCTACACCTTTCCCAAAGGTGTATTTCCCAGTGAATGACATCAGCAGCCTTGCCAAAGTGCTGCATTTGACCTGTAGTGATTGTGACTAACCAAAAATGCATTGCTCCCTACACAAACAAAGAAACATACAAACATCCCCACTTGCCATGTGTGGGACTAGAACCCCTACTAAAGTACAATATCACACTACAGCATTACGCTGTTATAGGATGCACCACAGAGATTACTGGGCTACACCTTTCCCAAAGGTGTATTTCATAGTAAATGACATCAGCAGCCATGCCAAACTAGGGCATTTGAATTGTAGTGAGCGTGACTAGCCTAAAAAGCATTGCTCCCTACACAGAGACACACACACAATTGCCATGTCTGGGATTAGAACTCCTTCCTAACTAGTTTATCACACTACAGCATTACACAGTTATAGGACGCACCACAGGGATTACTGGGCTACACCTTTCCCAAAGGTGTATATCACAGTAAATGACATAAGCAGCCTTGCCAAAGTAGGGCATTTAACTTGTAGTGAGTGTGACTAGCCTAAAAAGCATTGTACCCTACACAGACAAAGACACACACACACACACACACACACACACACACACACACACACACACACACACACACACACACACACACACACACACACACACAGTTGCCATGTCTGAGATTAGAACTCCTACCTAACTAGTTTATCACACTACAGCATTACACAGTTATAGGATGCACCACAGAGATTACTGGGCTACATCTTTCCCAAAGATGTATATCACAGCGAATGGCATCAGCAGCCTTGCCAAAGTATGGCATTTGAATTGTAGTGAGCATGACTAGCCTAAAAAGCATTGTTTCCCTACATAGACAGAGGCACAAACAAGCACACACACACACACACACACACACACACACACACACACACACACACACACACACACACACACACACACACAGTTGCCATGTCTGGGATTAGTACTCCTACCTAACTAGTTTATCACACTACAGCATTACACAGTTATAGGATGCGCCATGGCAATTACTGGACTACACCTTTCCCAAAGGTGTATATCACAGTGAATGACATCAGCAGCCTTGCCAAAGTAGGGCATTTGAATTGCAGTGAGTGTGACTAGCCTAAAAAGCATTGCTCCCTACACAGACAGGGCACACACAAGCACACACACACACACACACACACACACACACACACACACACACACACACACACACACACACACACACACACACACACACACACACACACAGTTGCATGTCTGGGATTAGAACTCTTACCTAACTAGTTTATCACAGTACAGCATTACACAGCTATAGGATGTGCCAGAGAGATTACTGGGCTACATCTTTCCCAAATGTGTATATCACAGTGAATGACATCAGCAGCCTTGCCAAAGTAGGGCATTTGAATTTTAGTGAGTGTGACTAACCTAAAAAGCATTGCTCCCTACACCAACAGAGACACACACACACACACACACACACACACACACACACACACACACACACACACACACACACACACACACACACACACACACACACGGTTACCATGTCTGGGATTAAAACTCCTACCTAACTAGTTTATCACACTACAGCATTATGCAGTCAAAGGATGTGCCAAAGAGGTTACTAGGCTACACTTTTCCTAAAGGTGTATATCACAGTGAATGATATCAGCAGCCTTGCCAGTAGGGCATTTGAATTGTAGTGAGTGTGACTAGCCTAAAAAGCATTGCTCCCTACACAGACACAAACACACACACACACTTGCCATGTCTGGGATTAGAATTCCTGTCTTACCAGTTTATCACACTACAGCATTACACAGTTTTAGGATGCACCACAGAGAATACTGAGCTACTCTATTCCCAAAGGTGTATTTCAAAGTGGATGACATCAGCAGGCTTGTTATAGTAGGGCTATGGGAAGGGCAGTGTTTGTTCATGGGCCATAACCCATTCATCTAGAGGATGACACACCACATGCAGGCACACACAGGGTTATATTCCGCAGGTACGTGTATACAGCTGCTAGATGACTACTGTCTTATACAGTCACGTTGCACAGCTAGCACTTGCACCACATAGTCTGTAATGCTGATGGATACCAGTGGCTAATTTCTAAAGTGAGTGACATTTACACATCATGTGGTTGTAGCCATTTGGCTGTGGGCTGGGTGGGACAGGCCTCATGATGGTTGGCTCTTTGTCGCAGTCACTGTCTTCCACACATACTATGTATGTCTACTTTTGGCATATTATAGTGCGTTGTCCTTGGATATATGTCTGTATTCCTATCCAATGTGTGTGCAAAGCATGACTGGTGCATCCTGAGGAGTGTATGCACTAACATCTGCAACTGTCAGATATGTGTGGACCACTGTTGTTTGCAGACATGGGCTTCATTTGTTTAAGTGTGTGAGCATGCCCAGTATGCCCTTCTGTATGGAATGTGTGGATCCATTCCAGGTAGTTTTTACTCTACTAAAGACCTTTGTGTTGTACACCTACAGGTAGCAAACTGTTTCTGCAGGGTATCTGTAGATCATTTGGCAATATTGGGTCAAACTGTGCAAGGGATAGTGTGTACTGTAGGTGATTGTGTCTGTGCTGCTTCTGCTACATGGTACTGGTGTTAGCAGAAATATTCAAACATGTGTACTGTTATACACTGTGATGTTTTATGTCCTCAAGTACTGTCAGGTGGGCATTCTTGCTCACAGTGATGTCCTGGGGAACAAGGGTGAATGCATCTGTGTCTGCTATTGTGGGCAAATGCCCACATATTCATGGACAGTTATGCCATTCTGAAGGGGGAGCTGCAGACACTTGCTGCTGGGTCTGTGTATCCGGTTCAACACATTGATACAGTGCTGGCAGAGGATCCCATACTTGTACATCCATCAACATGGCATTATGGCCTTATCTTGCTGTGGCAATACCTCACAGCTGTACAGATTCATACAGGTTACCCAGAAGCAGGGGTAATAAGTCAGGACATTACCCGTATTGTGGTGTACGGGCAGGTTTGTAGCCATCCATTTATGTGTTTGCAGTCAGGGATAGTGTGTGCACACAGCTGTGTACCAGACCCTGCACATTTCATGCTGCCCATGCTCCCACCCCCTGTATTATTCTATCCTCTTCCATACATTATGCATGCATTCTCTGATACTTCCCCTGAGGTTATCACCTCATCTCCGCTGTGTTTTGGTGTTGGTCCACAGTTCATACAGTGGGACATGGTGGACATGTTACTGTGGTTTGTCCACATTGCCTTGCATATGGCTTATGTGGAGTGTGTTATGTTGTTATTTGGGTGTCCATGACATAACATGCATTGGCAGTATGTGTGAGACATGGGCCTTTGGCAGAGGCCTGTAGGCCATTTGGTGGTGGCGCAGGCCAGCTGTGGCAGGCCATTGCATTCTGTCAGTCCTACAATCCCAGACCGCCATACAGTATATTCCCCTGGGGTGACAGGGTAGGTGTGCTAGGTGTTCATGCCAATACTTTCTATCAGTATTGATCAGGTGGTGTGGATGCTGGCAGGGTGCTACCTACAGCTAGGGACACACCTGCATGGGACACCTGCACTGCATGCTGCATTCTTTCGCTATTGCCATATACAGGGATATGACCAGAGAGGTACCTGTGGGTGGTGTTTGGGATAGCTGGGTGCATGTGTGGTATGGACATTACTTGCATCTGACTCACAGATATGCATGGGGCATTCCAGTTGTGCTGGCATGTGCAGATACATCAGCTGTTTCCCAATACATCAGTCCTATCACCTTTGTGATCTGCAATTGTTTGGGCAGACAACACTGGTATTCCCTACCACAAGCCCAGATAATGTGATGCATACCTGTATGTACAATTCCAAGGGCATGTCCATTTCACAGTTACACATTATATACTGTATGTCTGGGGTAATTTCCCCTGTGTACTGCTTGTATATCTAGCCCAACAGCCATGCCATGTCACTCTTTCATATGGTGACAAATATTACCACCATACATTTACAATGGATTACTGCTAGCATGTGTTAAACTGAGGGGAATTGTCTTTGGCACTGCAGTTGTGAAGACTTGGCCCTTTCATCAGCAGTAGTGGGCAATGGCCACCAGGTCAAACATCAACATGCATTACTTATTGACCACTCTCACACAATATGTAACACACACCAACCTAACACACACATACATGCATATTGTACAAATCCTACAATCTATTTTGCTACCTTGGCCACCTCGTGTCATCTTTGCTCCACTGGTATTATACCTACACGTACATGTTACTACATGTCTACATCGGATTGGGGGGGGCACACCAGACTGTTACTACATTTCTACATAGGATTGGAGGAAGGGGGACACCTGACTGTTCTACAGTTATACACAGGATTGGGGGGGCACACCTGACTGTTTCTACATTTCTGCATAGGATTTGAGGAGGCCACACCTGAGTGTTTCTACATTGCTACACAGGGTTGGGGGGGCACACCTGACTGCTGCGACATTTCTACATAGGATTGGGGGGGCACACCTGACTGTT
The DNA here is from genome assembly GCF_019279795.1 of Protopterus annectens. Classification (NCBI taxonomy): domain Eukaryota; kingdom Metazoa; phylum Chordata; order Ceratodontiformes; family Protopteridae; genus Protopterus; species Protopterus annectens. The sequence continues at coordinate 656,037,007 of NC_056739.1, forward strand.
ACTACATGTCTACATAGGATATGGGAGGCACACCTGACTGTTTCTACATTTATACACAGGATTGGGGGGCACACCTGACTGTTTCTAAATTTCTACATAGGATTGAGGTAGGGGGCACACCTGACTGTTTCTACATTTATACACAGGATTGGGGGGCACGCCTGACTCTTTCTACATAGGATATGGGGGGGCACACCTGACTCTTTCTACATTGCTACACAGGATTGGGGGCACACCTGACTTTTACTACATTTCTACATAGGATTGGGGGGAACAACTGACTGTTACTACATGTCTACATGGGATATGGGGGGCACACCTGATTGTTTCAGCATTGCTACACAGGATTGGGGGGCACACCTGATACTTGTACACATTTGCTATGACTGTACTGGTATGTCAGGTACTCCATTTCATTCTGTTTTCTAACCTATCATGCTGACTAGTGGCATATCAGTGTACTACAGGTCTTATGTTTGATTGACCTACATATTAGTTTCTGTCTTACTACCCTTCAGAACTAACATCCCACTACCTGACCTGATGTAGCCTGTCTGTGTAGGCCTGGGGGGAGGTTACCCATAGGCATCATTCAGAGGCCTTAGCACAGCCTTTGTTTGTGTTTGCCTTCACATGTCCTGCTGGCTTTGATTGTTGTTGGGTATGTGAACCTCCCTGACTGGCATGTGTGTGTCATATGGACACACATGTGGCCCAGCACATTTCCAGCAGTGGGTTTTGTCACCATGTGTAGTACTGGCTAATATGGTGACACCAACTTTTGTTACAGATCTCATGCTGCCACTATAGGTGTCTACTATATGCTGGCATCCCATTCAGCCACCCAATTCCCTTGCATGCTCACGTCCATACCATAGATACAGGTAACAACACATACCACTACATTTAGCAATTGTTAAGTTGAGTGACTTACCTTGTGGGTGTGCCAGTATTGAGGGTGGTTCTGGAGGGCTGCCTATGTCAGATGCACATAGTACCCTCCCTACACATGGTTGAGCACAGGTAGTGTCATGTTTGGCATCCCTTTTACTGTATGTGCGAGTCAGAGAGAGGTGTCATTCCCTGGGTCCCTCCTGTGTTAGTGTATGTGCTATGCATTGCCTCTTTACCAATGCCAGGTCATACTGGGCATGCCTCCTTCTGCCTACTGGGGCAGGGTCAGGTTGTCCCTCCTTCGAGTCACTCTGTGCCTGTGCAGGCCTTGGCAATGGTGGGGGGCTGTGTGGCCCTGACCCGTGCTGTTCCTGCTGCAGCTGTTTCCACAGGATCATACTGTGTAGTGTGGCATATACGATGACAATTTGAGTACATGTAGCTGTTGAGTACTGCAAGGCTCCACTGGATGTGTCCAGGCACTGGAACCATGACTTGAGCATCCCAAACACACACTCTATTATAATTCTGGTCTGTGCATGTGCCTCATTATGGAGTTCTTGTTCAGGTGTGTGTGTGCATTTCTGATGGGTGTCATCAGCCATGGCTCCAATGCATAACCAGCATCCCCCACTAGGTGACCACAAGGGATGTCCCCATTGGCAAATCTCTGGTACAGCTGTATCAGATGCCAGATGAGGGAATTGTGATAGCTTCCAGGGCAGCCAGCACACACATTAATTATTATGCCCTCTGCTTCACACACTACCTGGCAGTTGATGGAAGGGAAGCCCTTGCAGTTGATGTAGACCCTACCCAACTCACCGGTGGTGCTTTGATATATATGTGTGTGCAGTCTATAGCACCCACTACCTCAGGGTATTCTGCTATTTGGTTGAAGAGATGCATATTGCTGGCCAACGCCTCACAGGTGTTGGGGAAATATACATGGTCACCAGCATGTGCTAACATGGCATCCAGGAACTAGTGGAGTACCCTGGATGTTGATACCTGTGAGATCCCCATAATATCCCCAGTTGGCCTTTGGAAGGTACCTGTAGCTAGTATTCTTAGGCCTACATATACCTTGGTATCCACTGGGATGGATTCCCCTCTGTTAGTTCTGTGTGTGAAGCATGGCCAGCACAGCTCAACAATTTGCTGTAGGAGGCCCCTGTCCACCCTATAGCACCCCACTATCTCCAGCTCATGTAGTCCCTGGTAGGTTACCCTAGGTCTGTACACTCTTCTCCGCCTCCTCACTTTGGGTTGGTCGACAGCATTCACATCCTCACCACCCTCAGTCTCTTCTACATGTTGTTGTTTGAGTTATACAGCTCTAAAAATAAACCCCTATTTTATAATCTCACTTGTGATGAGTTTCAAAGCATTAGTAGGCTACAAGAGAACACTGAAATAGTAATTAGACAAGTGGATAAAGGGGGAGCAGTTGTGATTTTGGACACAACATTCTATGATCAAATGATGACTAATATGCTACAAGATGCCGAAACGTATCGTGTATTAAATATTAGTGAGCTCAATGATGTAATTAGAAATGTACATGCTGAATTTTATGATATGTTTTTATGTTCTACCATTGATGCTGATTTATATAAGTTCCTACAGGTAGATCAACCTATGACACCCATAATTAGGGGTTTACCAAAAATTCATAAGGACCCCGTGAATCCTCCCTTGAGACCTATTGTCTCAAGGAGAGGTTGGTTATTAGAACCTGCATCAATATATATTGAAAAACAGTTGAAACCGGTTGTAAATAATACCGTGACTATACTAAGAGATACTAAAGATTTTTTAGAGTCTTATGGCAATTATGCAACCACTCCAGATATCAATAATGATACTAATCTACTTGTAAATTTAGATGTAGTCTCACTTTTTACATGCATTCCTAATACATCTGGCATGGAATTCTTGAGAATCTTTCTTATTGAGAAAGGAACACCTAGACATTTGACTTTGAGGATTTTGGCACTGTTAGAGTTAGTTCTTACTAATAATGTTTTCCTATACAAAGAAAGATATTATCTACAAACAAAAGGGGTAGCCATGGGAACCCCATGTGCAAACTCTTATGCCAACTTAGTGTTGGCTTATTGGGAGAACATATATGTAATAGGGAATGATAACTACAAAACAAAGATAAAATTTTATAAACATTTTGTAGATGGCGTTTTTCTTGTTTGGGCAGGTAGTGAAGATGAACTTAGTGATTTTGTTCATTATATTAATGGAACAACTGATTTTTTAAGTTTTGAATGTAAAAGTTCTAGACACAAGATTGATTTCTTGGATGTTCAAATTTTGAAAAATGGGGGAAATATACATTCCGAGTTACATAGAAAGGACTGCTGGAGAAACAACATCCTACATCGTACCAGCATGCACCCTCAGCATATTTTTTCTAATATTGTAACAGGACAGAGCCTAAGGATATCTCGTCTTGCCACCAATGAAGAGACTTTCAGTTGTACACAAGAGTTATTGGCTAATAACCTGACAGCGTGAGGTTATAGTATAGAAGAAACACAAAGAGTATTTGAAGTTACTGAGCATTATAGGAAGAACAAGGGTAGACAATATTTTTATAAACACATTAGAAATGATTTTGAGACAGAGAGAAACACTATGAGAGAGCAAACATATAAGAGACTTTCTATTCATCATTCAAATGAGATTTCAAGGGTTAAGCAAATAATTTATAGAAATTGGAATATATTGACAATTGATGAGAGAATAACTCAGATAGTGGGTGATAAACCTAGTTTCTCATATAAAAACACCAAGTCTTTAAAAAGACTATTATGTTATGAGAATAATAACAAAGGATTGATTACATCAGTAAGGCATGGAACTTTTCCATGTAGAAATTGCAATCAATGTACTTATATGTCTGGTGAAAACTACTTTAGACACCCTGACACCAATCAGGTTTATCACTTTAACGTCTATGCTGACTGTAAGATGCGTAATGTGGTTTTTGTTGCCCTGTGTCAGAAATGCTCATGTTTTTATGTGGGCAAAACTAACAGAAGTTTAAGGGAACGTGTCAGGGAGCATGTCTATGCCATCAATAGAGAAAACGAGATGAATGCTCTAGCTTATCATATATTGCAAAAAGGTACATCACATACATTTAGGTTCACTACACTTGAGTTGTTTAAGAAGTCAAATAGACTGGAGAATATTAAGAATTACACAGAGGAAAGAGAAAATAAATGGATAATAAGACTGCAGAGTTATAAAGGGCATGGACTGAATGAAAGAGTTACACTAAAACCATTTTTAGCTGCCCGCCATTATAAACACTAAGTAATTATTAAGTGGTAATGAATTTCTCTATACCATTTCATAGGTAGTTGTTGCTATTGGTTCATATATATTTCTTGGGATATTTATTATATGCATTCTTATGTGTATTTTATCTGTGTATATATATGGATGTATATATATCTTTTTAAATGTGTGTTTATATATATGCACATATATATATATATATATATATATATATATATATAGTATTTTTTATATATACATGCAAATATAAGTTCTTGATTTTAAGTGAATTTATATTTTTAACTTTATAATTGGTTAATTGATAGGTGTGTTCATATGACTGTATATAAATATCTTGTTCTTGTAGAGCAGTCATTGAAGTCTGAAGAAGCGTTCTGGCAACGTGAAAGCGCTTGCTTTTTAACTGCAGTGGAATAAAACAGAGTGTTAATTTCAAGCTGTCGTGGCGAGCCTCTTCTGTTGTTTAATAGTTGTATGATAGCTATTGCAGCCCCTATCATTTTGTTGTTTTTGTTTGTTAAAGGTTCTCCACTTGTATACACCGGTGGTGCAGAGTATGTGGAAATAAACAGAGGAATAGGTGTTTGCATAGTTTATAGTAGTGTTCTGGGCTGGGCTGGTCTGCTGCCTGTGTAATTGGCTGATTCTGATACATTTCACCTGCCAGCTATGCTAGTTCTTCTAGATTACCTTCCTACTGCTGTTTTCCCTTCCCATTGCCTTCCTGTTTAACCCGGGGGCGTGCCGCTCAAACACAGTGCTCAAACGTGCACAGAGCTCCTATTTGCTGGTTTACTTTTTTCCTTCAAAACCCGGTGTGCAGCGTGCACACCCGCTTAGGCAATATAAAGAGTGCTAGGCAGCCTCAGACACACCCCCTTGCTTAGCTCTGCTAAGCTAAGGGCAAACCTGAGCCACAGGGCTCAAATCCGATTACAGTATGCCTGACACACACCCCTATGATGTCAGCTAACTCCTAGACTTGCACTAAGCTATTCCTGCTCTTACACTGTAGGGTGCTGACTAGCATGCAGGGAAAATCTGTGATTCAGTATCAATCCCCTCATTTGCATAGGATTGCCTGCCGATGCATAGTTACAAGTCCAACACTGAGCCTCCCCCCTTAGCAACCACTATTCTCTGGCCATGTTGTCTTCTGCCTGCCATTGAGTATAATGGCAAAATAGTGATTTTGGTTAGAACGCTTATTTTAGTTCTTTTTTATTATTTTTCGTCTGATCCCATTTATGCACCATTGCCCTATGCTTAAACAGCTGAGACTGGCTAAAAAAATAAAAATGGATTTTTTTTATTTTTGCAACTGTTTTCCATGCCAATGGCCATATATGTGGCCATTGGCATGCTTTCTACATAATATCCACCCTTTATTTGGAGCTGTTATGGCTCCGTTTTGTAGTTTGCAGAAATGTACTTCATTACTGGCAGAGTACATTTCTGCAGATTGCACTAGTCCTGCACGGCTGGCTTTCAGCTTCCTGGATTGCAAATTCACCTCATTTGCATGGATTTCTCCTGCAAATGGGGTAATTTGCATACAGGGACTGAGTCCATGCAGGACTAGTACAGGAGCACTCGTGCACATCCCTACAGCTTATTCCTGGATCGCACGGCAGATATATTGCCTGCTGGAGCTCCTGCTCTAGTCCTGCACACCATACAGGGCTTGCTGAATCAGGGGGCCACTTTTTGTTTTAAGTGGTGCATTTTCTTGAAACAAAACAGAGAATTAAAAGCTGTACTACTAAAAACTCCTGATGTCCACCACGGCAGTAAAACTTAATAGTAAAATCAAAACTTTAATAAAATGAATATATCAAAATAAGCTGTCCTCAGTCTTCCGATAAGCGCTTTTGGCAAATAAGCCTTCCTCAGATCGTATGATGTGCTGTGCTTTAATAATTAATACTTATAGATACGTTGCCATATTTGTTGTAAACCAACAAATCCAAAGGATGCATTCATAAAATGTACAGATTTGAAAATTCAGAAAACTCCAGTCCTTGAGGATGAACATCAAGAAAAACTTGAAACTCATCAATGGATCATGTTAGCACTAGGAAAATGTCATCAATAAACCTGGCATAATATATGTCCTTCTGTGGCCCAGTAATCAAGGAGTCTCAGTGTAGGACAAAGCCACTGCTTCAGGGTGTCTGATCACATAATTTACTACCACTAGAATATACTTTTTCCCTGTGGAGCTTGGGGTACTCAGAAGCCCTACAATATCCATAGCTACCCTCTGAAATGGCTTCCCAGTCACAGACAAAGGCATCACAGGAGCTTTACCCTTGTCTCTTGCCTTGCCTACCTTTTGGCACTGCTCACAAGTCCTGCAGTACCCTGTTACATCTCTGGAAATCCCAGGCCAATAGATGTTTTGCATAATATGTCTCTTTGTAAGTTTTATGCCCATATGACCTGCACTACCAACTGCTGTACTCTCTCACCCTATAGCCCTCCCTTAGGGGTCCACTCTCTATCAGTAACCCTTTGTCCCAGTATACAGATTCCCCTTTCCCTTGCAAATAAGGTGCCTCACTAGCTACCTCTCTCAGGCCTTGTAATGTAGAGTCCAAGAGCTGAACCTGTCTCAACTCTCTCTTTGTAACCCTTTCCAGCTACCCTTCCACAGGAAGTCTGGTGTCTTCTGACAGCGGTGCCTCACTGTCAGCCTGGGTACTACTACTGACCTCTGCCCTTGCAGTCACTCTGTCCAAGGGACCATCAGTACCAACACGCAGCTCTGGCTGACCTTCAGTCTCACTGTTACAGGGTAGCTCTCTCCCTGAAGTAACCACCTCACCAGTCCTGGCTGGAAGTGTGCAGTCTATCTGGGTCTCCCCCCAGGCTACCAGATCCACATGCTTGTCTCCAAGCCTGACTGTGTGTAACTGTATGAACACATGGTACTGTATTACCAAAATCATTCCCTATCAGGACATCTGCAGGGTGGTAGTTTGGTGCCCTTGTTGTCTCAAGACAACCTACTGTTGGCATTTTGTCTTTTCCACTTACTGGCTCTCCCATGTATTGTTCCCCACCTTGCCTTCATGGACATCTATATGATACATGGCCCCACCGGTTGCATTTAAAACATTTAACCGTAGGACTTGGACGTGTACCTGGACTAGTGGCTCCCCTGCTACTGGCAGATTCTGTTGGGGCAGTCTGGGCTTCCCACCATGGGTTCCCTTAGACCCATGAGCAGAACTGGGTGTCCTTTCCTGTGCAGTGATGCCTTGCTTCCTAGGCTTAGGTCTCCCTTCTTCCTCAACTCATCTACAGCAGCACATTGTCTATCAGCTAACCAGATTCTCATCTCCTCAGGCAAAGTGCTCAGAGCTTGTTCCCTCACCAAAAGTCTACCAGCCCTTCAAAAGTGGTGACCTGACATGTACTCATCCATCTATGAAAATAAGTGCTTTGTTCAACATATTCACACACACTTTCACCTACCAGGCATATATGCTCACAAAACTTTTTCCTATAAGCTTCAGGTGTTAACTTAAAAAAATTCTAGCAAACAGTTATTTTCAACATTATAATTTAAACAGTCATTATCAGATAGTTTGGAAAGAAGAGTTACAGCTTTACCATGGAGTAAGGGGGTCAGGAACCGTACCCATAGCCCTTGGTCAACATCATACTGTTTACATACCCTCACAAACATATGAATGAAACTATCAAAATTATCCCCCTCTGTAAATTGTAGAAGAAATGTACTGACCTTTGTTGCTTCTGGGGTTTGGTTACTCCCTTCCCCATTACCTCCATGACTGGTGAACAGTCAGCATCTCCTTTTCATGTCGCCTCTGCCTCTCCTTCTCCTCAGCTTCCAGGCATAGCAGTTTGTCATTTTCCTCAGTGTCTAGATGCCTCAGTCTCTCTGCTGCCTCTATTTCCAAACACTTGGCCTCTAGTTCAAGTCTCTTTAACTTCAGATGGATTTGTAAGTCCTCTGTGGAAAGGTTGAGCTGTCCATTTTCTGAGAGTTGAACATCTCCACAGCCAGTCTGATCATCCTCCTGGTTGCTATTCTCTGATGCAGCTGTGACTAAAGCTGCAATCATGTCTGCCTTAGTCAGGTTGGCATGCACCAGTCCTTTAGCCTGGCACATCTCAACCAACTGGATCATTGTCAGCTTGCCATACTCCTCTGCTGACATGCTTGCCTGCTCTCCCTGACTAACTAAGCTAATAAAAAAAATAAAACAATTGTGATATGAACTCAGAATATTCACTGTGTGGCTGATTAAGAGTACAAGCACCTTCAGTGATCACTGTATGCAAGCTTCAGGAATTCAATATCCACACTACTGCAAGCCAATTAATATGTGATGTGGCTATCTCACCACTATCAACCAATTAATATGTGATGTGGTTATCCCACCACTGTCAAACAATTAATATGTGATGCCCCTGCACTCTTCCAGTAATCAGGGAGCCTCAATTCTCATCACTAACACCAGTGAGGGAAGTGCACATTGCGAGGATGACAAGTACACACACAGTAAAGTACAATTTCCCTTAAGAGCACAAAGAGATCACAGTCAGTCTGGGGCTGGTTTCTCTCCCTTTCCTCCAGATCTCCAATAAGACTCCCCACTGGCACAACTATAGGGTTAAGATCTCAGCAAAGTGGTCAAGCCAAAACCTCCAGCATCCTCTCTGTCCAACCAGTGCTTCATGTCCCTTCCCAAGTAGCTGATATACACACTCACTTTGAGATTTAATCTATATACAAACACACAGACACTCCTGGGGGAAGGCTGGCTCAGGTTCACTAGCTATGTCCCCTTCTTCCCAGACAATACGGTATTATCAGTTGACACTAACCACTACTTAGCTACTATGAGGCCCTTACAAAGGGTGACAAGTTCTACTGTGCAATGATACTATTATCCAAATGGTAAGTGTGTCCAAGACTAAGGCTATTTAAGAGTGTCCTCTACAGAGTTACCAAATACAAGCAAGTACTCTAAGAGCTTAAATATCTCTAAACAAAACCAGCCACAATTAAAAGTTTAAAATATATTTAATAATAAATAATAAAAGAATAAGACAATACTCAATAACTCAATACAGTGCCAACAGATTTATGAATCACAGGAAAGACTTTAAAACAACATAGCAGGACAGTCTCACATAAATACAGAAAACATCTAGACTGATCTTACTATTTTCCTATCTATCTGTAAGATAGATACTATGATCTAAGTCTTACAGATACAGGCAAATGCAAGTGCTGAATGGATGTTCACAGGTCCAAGATAAGATACAAAATGCCCTGACTTTCTCTCTGAGATAGTTCTTAAATTAATAATAGACATTACTGCTGGGTTAGCTAGATGGCATCACTATTTGACACCTGCCTCTAGTTCCTAGGCTAGACAGATACCAACAGAATTTAACATGTCTCTATGAAAAATACTTATCTCTTAGAAGCTGACACTTATCTTTTAAAAGCTTGCCTGAAACTGGAAGTTGTAAAACAATCAACACTTTTACATTTTAAACCTAGTAATTATTTCTGTCTTAAGACAATAGGAAGAAACTCTAGCTGTAGACATTCTGTCTTCTAGCTGTGGTAAACACATTTGTAAAACTCTTTACTTGTTTTCTCAGAGTTTGAAAGTTAACTCTGTATGTCCCAATTTCTACTACGAAAACATACATTTGCACAGGTATATAGTCCATATACATTTCTGCTATTTTCCAACAGGGTGCACTGTGGTTACATTTTTGAAGCTTGCACATAACATTCAGGTTCTTTACATTTGTAGACAAGCCTATGGATTATATGAATATTTACAATGACACAGAATTATTTACAAAATTCTAGCTAGCTGGGCTGGCAGCCTTCACACCTTCCTAAACATTTCTGTATAAAAATTCCTGTAACCAATAAGCCATAACTAGATTAGAAAAATTCAGAGTCATACTAGCATCTATTGCAACCACAACCACAGATTTCTTGGAAACATATATCTGTTAATAAAAAATTAATATCTAAACACTTCACTATAAATCTGATTTCACAAACTGCCATGGCATTTTGACTCAAAAAAAGATTGCTGATCCATTTAATTGTAAAATCCAGTGATATGACTGTATACAATCACCACATCTTGGGGTATGACTGTATACAGATCTTTAATATCTAATGTCCCCAATAAGCCATTTTCAGTAATATTAATGTTGACAATTTTGTCTTTAAAGTTAAAATAATCTCTGATAAAAGATGCAAAGTTACACACTGAGTCTTTTAAAATCACATCTATAACACAGTTTCTGTCTTTGTCTATGTTGTTTTATTTGGAAGTGGCTGGAAAAAAGATGTGTTTATTTGTAGATTCAGTAGCTCAACAACACAGCTTTGGTGGAAAATGATTTGGGTTCTATTCCTAGGTCAGTTACTTGCATTAATTTTCCAGTGCTGACACTGAAGTTCAGTATGGGCGGAGGGGGGGTGTTCTGCACTCCAGGATGTACCATGCTTCAGATGAGATGCTAAACCAAGGCCTACATCCATAGTTGAGTGGATATAAATGATCCCAAAGCACTTATTAAAAGAGTAGACTTTCTTAATTTATATTTAAAAATAAATCTTATTTAAAAATATTTACATTTTTACAAATATTTACATATATACAAATGAAGAAATATACAAACCTGTTGACATATTCATAATTTCCTTTACAAACATGCTAAATTTTCATCACCATTAGACCCCCCCACTAGGCCACAGTGGTGCAGCAGTTAGCCTCACAGCAAGAGGTTCTTCTGTTCGATTCTCAGCTGGAGCGCCTTCTGTGTGGAGTCTGCATGTCCTCCCCATGATTGAGTGGCACTTAAAGACATGCAGGTAGGTGTGTGCATCAACGGGTGTGCCTTCCTTGAAGGTTGGGCATTGGGCTGGCAACTCGGCACCATAAAATCCACTGCCAATCATTAGTAGTCTGGAGTTCTGCTGTGGCAACCCCTAACCGGGAAAAGCCGAAAGACAGACCAGTTAGACTCCCCACTCCTTTTTCCATAACTACCATCTGATTTAACTTAAAATTGTAGCTAAAATCCAATTACCATTAAACATGATTTCATATATTCTTTCATTCCATTTAACCCATATAACATACTATTGGTCTCCACTTTTTTCATTCTCTTCTATCTTTCTTCTTTCATATGAATTTAAGTATTCAACTACATAAGTCTTTATACATAAAACCTTAATTTAACCATTAATTCAAAATCTTTAATTTTTTTTTTTTTTTGCAAATTCCTTAAATTGTTATACATTGCATACATTATTCCATCTCTACAGCCAAATGTATATTTACTTGTCCTAATACTTTATCTAGCTCATTTAAAGAAATATGCTTTCCAACTCTCAGGTTCATAGGTTCATAGGTAGGTACTAGGCTATCTGCCTGAAGGCATTTATAAGCCTAGCCAGAATGTGCTGGCTTTCGCCACCCCTTTAGATTAGTTCCCTGTGCCTCTGTCCAGCAGAGCCACTGAAGTGATCCCCGGGATAAACTTTCTGTTTCCCATCCACTCGTCAAGGTTTCTCTTGAAGAGTGCTAGTGAAGTGGTCTTCCTAATGTAGATTGGAATCTTGTTCCAAAGCATGGGAAGTCTCTGGAACAGGAATCTATCCCTCCAGCATGTCCTATTTATTGTTGTGGTGAGGTTGAGATCTCTAGAGCATGTGACTCGAGGGGATAAGGTTTTCTTTAGGTCGAGCATGTCCATCAATTTTGGGTTGGACATGGCCTTGTATGTCAGGTAGAGATCACCTCTGAGAAGGGCATATGCAACAGAGTACAGCTGAAGTTTCTTCAGTCGAGCTGCATGGGGCATCTGTTTGAGGCCAGTGATCCTCTTGGTGAGGTACTTCTGTGTTCTTTCCAGCTGTTGCAGGTGTCTTGTAAGGTATATCCCAAATGGGGCATTGTACTCTATGATGGGTCTGATGAGTGATGAGTAGAGGGGCACAATGACCACTTTTGATCTGGATGCAAACCCTTTTGTGATTAGGTGGGCCACATAGAAGGATTTTCTAACCACTTTGGTAATGTGATTATCAAAGGAGGGATTACTATCTACTTGGGTCCCCAGATCCCTTATTATGTTTTCCATATTTGAGGGACTATCACCTATGTGGTAGTTTGTAGGTACTTTGTTATTTCCAAAGGGAATAACTATGCACTTTTTGGCATTTAGCTTGAGGCCATGATTTTGATACCAGGTATCCGTCTCAGTGAGACCCTTTTGGAAGATGTCTGTGTCAGCCAGTGAGTCAATTATAGCCCCTAGTTTGCAGTCATCTGTGAACTTGGTCAGCCATAGTCCTCCTGTGCTTGTCTGTACCTCTGAGAAGTATATGCCGAACAGGAGGGGTCCTAGGACTGAGCCCCGAGGAACGCCACTTGTAAGCGGTTTAGAGTTAGGCCTAGCTCCTGCAACTCTCACCATATGGGTTCTGTCCGTGACCCAATTGGCAACCATCTTGTGACATAGGGGTTTATGTTCAGGCTGGTGAGCTTGTCTATAATACCAGAATGGGGAATGGTGTTGAAGGCCTTTGCGATGTCTAGGTAGGCTGTGTGTACCACCTTTCCCTCATCTATAGCCTTGGTAACTATCTCAACAAAGTCCACCAGGTTTAGGAGGCATGATCTGCCCTTAACAAAGCTGGACTGGGTAGCGTCCAGTATTTGGGGGTTCCCAATGTCTCTATTAATGAGTTCCATGATGATGTGCTCCATAGCTTTGCAGACCAAGCTAGTCAGGCTTATGGGGTGATAGTTCCCGGGGCCTGTTGTGGCTCCACCTTTGTGGAGCAGAATAACCATTGCTGTGCACCACTCTATGGGTATGTAGCCTGTGGAGAGGCTGAGTTTGAACAGTGTGTTTAGATGAGGGGTTAGTTCGTCTATGAGCTTGTGTAGGACGCAGCCTAGGACACCTTTTGGTCCCATTGATGCTGTGTTTTTGGCTTTGGAGAGGACTATTTTAACCTGAGTGTCTGTGATTTCAGGGGGTCTACATTCTACTGGCATGGTTATGGCCCCTTTTGGGGGTGAGAGGGGGGAGAAGTTTGCACTGAACCTGTCTGCCAGGATGTTGGCAATATCGGTTGATTCAGTGTATTTTGTGCCATTCTGCACTAACTCCGAGCAGATCTGAGCATTGCCCCTTAGATTCTTGACATAGTTAAAGAATATCTTGTGGTTATCTTTGGAGTACTTGACAAGTTTTCTTTCAAAACTCACCTTGGACGACTTTATGAGGGATCGTAGTTTTTTGCTGATACTGATCAGAGATGTCTTCCCTTCTTGGGATTTTACTCTTTTCTGTACTTGTTTCCTCCTTCTATTGTATAGCTTGTTTATGACAGGAGTCCACCAGACTGGTTTCCTTTTCTTGGCGGAGTGAGTCTTGGTTTTGTTTGGGATGGCACAATCCATGCATTCTTGTAACTGCCCGTAGAATGCACTAGTAAAGGATTTTGCAGAGTGGACAGCATTATCCTTTAACATGGGGGCTTTGAAACTTTCCATCTCCATCTTACGTAATGTGAAGTTTGCTTTTGAAAAGTTTTTCACGGTGGCTTCCTTGTCCGGGGGTGGGGGCGGAATGTGGATATCCAAAGTGATTTGTTTATGGTCAGATCTAACAAGCGAGGAGTTGACCTCTGGTGTGGAACTTCGGTCGCCCATGTTGGTGATGGCCAGATCCAATATGTTGTCACCTCTGGTGGGAGTGTTGACCAGTTGTTCCAGGGCATTTGAGTTTATAAATTCTAGGAAATGTTGGGCAAGGGAGTTAGTACTTGAGTAGTTCTCCCAGTTAATGTTTGGGTAGTTGAAATCACCCAATATTAGGGTGTTTGGTAGGACCTTTATGTTACCTAGTGTTTCCAGAAATGTGGAATAGGGGCCCTGCGACATGGTGGGTGATCTGTAGCAAGTTACAATTTGAATTGCAGTTTTGCCCATTGTTAGTTGCACATGGATAAACTCTGAAGCATTGTACTGTGCCACTAACCTGGAGGTGTGGATATCCTTGATGAATATGGATACTCCCCCGCCTTTTGTATTTCGGTTTGGGTTCTGTGGCCGAAATGTATGGTATGAGTTGTAGCCTGGTAGTGCTGGGGTGCTCTCTGGAGCCTTAAACCAGGTTTCTGTTACTGCACATATATATCGATTTTCTCCATACTGAGGAGTGCCTCGAGTGCATGCATTTTGAGGTTTAGACTTCTGGCATTGAGTAGTATTGCCCTTAGATTTTTGTTACTTGTGCTATTTATGGCGGTGGGTTTGTCTTTTGAGCCTTGCCTAAAAAAGGCACTATGGGGGTGACAAGAGCCTTGGCCAGTATTTGAAAGCCTAAGGGTGACAGGTGCAAGCCTTCTCTACTGAAGCAGCGTGGCTTGTTGAGCATGTCATCCCAGGCAGACAGACACTGGATCCTCTTTGAATGACACCAGATACTTAGCCAACTGTTGAGATTGATATTTTTTTCTTTATACTGTGGTATCATTGTTGGTGGGGGCAGGATACTACTCAGGGTCAGGGTCATACCAACCTGGGCTACATGATCAGAGAGCTCTTCCATGTCTCTTTTCATATAGTCCAGGGAGGTATGGCTCAGGTCATTCACACCAACATGGACAATGACAGAGTCGTATTTGTACTTGTTCTGGAGTGACCTGAGTGTTTGTGTTATGTGGCGGATCCTGGCATCCTATACATTATTCTCTTTTTCTGTTAACTTTTTACTTCCATGTTTTTTCACTACCTTCTTTTTTTCTTTATTGTACATATTGTATTACACTATTCATAATCTTTTCCTGAATATTTTCTATTTCTCCTTTTGCAGTTTTTATTTTTTTCATTACGCTACCATCTTGCTTTACTAATCTGCTGAAGTAACTCAATGCTTCTTCTCTTTATCCTTGTAAAAATATCTTTGCTTATATAACAACTCTTGCATTTTTTCTTGCTTTATTTCATATAATTCTTTTTCAAACCACTTTCTATCATTATGTTCTAAACATGCTGTGCATTCTTTTATATTTTTCTCTCTCTACTTTTTTCAAATCATATTGCCACTGTAAAAAAAAAGAAGTTATGTACTCACCATAACTTTCCATCTGAGTAGTTCTATTTCATTTGTCTTCAACCTGTGTGTCTTCAGATCCATATTGGATCCATCACGGCCACATTTTCTAGCTATGGCTCTGAGCTCCATGCTCCTCCCCTACCCATAATGCCCCCAGTCTCCCTTCTCCCTTCAGATTGAATTTGCTACCCAACATATAACAATTACCCGACCACACAAAACTTATCCTTCAAGAGAAAAATACAGCAAGACCCTTTAAGTCCTGGCATAAGCAAGGATCTCAACAGAAAAAGTCCAGAACAAGGGACATACAGCATCCTGAAGGATAAGGTCAGGGGGAAGGGGGGGACGGGTGAACACAAATGAAGTAGAACTACTCAGATGGGATGTTATGGTGAGTACATAACTTCTTTATCTGAAGTAGTTTACTTCATTTGCTCTTCAACCTGTGGGACAGAGTCTCCAGCTACCTAATCCTTGGGAGGCCCTCATGGAAGGATATTCCGGAGCACTGCAGAGCCAAAGGATGCTCTACTCCTAGAAACCAAATCCAGCTTATAGTGAGAAATAAAATTGTGAAATGAGGCCCAGATAGCAGCTGAACAAATATCATCCAAGGAGACCCTAGACCAAAAGGCCACAGATGTAGCCATGGAACGGGTGGAATGAGCCTTCAAATTTCCTGAAAGAGACAAACCTCCATCTGAGTAAACCCGGGCAATGCATAGAGAAATCCAGCAAGCAATAGTCACTTTTGAAACAGGTTTACCTAAAAAGGGCTTGGCGTAGGACTCAAAAAGCTGATCAGACTTGCGGGAGGACTTAGTCCTGTGTAAATAAAATTTGAACTGCCTGTGAACATCCAAAGAATGTAATTTGTGTTCCCCTTTGTTCTGATAGTTCGGAAAAAATACTGGCAAATTAATAGTCTGATTGATATTAGCCTCCGAGGCTACCTTAGGGAGAAAGGATGGATTAGTACATAGTGAGACTCTATTCTTGTGAAAGATCATATAAGGGACTTTGATGGAAAGAGCTTGGAGTTCTGACATGCTTCTAGTGGATGTATTAGCAACCAAAAAGGCAGTTTTCCAGGTCATAAACTGCAAGTCCACAGAGGCTGCAGATTCAAAGGGAGGGGAGACCAAAGCCTGCAACAATAAAGTGAGGTCCCACGGAGGAATGGGATCCTTGACCAGAGGTCTGAGGAGAAAGACACCTTTGAGAAAGGATTTACAAAGTTTCAAAGAAACCAATGAAGACATATCCACCCCAGCATGAAAATTAGAAATTGCGGCTAGTTGGACTTTCACCGTAAAGAACTAGTGCCTTGATAAAAAATGCTAGCTAAAAATTCTAGAGCCACTGGAAGTGGTGCAGTGAAAGGATCCAAAGACCTCTGAATGGCCCACATTGAAAAACGTTTCCATTTACTGAGATAAATTTTCCTAGTGGATGACTTATGAGCTGCCTCCAGAATGGATTTAACTGGAGATGAGAGACCGAGAGTCCTAAGAATCAGGTTTGAGTGAGAAGATCCTGACTGGTGAGAAAGCAGATCCGAGACTGGATCCAAGATCCATGGTGGAGTGACTAGGTGAGACCTTAGTAAGGGAAACCAAACCTGTTGAGACCAGAATGGGGTGATGAGGATCATGGTGCTCCCTAGCCTTCGAGCTTTCTGCAGAAACTTTGACATGAAAAGAAGAGGATGGTATGCATAAAGGTGCCTGGTAGGCCAAGCATGAATCAGAGCATCTCTGGGGGCTTCGCCAGGAGGGGGGTTCAGAGCAAAAAACTTGCTGCATTTCATGTTGGAAGGAGATTTGAAGAGATCGCAGCAAGGATGATCCCACTCTCAGAAAATCTGTTCCACTACTGAAGGTTTCAGAGACCACTCGTAAGGTATCATGGATGGATCTGCTGAGCCTGTCCGCTAAGATGTTGGACCATCCTGGGATGTGTGTTGCCACCAGAAAACGTCCAGTAGAGCTCGGCCATTCCCACACTCTCATGGCCTCTCGGCATAATGGCTAAGATCTGGTTCCCCCTGTTTGTTGATATACCAGACTATTGATATGTTGTCTGTCTGAATTGCAATCATTCCCAGAGGAAGATGAGCATGTAGGGCTTGCAACACGAGAAGAACCGCTCTCATCTCTAGGACGTTGATGTGCAAAAAGGTCTCGTGAGGGGACCACATACCTTGGGCTGTCCTTCCTGAGCAATGCCCCACGACCCAAGCAGGGAGGCATCCATGGTCACCGTGGTTTGGGGGTAGAGGAGGTTGAAAAGGACGACCCTTGTGGAGGTCCAGAGACTAAATCCACCACCAAAGGGAGCTTTTGCATGCTTTTGAGATCCTCACTGGAAAGGACAAAGGAAGGTCTAACAGAGACCACTGTATCACTAGAGTCCACTATAGAACCCTCATGTGAAGGCGTGCCATGGAGAGAAGATTTATTGTGGCTGCCATAAAACCTAAAGCTCTTAAGACTGTTTCGGCTGTGGATGAGTAGGTCTGTAGAATATGTGACACATGTATCCTCAAGCTGCGTATCCTGTCTGAGGTGAGGAACACCATAGATTGTACTGTGTCTTGCCATGTCCCAATGAACTTTAAAACCTAAACCGGGTGAAGAGCTGATTTGTTCTGATTGATAGTAATGCCCAACTTGTCGGCTAACAGAAGGAAGGAGTCCCTAGCTTGACATAGTAGATGCTTTAAAGGGGTGGTAAAGAGCCAATCATCCAGGTATGGAAAGACCTGAATGTCCTGAAGCCTTAGGTGAGCCACTACCACTGCCATTACCTTGGTGAGCACCCAGGGGGCTGTGGTGAGACTGAAGGGGAGGGCTCGAAATTAGTAATGACTGGCTCCTACCTGGAAGCGAAAGAACCTCCAGGGGTGCCTGTGCATTTTGATTTGATAGTACACATCCTGGAGATCTATCGATCAAATCCAGTCTTTTTCCTGCAAAAAAGTTAGAATGGATTGGATCATGACCAGCCAGAATTTTGTCTTGGTTACTGACAGGTTCAACTGGGACAGATCCAAAATTGGTCTAAGGTCCCCCGTCTTTTTTGGCACTAAAAAAAACCTGGAGTACACTCTGGATCCAGATTGGTCTTGGGGGATTGGTTGGATGACTCGTTTTCTTAGCAGTTATTGTATCTGTACTGCTGCTTCCTCCCACTGCATGGGGGGAATGTCCATGAGGGTTTTGTTGGGAGGAGGTAAGTCCTTGAAAGGGACGAAATAACCTCTGGATATGACTTTCAACACCCACTTGTCTGTTGTGATGGACTCCCATGCCAGTGGGTGGAGAGACAGATGACCACCGACTGCCTCCAGAGATGGACAGCCAGGCAACCCTTCAGGCATTCTCGGGACCAAAAATTCCTAGGACCCCCCTCTGCCTCTAGGGCAGCATCTATCTTACCCCCTCTGCATCTGGCTGAAGGTGGGTCCTGAGCATCCTGGGAAAATACCTGAGATTTGCAGAACCACATCTTCTTCTGACCTCACTGGTTCCTGGAAAAGGACCTTTGAGGTGGAGAGAAGCAGACTCCAATGGTAGACAATGTACTTCTGTCCTTCTCGCTCTGGACTAAAGTCTCTCTGACTGTCTTCCCAAAGAGGGAAGAACCACCATAAGGGGCATTGGTGAAAGATGCCTTGAAGGGCTCCGAGAATTGACATAAGTGGCGCCAAATGGCAATGTTTACCCCCACCCCCCATGTGGCTCCCTCCATGGCCTGGGAGAGCAAATGCATGGATGTGTTGGCTACAGACTTGAGGGTGGCCATTTGTGCATCGCACTTGTTCCTGTCCTCTGCCGATATGGACCCCGGAGTCGACTCCATAACTTCCTTGACCAGGTCTCTCTGGAGTCGAATAACATGTGCCATGTAGCTCTGGCCCTCATGCAGAAGGTTGATAAAGCATAGACTCGCTTCTCAAAATAGTCCAACGTCCTCGACTCTCGGTCAGGTGGGTGGACCGTGGAACTCTCCTGGGGGAGTTCCTTCTTGGTGGCAGCTGCCACCATCATCGCATCTACAGGGGACCCCTTATGCCAGTGAATTTTATCCACAGGGGGCTCAAGACCTTGTCCAGGCATTTGGGTATAGGCTCTATGGTGTCCAGCTCCTTCCATGCCTTAGATGTTATCAGATCCACAAGTGGATCAGCAGGAGGGAACGCCTAAGAGGTAGATGGGCCCAAGTCAAATGCTTTGAGGAACATGGACTCATTGGAGGTTGGTTTTGGGGCAGACCACCCCCCCTTTGGTGGAGGATCTCCATGATGTCTCCAAAGGGGGTGATTTTGGGGATCCTTCCCCTTCATCCAAGTCCGCTTCCTCTGTGAGGGACTCTGGAGGAGTGTCCAAGTGCCTGCTTTTGCACATATGCTTGTGGGGGAGCTCCTCAGGAGTACTCTCTGGGGAAACCTCGAAAGCGGGTTGTTCCAAGACTGGAATGTCCTGGGGCAATATGGCCGTGGGCTGTCCATGAGAGTGCAAGATGGTTGGACCTGCACTCAAGGCCAGGGGGTCTGGGTGGAGTCCAAAGATGATATAGTCAGAGGCCTCGACCCTGCGAGAACCCTCTCCACCACAGTGAATGTAGAGGGGAGAACAGACCTCCTGGGCTGAACTAGCAGAGGCCATTCCCCTCTGATCCAATTGGGGAGTCAGATTCAAGCCTCTAGGAGCTGAGGCACCAAGGGGAATACTCCTCTCCGACAAGCCCGGAGCAGAGAGCACCCCCTCAGATCCGATCCTGATGCTACGGCTCCGAGAGCTTGGGTCTGATCTAGTCAGATCCTACACACTCAGAGCACTGGCCGGCATCGAGGTACAGGGTACCATTGGTGCTGACACCTCAACTCCAACTGTCCTCGGATCCAACAACTCCAAACTGGGGTCAGATCGTAGAAGGAGTAATAGGTCTGAAAACTGTTTGGAAGGTACCTGCTCTGGTGGGAGAAGGCTATGGCAAGATCCCCATCTGGATTTGAGAGTGGATAAATCTCCACATCAACTTGTCAATCTCCACTTCAGAAAGGCTCCGGGTGGAGTTGGAGGATGCCGCTAAAGTGGGTCGGGATAGCCAGTGAAGGGAAGGCCTATGGGGTGATCGGCTGATCAAGACCTCAGGCTCAGGGGAAAACCTCGGGGATCTGAGCCGAGGGGAAGCAGGCCTGGAAACAGGCTTGGTCTTTGGCAGAGGGCCAGCCTCAGAAAAGCGGTTGGGGGAGCACTTATGAGGCTGATCTTTCTTGACCTTATCCCCTTCCCTGGACCTCTTGGCAGGAGGGTGAGTCCCTGAGGCCAAGAAAGGGGAAGAAGAAGAAGCAGCAGCTGCTGCTTTGGCTGGTGAAAGTGGGACATCTGTCCCAGATGTGGAGGGCAATATGCCCTTCAGAATTAGTTTGTCCCACCTGTCCTTAAGAGCTCTGCAGTTAAATGCAGTGCAAATAGGACAGGGGTACGGGAGGTGAGCCACCCCCAAACAAACCACACACAGAGTGTGGCCATCCACCGGGGAAAGCTTATGGCCACACTCTGTGCACCTTTTAAACCCAGGTTTTGGGGCATCAACCATGCCAAAATACAGAATCTAAGCAAACACACACTAACACACACACTCTAAGGAAAAGAGGGAGGAAAGAAAAGCCTACAAGAGGAGAGACAGCTGCAGAGAAACCCGGGAACTACAGGAAAGGTTTAGAGAACAGAAAAGTCAACGTTTTTTTTACCACTTTACCTAAATACCAACTCTGGAGCTCGTACCATGTTGCTAACACTATGGTGGCAAATGAGATCTGAAGGGAAAAGGGAGACTGGGGGCTCTATGGGTAGAGGAGAGGAGCATGGAGCTTGGAGCCATAGCTAGAATATATGGTCATGTCTGATCTGATATGGATCTGAGAACCCACAGGTTGACGATCAAATGAAGTAAACTACTTCAGATCATCTTTTATATTTTTACCTTAAATATCATCCACCATTCAGACCAATTTTTATAAAAAGTTCTTATGGTAATATAATCTTTTTGCCATATTACTAATCTCTTTTCTTCTTCATTCCATGCTTTCTCATCTATCCTTTTTATTAATTTGCCTATTTTATATATATTCCTTGTTTTCTTTTATCCCTAGCCATACTGCAAGATGATCAGAAAATCCTGTTTCAAATACTTCCCTTCTCCTACAACTAAACCTTCTGATAATTTAAAATAGTCTATTTCAGTTCTATACATACCCCTTTTGTAAGTCCATAAAATTTTGTCCCAGAGTTTTAACCTACCGCATCTTATAACTTCCAACATTTTTCTTTTATCATTTCCTTTCATTTTATGCTTCCTCTTAAATCACAGTTTAGGTCTCTTGTTATTATATTACTCACATTTAACACTACATAATATAAAATCTGATGAAATAAGATTTCCTTTCTTTATGGTTAGTATAAGCATATAATGTTATAATTATTTATACTTGTTCTTTCTATTTTAAATCTACAATGGTTACTCTTCCCATTTTTGCTAAAGTTACATCTACTATCTTTACTGCATTTCTACAGAATATGGCTATTCCAGAACCTCTCTCATTTCCCAAATTCTAGATTATCTTTCCTCCCTACATCACATTACAACACCCCAAAATTCCTATTCTTGCTACATTCTTAATACTATTCACAGAAAGCACTCTAAAATTTTCCTTTTTCCTTAGATACATGGTTTTATAAGTTTATAGCTGACTAATAGTCTAGCTTTCTTAACAGGCCATTGTAAGTCTAACGAATTTACTTCCCAAAAGTGAGAATAAAACACCGTACATGGTGTTTGTGAATCAAACACCTTAACCATTATACCAAGCACAATCTTTAGCTGTAAATATTCTTTTTTATCCTTTTCTTTTTAGTTTTGTACTTATCTCTTTAAATTTTCTTTTTCTGTCTTTTATCCTTTTACCAATAGAATTCTTTTTTTCCTTTTTACTATCTCCCAGTTTATGTCTTCTTTGTCACTTATTTCAGAACCTTATTCTATATCCTGTTTATTTTTTTCTCATCTACTTTTACTTCTATTTCTACTACTTCTAAAATTTATTCTCTATTCATTTTCATCTCTTTTTTGTTATTCCTATTTTCATTTCTCATTTTGTTATATTTATAGCAATTCAATTCACGTTTATTTTTGCATCATGTCCCATGTCCCCACAAATATAACATTTTCTTTTGTCACAGTTACTTACCAAATGCCCTTCTTTTCCACAAAAAAAAATCATGTTTTGGGTTGTCCCCAGTATTTAACAGCACCCCTATCCCCCTCCACATTTATTATGCTTGGTATATGTATATATTTTTTCTTTTTTCTTTTTAACACAATATTACAATCATAGCCACTAGTCCATAAACATCTTTTGTCATAAACTTTTGCAGTGTTCAGTGCTGCTTTACATAAAGCTTTCAAAGTTTCTCTTTCTACCTGTTTTTGAAATTGCACATGAATCTTTTTTTTTTGTTTGTTTGCTTCCCTGTTAAATGCTTTTATCATATAAAGATTGCATGGATTACAGTCCTTTTTTTCACAAAATGTCTTTCTGTTAATAATAATACATGTTCTTACCTCATGTGCTTTTCACACAATGGAGGTATTAAATTGTCTCACACTTCATACCTTTCTTTGTCTTCTTTACTTTGAATCTTTACCACATACTTCTGTTTTTCATTTTCTTCTGCCTTCTTTTCTGCCACTCTACTTTTGCTCTCTTTTACTTTTTCTGCATGTTTTCTTTTCCATCTCACCACTGTTTTTCATAATGTCCCCCAGGAGACACTTCCTTCATTTTCTGGTTCACTCTGCACCACCATTTCTTTGAATAAATCATCTTGCAACCCTCCCAACTGGACTCCATCATTTGCTGATTCATCTCCATCAAACAGGTTTCTTTGAAATAGTTCTTCAATATTTCCTTTCTCCTCATTTCTTTCACTACCCTATCATCTCCTTCTCTCTCCATCTGCCTCTCTGTTTCTCTGGGCTGCTTCTGCATCTGGAAAGGAAATAGGAAGTGCTCCTCCAAAATGGTTCCCACTCACAGCAATCTTGAGTAGAGGAAATTCTCTGGTATCCTGACCAAGTTTGTCCTAGTCAGTAAGAATACCACTTCAAGTCTCCACTGAAGAGAGGCTTTTAACCTAGTGGGACTAACCTAGTCAACAAAAAGTATAAATAAACAAACAAATAAATAAATTATGGTTGCAATTATATTTCAGTTATTTCATTATATCATGTGCTTTGACTATTTTAATGAATCAAAAACATTAAGTA
This sequence comes from Protopterus annectens, assembly GCF_019279795.1. Lineage (NCBI taxonomy): Eukaryota > Metazoa > Chordata > Ceratodontiformes > Protopteridae > Protopterus > Protopterus annectens. The sequence continues at coordinate 656,060,716 of NC_056739.1, forward strand.
ATTATGGTTGCAATATGACAACGGATGTGTGCACAGTGATCTTGGAGGTTTTTTTTTTCAAAAATCCATTTCAAGCCCCCTTTATACTACATAAGTAAATCAGAATAGCAGTAGTCTGAGTAGCAGACATCTTGTACAGCTTCTGGAACCTATTTTTGTTTTCAGTGTTTATGTACGAATTACATTGACTTGTGTTTCCAAATTAGATCTTGCCTCATTAACAGTAGTTATAAATGTTCAACCAAATAAACTAGCTGAACTGCATGTTTTGAGGCTTCCAACTTTTAGTCCAAGTGCTGACAGACCCTTTCCTGCAATCTTCCTGAAGTGTCAAAATCATCACTGTAATCCAGGACCTGTTAATTGACCACTCTTGCTTCTGTTTAAAATTTTAAACTACTTTGCTATTCATCAGTGTCTGTACTGGGTGATGTTTTTAACTTGAATTTTGGCAAAATGTCTTGTTTTTACTTACAATCCAGCACAGTACAAATAAATATGACTTTCTGCTCTTGAATTTGGGCTAATGATATTTTCCTCTTTCTGCTGAGACACCAATATATTTATGCATGACATTTTTCCACATCTGTTGTATTGGTGGTTTACTATCACTGTCTTAAAACCCATAATCCTGAGACTGTAATATCAAAAGTCCAAAATGCTGAAGACCACATCTAAAAATATTGAATACTGAATCTCCTTGTTAGTGTGAACCCAGGAATGTGTGCTAACATGGTTCTTGCAGAAATTAAGCCCAGGAGTTCGATATTGTGGCCATCAGTGTTTTGTTCTTTTGGTATTAAGGCCTCAGGAGTATGGGTATCAAGACTGTTAGCTTCAATAATGTGATAATAAACCTGTATTGCTAGCTAAACCCTTGACTTATTACTCTGTGGGATACAATATTTCATCCAAATCATAATCCTTGAGCATGGCAAATTAATAGTTTGTATGTGTTGTGAGCATTACCAGGATTTGTAAGATTATTGCATTTACAGTGTGCCTGCGTGTGTGTGTGTGTGTGTGTGTGTGTGTGTGTGTGTGTGTGTGTGTGTGTGTGTGTGTGTGCGTGTGTGTGTGTGTGTGTGTGTGTGTGTGCGTGCGTGCATGTGTGTGTGTGTGTGTGTGTGTGTGTGTGTGTGTGTGTGTGTGTGTGTGTGTGTGTGTGTGTGTGTGTGTGTGTGTGTGTGTAGAACTGCTCTTTTTAACACTGGATTATGGATGAGTTGTTACCATGTATCATGTATTCTATACTTTATTGATATGATGTTTTTGATATGTTTTTTTTTCACATGTGGTAAATGCCCCACCAACTAACTATTCTGAGTCAGCAAGAAAAGGAGCCTTCCTGGAGCCATCAGTGAACCTGAGGCAATTACCACAGAGAGAGACAGTGAGAGAGAAAGACCTAGGCAACTTTGACTACAATAGGAGAAGAAATGTGAGCTCCAGATATGAAAACATGGTCATGGAGAAGAAATATAACAAGACTGAGTGATACAAGAGGGACTACATTTCAAGGTTACTAGCTTTACACCCACTGCAGCATTAAAATAATCCTCCCCATCTACAGCAAATCCTCTATTTGGAGAAAGGAAGAACACTAGGAACCCTAGTATGTATTATGATGTAGTCGCAGTCAATACCCCTAGCAAATGTAAATAAAAGAAGCAGCACACAAGGTCCCCTGTACCAGACATTCCTACAGCCACCTTGTACTCACCCTCATCTGCATGACGCGAGCCCCTCATATCAAATGGAACAGCAGAAGGATTTTTCCCAGCAACATCCTAGACAAGACCTGGCAAATGCATAGCCATCAACACTAAAGAGGGACCACCTTCGGGGTTTTCAATTCATACAACCCCCATCATCTGGGATTAGCAGAGCTGCTATAGAAGGACACCTTTCCCACTAAAAAAGAGAAAGGAAGGACAAGAGAAGGTTCCCTCAGAATGGAAGAAACCCAAATTACAGAAGAGAAGGCTCAACATACACCAGATCAACATCTGGAATAACTCTGTACAAATACTCTCAGAGATGGCCTTACAGCCGATGTACAATGAGAAATGTTATTAAAAGTTTGTTTTGCAAAAAAACTAAACACAAACATGCATTTTCATGAGAAGAATAAACCCCAAAACAGGAAACCTGAATAAGAAAGGTGGAAACTATTCTGAGGACAAGAATGTAACCCAATACTACCATGAGGACCTGATTTATACTTGGAAAATAGCCTATTGCATTGTGCTATTCCAAACCACTGGGGCCTATGAAGTGAAATGTGACAATGACATTAGGGTCACCTAAAAATGCCTGCAAGACAAAAGTTTACAACATCAGTAGGGATGAACTGCAAGCAGTGAAGAATTTGTGCCAGGATAAGGAAAGCATGGTGATGGGTATTTTAATCAGGGATAACAATATTTACAACATCAAGATTGAAAATATGCCTGTAAACAGCACTTTTTACAAAACATTCTCAACAGATGAAAAAGGGTACATATAGCCACAATAGGCTTATTGAACTGAATGAAGAAGGCCTCCTTTTAAACAAGATGCTTGACTTCTAAGATTTCCACTTTCACACATCCCAATATTGTTTGGTATCTCCAAGACTCACAAAAACATATGGGATCCTTCCCTGGCTGGTTGTTGATAGGGGAGGCACAGCCATAGAGGCCTGACCATTTTTCTTTTGTTTATAATATACTCCTCACAAAAGATACCTTCTCTTTCATCCTGGATCCTTGATTTTATGAAAAATATATATTCTACATTGTGCTTCTACATAAATATTGCATAGAAGCAATTAAGGAAGCCCTTACACCACAAACCCCTCACTTTTAAAGGAAATAGCTTTTTATTGTACCCAACAGGAACTGGCTCTTTCTAGTAAATATTTTGTCTTTAACAAGAAGTACTACAAGCCGATTACAAACATAACCATGTGGGCTGCAATGGCACCCAGCTTAGCCAATACAGCCCTGACCAAATGGGAAGAACATTGTATCTGCAACACATAATTATTTTGCAAAATAGACTCATGCTGCATAGGTGACATTTTCTTCACTTGGAATGACTCCTTGGAAAACTTTAATAAATTCCTAATCCACATCAGCCACTCCACTGACTTCCTAAGGTTCCCCTGCCACACAGTCAAGGAAAGGATAGATTTCACTGGTTTTGGCCATGACTTGTTTAGGAAACCTACCAGGATGAACCTGCCCCTCTATGTTACCATCAAGTACCTCTACCCCCCACTCCCAAAAAAAAAAAGAATGTAATTAAATCTCAGGGCATGCTGGTGGCCAGAGTTACAAATGAGGAGAATAAATGTATGGTTAACCTTAGCACTCTACAGAAGGACTTCATTCTGAAAGGTTATGACTCCAGGGCTTTCACAGATTCTAGGTCCAGTTAGAGAAATCATAAGGAGAAATGACAACACATTGCATGAACCTCTGAGACATGAACTAGGATGACAGGGAATCACCTTCTCAGATCCATGGAATGGAAAATTCAGCAGCAGTATGATCTTGGCATTCTTGAAGGAAATAGGTGAGATTAAAAAACATAATGTGGGATAACTGGAGCATCATTAATGGAAATACGTCACTCAGGATTCTTGATTCTGATCCTTTCTTTATCTATAAAATGGGTAGGATCATAAGAGACTACCTGGAAGCACCACCAAGAAGGAAGACAGACTGGCTAGTGGGACCTTTAAGTGAAGCCCTCCTGACAGTAAATTTTGTTCCTTCATGAGTGAAAAGAATTTCCTTAACTGCCCTTGCTCAAATAAGAAGATTTTTTAGAGGTAGACATAAATAGCAGTCTGGTTCAGCCAGTGCTCCATGTACAAAGCATTTAATGTTGGGAAAACTAAAAATAATTTCAAAATAAGAATTAGCAAATGTGCTTCTGACATTAGGATTAGAGACCCCCCCAAAATCCACTTACATGATATTCCATAGACCTCCGAGGTCACATTAACTTTACATTTCCTGTCATCGTATATACAGATTACTGTCAGCTTGGGGGGACCTTAATGCCATTTAAAAAAAGAATAAATTGGAATGGCAAATTGGGCTGAATTACCTATACTGATGTAGGTCTAAATGGAGCAGCCTCTATTACAAGTGTGTTAGAACTTAAACTAAACCACCATAAGTTCTAGTGAGATCACTTTAACATCTAGACAGCAGGAGACTCATTTGGATTAGTAATAATGGTATACCTCTGAAGACAAGAACACCAACAAGTAGCCTTAAGAGGAAGTAAAGCATTTCTAATTATCTTTCCCACTGTAGGATCTGTTCCCACTTCCATCATGTTCTACACCAGCATTCCACCATGTGTAGGAGTGATAGAAAACAGACTTCCCCTGGGAATATTCCCTGCAACAGGTGCCCAATCACCCAAGCTGCAGTCCTGTATGACATCCAGTCATAACAATATAGCAAATCCACTTAAACTGCAGCAAAACTACCACACCCACCCTTGTTCACATCAGCAGCACTGAAGCATCCTCAGCAGCCTACCCACTATTCCACTATGCTGCAGCTAAACATACTATACCTCACAAGCCTAACCATAATATGCTTTCTTACCTCCTACCAAGTCAAACTAATCCAACCCCTAAACAATCAAGGAACTTCACTCTACCATCCCCATAACATGAAGACTTTCCACTTCTCAATATCTGCTGTTATCCTTACTATCTCAGTAATACAATACTCCCCATTTAGATTTCTACATCTACCCAGGGCTCTCCTAGTCTCCACCCAGTATAATGCAAACATCACACACTTTATAAACATCATCATTCACATTGCCTCACAACTGAATCTTAGTGATGACATTCACCCCAATCCAGGTCCAAAAGCATCCACATCACCTACTAACCTCCCCCCAACACAATTCCTCTCCCCAAAACAACTAAATACCTACTACTACTAAATATCAACATCAGAAGCCTTCAAAACAAAATAACTGAACACATGCTCATCTGGTCCATTACTCACCAGACGTTATCGTATTAACAGAGACATGGCTTAAACCTAACACCATTAACAATGAGATACTAGCCCCAAGTTATAATATCATACACAAAGACTGAAAACACAGAAAAAGCATAGCAATTTTGTTTAAAAAACACTTAGATGTTATGCCTTCTAAAATAAATGTTCCCACCTTTAACAATACGGAGCTCTTAGCAACCAAATTAAATATCAATCCTCAAAAGCATGTTAACATCATTGGTATCTACATCCCTCCTGGTGATAATATTTCTACAATAGAGAACCTACTACAGTGGACCTGTAACACCCTTCCCCAGGAGACTATCACTATGGGAGATCTTAACATAGATTGGCAAACCTGCAATTCTCATAACCCATCTGTATTCATCAAGTTATATGGATTTACTTAAACCATGCAAGTACCTACTATTCTCTACAAAACCTCCACTAGATCCTCTACACTTGACTGGACGCTAACAAATAAACCTAACCTCTCACATGATGCAGAATCCCTACTGGACACCCTAAGTGATCACAAGCCAACATACTTGCTAAGGAAATCCATCAAGCCAGCCAAAACTGCTGCCTTCTGGCTAATTAGAACCAAAAAAAACTTTAACCCCTAACACTTTGTATCCGCCCTGAACAACTGCAACTGGCAACCACTAAAAACTGTTAACTTGAATGAGGCCGTAGATTACTTCAACTCAACTTCTTAAATATAATGAATGCACATGCACCACCCAGAACTATCCATGTCAAATCTAATATTGCCTCATGGCTTAGCAAAGAAACTAGGTCATTAATCAGATCCAGAGACAAAGCCTGATCCAAGTGGCTAAAACTTGGAACACAAGATCTAAAACAAACCTACAGGGAACTAAGAAATAAAGTTAAAACAACAATCAAATTGGACAAAATGCAATACTACCAAGATATCCAAAACAAGCATAAAAACAACCCTCAAAATTTTTGGACAGCTGTTAACAATATAACACACCTGGCACAGCAAAAACATCCTCCCCTAAGACATCCACCACCTTATTGCTACCTAGTTCAATAAATTCTTTACTGAATCCTTCCTAACCCTGGTCAAACAAAATAATCATTCATGTGCCTCCAACACCCTCTGCCAAGTGTGAAAGTATAGTCACAACACCTTCTCTTTCAAATCTGTCCCCACTGCCATGATAAAAAAATTACTCTGTAAACTCAAACCCACTACACTAGCAGCAGACAAACTTCCAGATGATTTTCCTAGCATAGATGCAGAACCCATAGACTACCCTATATCCATCCTCATTAACAGGTCACTAGCTGCAAACATAGTCCCAGATATCTGGAAAATTTTCCATGTTATTCCACACCACAGAGGTGGCACTTCTATAGAGATGATCAACTACCACCCTGTTGCCATGCTATCCCCACTATCAAAAATTTAAAAAGGTGCATCCATAAACAAATCCTGTCTTTTCTCCTCAATCACAAACTATTATCCAGTACTCAACATGGCTTTTGTCCTTCACACAGGACCACCACTGGTCTACTGTCCTTTACAGACACAGCCAACTCCCATAGAAACAATGGTAAGTTCGTTTCAGCAATATTCTTAGACCTTTCTAAAGATTTCATATGGTGCCAAATACTAAACTAATTTCACTCCTTGCTGCCTTAAATCTCTATCAGTCCACTCTCACATGGTTCCAAAGTTACCTGCAAGAATGTAAATAAGCTGTCCTCTGGCAGCAAGAACTCTCCCTTCTTCTGCCTGTCAACCTAGGGGTTCCAAAAGGATCCATCCTTGGTACCCTCCTGTTCTGTCTTTTCACCAATGATCTCCATGCTGCCATCCAACAGGCCTCCAATATCCAATACACCGATGATTCCACAATAATTTGTGCAAATTCCACCTTAGAACTATTGCAATCTCAGACCCAAGATACCTTTTCAGCAGTAGAAGCCTGGATCACAAACTCTCAGCTGATCCTTAATCCAAACAAAACTAAACTTATGCTATTCCACCCCACAAAACCCACTGTTCCCACTCCCTCATTCACAGTAACATCACTAAACAAAACTGTTATCTCAACAGCAGTTCAAACCAAGCTCCTGGGTGTTGAAATTGACAGTAACCTTAAGTTTGACATCCATATCTCACAGACTATTAAAAAGGTGCATAAAAACTAGGCATGATCTACAGCAACAAATATTTTCTTACATGCCAGCTCTGATTTTCATTAATCTCTCCACATAACATGATTCCTAAGAGAAGGTTATATCTTTGTCAAAGAAATGCTGACAGTCATTACACATTGCCTCCATATGGAACTTGCCTTTGACAGAGTTAAAATATATAAATCGAGTCTGTTTTGCCCTCCCCATTGCCCGCGTAGTTTGACTTGTACAAAAAGTGCGACAAGTATGTGAGTTCATCAGTGGATTATTAAAATTGCCTAATCCTAGATGAGGGGCCATCTCTGCATATTACAAATATTTTGCCATGAGGCTTCCCACCCTTTAGATATAATGATCCTCCTTCCTTATTTCATCATCTCTTCTGAAGTTCAGAAATACTGATTTTACTTTTCTCTAGCATGCCTTAACACATATCCCCCCCAGCACCAGTCCATTTTCATTGATGCTCAGCTATGCAGATTTTACTATTGCTTAGCTGCTATTTTATCCTCCATGTGTGAATTCTCAAGGCTCTTAATATCTTATTTCATAACTTTTGCTTGGGAGTCGGAAAAGCCTTTTAAATGCATCTGTTTCCATGACTCTTGCTTCCTTCTAAAACTGGATATGTTACCTATTCTAGGTCTGCAATGTCTGTGGATATGACCAGATATCTGTACTCATCTAGTCTTCCCATTGTCTGTGTCCTTTTTCAAGAAGATTACTCCTCCGGCTACTTAACCAGTCTCACTACATCTGACTCATCCTCCAATTCCATGGTGACTCTCTCCACCTGACCTTTACCATTCTCCTATGTCCAAAGTCATTGCATCACATTAAAAGCAACTATTGGTTAAAAAAAATGTAGTATCCCCCAACCTTCTGAACACATACTATGGCACAGCCTACCCTGTGCTATAGCCTTGGTTCCCCCTCACATAAACCACTGCAGCCTTTTAAATGTTCAAAAGTTCTGTCAGGTCTTAAAAGATACAACAGCAGATGAGAACTCATAATTTTGAATACATTGACTCTGCCTATGATTGAGTACACTACCTTTTTCCTTTGCCAAAACATTCTGAATTTTAGGATGAACCCCTTCCAAATTTATCCTAAAAGATTCTGGGACTAAGACACCTAACTCTTAGATTTTGGAACTCCACTTTTTGTGTCTTATTTAGCAATCCCTTGTCTATCACCTACCAAATGTAAAAAAAATGATCTTTGCCAGATTACATTGTAATACAGTTTTCATTTCTAATTTCTTTAAGACTGTCAATACACATAGTAACAAAGTCCTTTACAATGTCTGAAATTAGTATGTAGTCATTGGGGAATAACTTAAAATGCATTTCCCTTTGCTCTTCCACTCCAAGACATGCAACCTAGAACAAGCAATTAGTGCATGTTCTGCAATTCTTTCAGTAAAGACACCTGGAGAGACAGGGCAGCCTTGTCTAGTTCCAATTTAAGCTGAGCTTCTCTTGAAACTGCACCATTGATATGAATAATAAAGACAAATGAACAATAATATCTTTTGCAACCACACCAAAATCCTACCTTAAACTTTCTATAGCTTAGTGATTTAAAATCAAAATCTACCAAATCATTTTTTTTCAAATCAGAACTATCCCTGCTTTGGAGGTTCTTAGTTCAGAAGTCCTAAGGAAAGTTGAAAACAGCCATCAGTCTATCCTAGTGAATAAATTTTACATTAAAATAAAGACTATAAAATCATATGTACTCTCTGTACTGTGTTATGACTTATTTCCCCAGTCAATCTAGTAGCCCATGCTTCACTGTCATTTCAAATGATTTTCATTGGGTCACTATGGTTTCATATGAATCTCGTTGGGTCACTGTGGTTTCATATGAATCTAATTGGATCACTGTAATTTCATGTGACTTTCATTGCGTCACAGTGGTTTCATATGAATCTCTTTGGGTCACAGTGGTTTCATACGACTCTCATTGGGTCACTGTAGTTTCATGTGAATCTCACTGAGTCACTGTAGTTTCATTGACTTTCTTTGGGTGACTGTGGTTTCATATGAATATAATTGAATCACTGTAATTTAAGTTTCATTGGGTTACGGTGGTTTTGCATGAATCTCATTGGGTCACAGTGGTTTCATATGACTCTCATTGGGTCACTGTAGTTTCATATGAATCTCATTGGGTCACTGTAGTTTCATATGACTTTCTTTGGGTCACTGGTTTCAAATGAATCTAACTGGAACACTATAATTTTATATGACTCTCACTGGGTCACTTTTGTTTCATATGAATCAAATCGGGTCACTGTAGTTTCATTTGACTTTCATTTGGTCATTGTAGTTTCATATAGCTCTCATTGGGTCATTGTGGCTTCATAAGACTCTCATTGGATCACTTTGGTTTCATATGGCTCTTATTGTGTCTAGGTATAATAGGACAAACTCTCAAGTCTTCTACTCACTGAAATTCTGACTATTGCCTGGTTATGGGAAGATGTATTCTCTCAACAGACACCTTCACTTTCATCTTCTGTACATTGTCTAGAGGTCAAGACTCTGGACATGATTGCCTCCTGCAAGCCTTCAAGACCACTTCAGCTACTGGGAAAGGGTACTCAGACTCATTCAGCCAAACAGGCGGTAGTCTGCTCTTGACATGCAAGTAATGCTGGGCATTTTCAGCTTCTTCTGGCAAATGTGAAACCATTTTCCAATCTCAACATCAGATAAATAATTAGCCTGGATATGGTAACCATGTCTGATGTTCTAAAGAATGTAGCCACTGCTTGAATACTAACACCTTTGCTCTAAGGAGAAAAACCTCCTTAGAATAATCTGCACTCGAGGTAGAACATATCCCATTTCACTGCAATGTTTATTGTTTGTTACCAGCCATTTTGTTGTCTCATTAAAATGCAGCACCACTAATACCACATTGCACAGATTTTTTTGATATCCTTTGGGTTTATCAACATTGAGAATTTTCTCAATACCCCATTTCAGATTTCTATAAATAAGTATTATCTCTTTAAGAATCCTTGTGACAAATGCAATTAAGTCCAGTTCAGTGTTATTCTCTGATATTTTCAGATGTGGGTACTATTTATAAGATCTGTCTTCCATGACATTCAGCTTTTTCCTGTAATATTAAGAAAAACTCTTTTACTCTCTATATACAACAAAATGCACAGGTGTTCCAGGATATGGGAACCAAAACACTTTGATTTCTTATCAATTTTATTCTGATTCATGTGGCATTTTGGTAGTCTTGTGTAAGAATTGGCTTCCCATACCAGAAAGCAATAGCTGTTTTAACATCATCAGGTTATCTTCTGCCAATGTGTCTTTGAATTTAGCAATTATATTTGAATAGTTATCTTTCTCTCTCTCTCTGTGAATAGTTATCATAAATATCTCCGTTACAGGAAGTTGAGTGTCTCTTAGTGACTTCGATCTACATTGTAAGTATGGAGAAAAATAAGCTCATCCCTGCAGCAGTTATTGTGGGCTACTTAAACACACACATGCCATCCAACGTTTGAGAAAAAAATAACTACCCCCAATAAAGTTGATGAAGTGAGACACAAAGCCTTTATCTTTCTGTATCAAACCACAAAGGCACTGTATATGGCAGTGTGTGATGAGTAACAACTCCTTTGGGTTTATGACCGATATCACATAACTATTTGAAGGAAAAGTCTGTACTGCTTAAGGCACAAAGCCAATCTCATGTCTACATTATAAGGAAGTCAAAATAATTTGTTTTATGCAGTGTAATGTTTGAGGTATTTCATTTCATTTTTTTGTACAATGTAAGCCTAGTTTAATTGCAATTAGATGCATATAACAACATCAACAAGAAAACATCAATATCAAAACATTTACATTGGTCTATTAAGGAATGTAACATTCTGGTAGTCATAAAGCAAGTAAAAATTGACATTAAAACTAACAACAAATTCACAACTTCATAAAATTACCTTGCAAAATAAAATGGTCTTAAAACTCTTCTTGAAGAGGTTCAAGTAAGGTTCAGAACTTCGTGAGCAGGTAGTCTGAAGATCAAAAATAAGGAGCATAAGTGTAAAAAGGACTATTACCCTGCATCTTGCAAACCAGCTTGAAAAGCATCAGTACTTCTTTTATGTGGGACCCATCCCATGCACTACTCAGTTTATGAGTATATGTGCTGTAGTAGGGCTTAACCGATTTGGGTTTTTCCAGATATAAGAGTATAATCACCATGCTCCATGCACTATATAATTATATTTCTGATTCAGTCTGAGGAAGTGGTATGCAGTCTCCAAGTTTAATGGGAGGATCTCACATCCCACAACAAGTGGAAAGTGACAGTTCATCACAAAGTCAACCACATGCTGACACTGCACTCAGGCTTATACAGAAGAGACAATCATTCACCTCTGCACCAGTATCTCCAAACCCAAATGTATACTTTCAGGATGATGGTGGAAATTAAGAGGTAACATTGTCAATAGTGATACCGTTACAAAGGAGAGCCTGGTGCAGAAATGTCTTAGACCTACCCCAGGAAACACAAAAAGTATTTGCTGCTCAGCAACAAATGTGCTGTGTCATTGTTAGGGCTCAGAGCACTGCACAGAAAGTCAGCTGTAAATGGTTAGATTCCTGCAGTACTACTTGGAAACGGCACAGAGTAAGGATAACCTCATAATCACAATGATGCATAATATGGTGACACACCAAACATTGGTGGCCACCTCCATGTGTACATTAGTTAGGACTTACCAAACTTAAGCAGGAGTCAGTCTTGGAAAGAGAAGAGGATGGGGTACTGTCCAGTCATGTGAGGGCAGATCACATGAGACTACAAGTTCTTCTCAAGAAAGTATTGTAATTAGTCAGGAGGAACAAACACAGGTTTTCATGCAGGCTACTTCAGTGTTCATCTCTACCTACTAGAACCTCTCATTCAAGGTCCCAATCATGTTCCTGCAGCACTGTCAGTTTGGTACCTGCAGGATCACCTGCATTAAGCAGATCCTGTCATGAAAGGAGATACTGCCAGGACAGCTAACTGGTATTTTGTAAATACTTATATGTCATTGATGAATATCAAAATGAATTATACAAGATGCTTGTGTTACAAATGTATTAGAACTGTATGCCATGTATATCAAACTGCTTGCACAGGTATATGCTTAACAGAGGAAACTGGAGGGTTAACCTCAGTCCAGAAACTTTAGGAAAATATCTGAAATTAAATTACTTTAAAGGCTACACAATAAAGAGGCTATCTCTCAGGTTTTCAATGTAGCTAGACACACAAAGTCTGTACTAGAAAGCTTTCTGTATTGTCTTTGGAGTGAACTAATTACTAGTCTGAAAGTAGGAAGGAATACAATTGTTTTATGACTTCCAGCATCTGCCAAAGATCTAAGCAAAAACCTTTGTCTATGTATTTTTACAGGTAGATGCTAAATACTGCCAGCTGACAGCAATGGGGGTTTTGGCCTGGGAACTAGAAGTCAGATGACCAGAAATTATGTCATTCTCCAAGCTATCCCGGCAGTAATATTTTAGATATTAATTTGTAAATCTGTTAGTGAGACAGAGCATTCTGTATTCTGTCTTGGACCTGACAACAAGAAGACCCATTCACCACACATTGGACTTGCTCTAATGAAGTAAGTTGCTAGGGAACAGTATAATTCTCTTAGATACAGTCAAGAATATAGTAAAACTTAGTTTAGATATTTTTCATTATTTATTTCAGACTGTCCTGCAATGTTGTTTTAAATATTTCCTGTGGTTTTGAACTCTGATATCACTGTGAATAGATATGCAGTATTGCCTTGTTCTTTTATTATGTATTATTAAATATATTTAAACCTTTCATTGTGACTGATCTGTGTAGAGATATTTAAGTTTTGAGAGTACCTGTATATTTATTTGGTGACACTGTGTGGGCCACTCCTAATAGCCTTGCTCTTCGTCTAACTACCATTTGTGTTAATATTATTACACAGTAAGCCTGGACACCTTTTGTCAATGGCCTTAAAGTAGAAGTTAAATGAGTGACTGGTGGCAGTAATAACTAACTTATAGTCTGGGCAGAAGGGTCATAGCTAGTAAACCTGTGCCAGCCTTTCCCAGGTGTGTATGTGTGTGTGTGTGTGTGTGTGTGTGTGTGTGTGTGTGTGTGTGTGTGTGTGTGTGTGTGTGTGTGTGTGTGTGTGTCAACCCTCAAAGAGTGTGTGTGTCAGCTACTTGGGCAAGGACACAAAGCACTGGTTGGCAGAAAGGGTGCTGGAGATCTTGGCTTGGTCACTCAGTTGAGATCTCAGTTCTATAGCTGTGCCAGTGGAGAGTCTTACTGGAGATCTGGAGAAAGGTAGAGGCACTAGACCCGGACTGGCTGTGGTCTCTGTGTGCTCTTAAGGGAAATTGGACTTGATGCAGAGAGCTGCATCTGGAAATAGTGTGTGTGTACATGTCATCCTCTAAATGAGTGTCCCTCACTGTTGCCAGTGGTGAGGATTGAGATGCCTTGATTACTGGTCCAGTGGTGGAGCATCAGAATTCCCACGGATGGAGATGAGGTGTTCCTTACCTGGGGTTAATCAGATAATTGTTGGCAGCCCCCACCACCCAGCACAGGCAGTTGCATTCTGCCTTGCCTTGCTTCTGGAATGCCCTACCATATCATTTGCCCTTTTGTCAGACTGCATTAATGTCCAGGACAAGTTGATTTCAGGCTTTTGTCCTCTCAGCTTGTTGGGCCCCCATTTGCCAAACAGACATTCCCCGTATGTCCTAAAGGCTGCTACAAGGATACAATTTTCCTCAGGGTGTAAGTTGTCCTTTCTCTACTATGATCCCTTGATTTGCATCATTACTGCACATGAAAAAAGGTCAGAGTCATACACAAAAAACTTTAGATGTAATTCTAAGTCAAACAACACTATGATGATCATGTGGGACTTCTGTCTTCCTATAAAAAGATTGGGTCTATATTAGAACACCGAACATTCAAAATGTTGAGTGTTCTAATATAGCCCCATTTTCAGCGAATGCTGAAAATATCGAAGAAACAGAAAACTGAATTTTCTGTTGCTTCTGTATTTTCAGCGCTCTGGTGAAAAGTTTTGAGTCGGGTTCAGGTAAGTGTGTGATTGTGTGAACGTGAGGGTTAGGGCTGGTTATGTGAGTTAGGGTTAGGGCTCAGGTCAGGTAAGTGTGTGCGATTGTGTGGACGTGAGGGTTAAGGCGGGGTAGGTGAGTTAGGGTTAGGCCGTGGGTGAGGTGACTGTGCGATAGTGACGGACCTTAGGGTTAGGGTTTGGGTTAAGGTAAGTGGATAGTTAGTGGTGTATGTATAGTTTATTGTAGGGTCAGGTGTAAGAGCTTAGGTGTATGTGTGTGGATTGCTATTTGGTGTGCTTGTGTTGTGTGTATGTGTTTTGGAACAGCAAATTTTTTCCCCTAGGAAAAAATTCACTGTTCTGACTGTTCGATGTTTTGAATTTTCGATTAACAGGGTTCGATATTAGAACATTCGACATTTTGAATGTTCAGTGTTCTAATATAGACCCAAAAAGTTAACACATACTCATAATTATATACATATATAAAATTTCAGTTAAATTAAAAGTAAAGTAACCATTTTTAACAGATCCTTTCTACCCCTAGCCCCTGTCATTTTAATGCATTCATAATACTCTCATTTTTCATTCATTAGTGACACTCAGAAATCTTCAAGTAAAAGCAAATGTATGTTCAGCCAACAACGCATCCTTACTACTTCAGTACTTAACAATTAAGACACATGTACACACAATCACAACATGACACCGAAGTAAATGATTTTATCAGTAATCACTAATCATTTCCCTCTGCTGCTGCAATGACTTTCTACTTACAAATGACAGATTTACACTATTCATTAAAGCCAATGCTAATATGTCCATCATATCAATGGAATAAACATTTCAAGGTAACTCAGTAATTTACATAATTTTGAAGTGAAGTTTTTCATATTAAATTTTAAATTTTAATTATGTTTCCTTACTTTAAGAAGTCCACAGTTTCCTAAGACATTTGCACTTAACTTGAGTAATCATAACTTAATATGATGGTGTTCAACTATTTCATATAAATTCAGGTCCATTTACATGTTTTAGATTCAAATTTTACATTTGTCTCTATGAATCACAGTAATATACGAATGTGTACAGCCACTTAAGGAAACAATTTGCTCTTGGTTTCTCAAGAACATGGCCTCAGATTCACATGGGAATGTACAGATAACCTCAGATATACTTAAATTGGAATATATTCAGAAAATAAAATGGAGTCATATGTATTTCAGTTTGTACAACCTTGAAGTGCAATCTCTGCCTATCTAGTATAATCTGGCACACCTTCTCACCTCAAGCCATTCAATACTTAGTTGGTCATTACATACATAGGAATATGTATATATGCACCCTACCCACCCACCAGTTACTGCTGCTAAAATGCAGGAATAAATGACATTCAGGTGTAACACTTCCAAAAAGATAGCTAAGGCGATGTACAGCAACAGTAGCAATTATTAGTAATAAAATAGAAGTGATGATTGCATACTGTTTTTATGGGTCTATATTAGAACACTGAAGTTTTAAAACTTTGAATGTTCTAATATCAACCCCTATTCAGCGAATGCTTAAAATATCGAACATGCAAAACAGGAAATTTTTTCCCAGGGAAAAAAATTTCTGTTTTGAAACACATACAGACAACACAAGCACACCAAAAAAAAAACAGCAATCCACACACATACACTTAAAATCCTACATCTAACCCTACACTAAACTGGACATACACTACTATCTATCCAGTTACCTTAACCCAAACCCTAACCCTAAGGTCGGTCACTATTGCACACTCACCTCACCTGCGCCCTAACCCTAACTCACCTACCCCAACCTACCCAAACGTCCGTCACAATCGTACACTTACCTCACCCTGCACCTTAATCCTAACTCACCTAACCCGTGCTCTAACTCTCACGTCCACACAATTGCACACTTACTTGAACCCGACCCGTAACTTTCCACCACAGTGCTGAAAATAGCAAAGCCACAGAAACGGCCAACCAAATTACTTCCCTAGGAAAAAATTCGGTGTTCTGCAGCTTCACTATTTTCAGTGTTTGCTGAATAGGGGTTGATATTAGAACATTCAAAGTTTCAAGACTTCGATGTTTTAATATAGACCCTGTTTTTATGCACCACATAAATGAAATGTGAATGTATTCCTTTAAAATAAAAAAATAACATATGTATGTGACAGCATTTTTGGTTTAACCAGACTTGCCAATAATAACAGTACATGCTCTAATGCCTTTGCTGTTTAACAGAGTTTGGTTAAGGTGTCACACTCCAGGGAAAGTGGTTCTAAACCTGTAAACCACAGCCCTGGTCATACTTTCTTTATTCTCATAGGGGTTATACATCAAGTAAATGCCCAGCATATATTTTAGTGAGAAATTACCAATGGCATTGCCTTTCTATTACTTCTGTATACATTTTTATATCATTAACTTACATGCTTAGAATTGCTGAGGAAGAAAACTATCAAAGCATACACTTTTGTACAGCTAACAAAATTAAACCTTCCATGACTCTATACATTACTTTGTGTGTCTGCATCTTCTGGGTCAACACAATTCACAGAATATAACATGCAAAGCTTAATATTTCTAAGAAAACATTCCAGTATAATTCTATCTGTGTTTATAACTTACAGTAACACGAATACTAGCAATTCAGATATTAATACAGATTACAACAAATGCATACTAAGCAAATACTTCAGTGAATGGAATGGCTAAGAAATAATGATCATATATTTAATGTTAAGGGCAAAATGAAATCCAGGTAAGCAAGAACTGCCTTGTGTCTTCTATTTTACAGCTAAAAAACAAACCTCCTGCAAAAAGAGAGGGGAATATTCAGACTGTCTGAATCCACTGGCAAGCCTGAATAAAGTAATAAATAAAATATGAGGATTTAACTGATATCATTAGCATATATATATATACATATATATACATATATATACATATATATATACATATATATATATATATATATATATATATATATATATATATATATATATATATATATATATATATATATATATATATATATATATATATATACACACACACACATATATATATATATATATATATATATATATATATATATATATATATATGTGTGTGTGTGTGTCTGTATATATATATATATATATATATATATATATATATATATATATATATATATAAAACCATATTTAGTACATAATATTAACCAAAGCACTAGAATACTTTGCTGCAAGAAAGTGAGATATATGAGTAGTGCTTGCTTTATTTTTGTCTTTAACTCATTTTATTACTATATATAAAGAAATAATTAGTGCAGGATATTAAATGAAGCATTACAATGGATTCAGTGCATTACTGCAAGCAAGAGTGAGATATTTTATTTATTTATTATTCATTTATTACATTTTTTTTAACCAGGTATGTCCAGCTGGGCCAGGGGCCTGTTTTCAGTGGAGACTCAGGGAGAAAATCTCCGCAGTAGTACACCACAACAAAGAAGGCATAATATAAAGCAATCAATAGTACAATACAATCATAGTACAGTAACAAACAATAGTGTAATGCAAGGTCCAGCTGTCGGCAGAGACCTGGGGAGAAAGCTCCACAGCAGTTCACCACAACAAAGAAGCCATAAATATAATGCAATCAACAGTACAATACAATCATAGTACAGTAACAAGCAAAAAGACAATGCAATCAACAGTACAATACATAGTACAATAACAAGCAAAAGGACAATGCAAGCAATAGTACAATACAATCATAGTACAGTAACAAGCAAAAAGACAATGCAAGCAATAGTACAATACAGTCATAGTACAGTAACAAGCAAAAAGACAATGCAAGCAATGGTACAATACAATCATAGTACAGTAACAAGTAAAAAGACAATGCAATCAACAGTACAATACAATCATAGCACAGTAACAAGCAAAAAAGACAATGCAATCAGCAGTACAATACAATCATAGTACAGTAACAAGCAAAAAGACAATGCAAGCAATAGTACAATACAATCATAGTACAGTAACAAGCAAAAAGACAATGCAAGCAATAGTACAATACAATCATAGTACAGTAACAAGTAAAAAGACAATGAAATCAACAGTACAATACAATCATAGCACAGTAACAAACAAAAAAGACAATGCAATCAGCAGTACAATACAATCATAGTACAGTAACAAGCAAAAAGACAATGCAAGCAATAGTACAATACAATCATAGTACAGTAACAAGCAAAAAGACAATGCAAGCAATAGTACAATACAATCATAGTACAGTAAAAAGCAAACAGACAATGCAATCAACAGTACAATACAATCATAGTACAGTAACAAGCAAAAAGACAATGCAAGCAATAGTACAATGCAAGTTCTGGGTATTTTTTATACTAAAAACAAAGATAAGGACGGTAGGAGATCTGATGAGAAAAAGTAATAAAAGTGGGAAAAATAATTAACCTGGATATATATGTCAGTATATAAATCCGCTATTTCTGTCTTTAACTCATTTTATTACTTGTATAAATTATATGCATAAATAATACAGAATGGTAAATGAAGTAATGAAGTGCATTCAGCGCATTATTACAAGCGTGAAAGATATGTCATTATATAAGTGCATTATCTGTCTTTAATTGGCTTTACAAGGTATAAGCATTTATAAAGGGTCTTTTCAATGCAATATTGCAAACAAATGCATATCAGGCACAAATGTTATCATTATATTTGTGTGATAGACTGCAACATGTAAATCCCGTCATTGCTTGATAGCAAACTCTGTCCAGCCAAGTAAGCATAAGCACTTCCCCAACAGTTTCATCCAAACGACATTAAAAGCACTTCCCGTACAATCTGGTTTATTTCAATAAAGATTTATAAAATAAAAATGCTTTAAAGTAACAAATTGAATGCTATGAAAAATGGTGTGTATTTTCTCTTTTGTCTCTCCCCCACACCTTTACTTTTCTTTTTATTTGTTATTTTAATTATGGTAGTTTAACTGTGCATTCCTTTTCCTTTATTATTTTCTTTCTCTCCCATTTATGTTCATTTTTTTTTCAGTTTCAAAATCCCCTGGAGAGGCCCAGGCACATAAATCCCAGGTTAGAGAGTGCTCACCCTCTGCATATCTGGGGTGTCTTCACAGAGTCATGGTGGTGGCACCAGCCCTGCAGACACTGCAGCCAGTGGCAGCCTATGGATTCGGGTCTATATCACATTGTTGAACTCTTAAAAGTTCGAACGTCATATGGTTGACACCATATGATTGAACTTTTCCATACAGTGCAGAATGGGAAGATTTCTCTTTTCTACACTGTAGTGCGATCAGGGAGTTGGTTTATTTAAAGAGCGGGGGTGTAGGGGGTGCAGGGGGTCTTGCCCCCCCTGCTTAAACCATTCAGGTTGTTTTTTTTCTTTGTTTTTCATTTATTACATTTTCTAACTTTTAAAGGTTTGATCATATGGTTTCAATCATATGACATTCAAACTTTTAAAAGTTCGATTATGTGATATAGACACGATGGATTCAGCCTTTCAAAGCCTCAGTTCGGCATGTTCAGGACATGGTGTCCTAGCTTGTGCTAACCACCACACCACTACAGGCCCCTACCCTCTCAACATGGGGGTCCTCCACTGCAATACCACATAGCAGTGGAAACAATTGAGTTTCTGTGGACTGGGACTCCAACTGGGACTTCTTCAACCCTTCATCCCTTATCCTTTCTCCTACACCTTCTTATGTATATCTCACAGAAATTTTCCTACTTTATATTAAAAAAAAAAAAAAAAAAGAAAAACTTGAAAAAATAGGAGAGGGTCTACCCCTGAAAAAAGATTTTGCCACTACTTTCCTTCCTCCTCCAACACAGCCCTACTAATGTTTTTCTTTTGTGTTCCACTGTTTGTTGTATCTCCCATTTTTCACTGTTTCCTGTCTCCACCTTTCCACTCTTCAATGAAAATTTCAGGGAGTCCACATAAGGCTTCCCCTATACAAAACATTTTAAACCTCTTTATATTTTTAAAATATTAATAATTAAAGCTGAACACTCCACTGCTTGCCTTAAGTTTTTCAAGCATGATTGGACATAGCTGCGACTGTCTGCAATATCCATTTACATGCAAAATAATATGAAACCTATGGCTTTTACATAATACTTCATGTGTATTTAATGCTTTATTTAAGATACTTTATGCTTTTCCCCTAAGTGGAAGTGTTTTTCAAACTTCCTTTACTGTTCCTTGTTCAGTGATTATAACATACACTTAGCTTATTTGCAAATATGTGTAGTGGAACTTTTTGTAAATAACTGTTTTGTAGCTGCAAACTCCTAGACTATGAATGCCATCCTTTATCTTACTTCTGGTGGAAGTAAATTCTCCTGATTAAGCTAAATCTACCTTTAATAGCATAACGAAATATCCCCTCCAATAGGTATCATGTCTATGTCCTGAAAAATGTCAAAGCATTCACATTTGTACCACACAAAGAAACACACTCAACAAGCTTCTTGCTTTATTAACTAGACATTATCAACTGTCTGCCTCACTCATACTTCACTTTATGAGAAGCTTTTTTCCCTAATCTTTCAGTAATCAACATTCAACACTGTTAGCACTGTGTATCTTTGGCAGTTGTAGTCCATCTCCAGAAGCTTTTTGACTTCTAGTAACTCAAGTTTTATTTTTTGTAATAATACAATATCCATACTATCCTGTCACTTTACCAATACTTATTCCAATTTAATAGAGTTATAAATTACCCCTCCACAAATTTCATAGCCAATCTCATTTTGTGTTCCTCATCCCCTTTTGAATTGGTCCTCTCTGCAAACAGAGCTAGATTGCAAGGTCCTTGGGTAGGGGCAAAATGCCCACCAATGCTCCAGCTGATAAACAGTCATGGTAACTATAACCATTTGTTTGTGACACTAAAGAGTCTACCATCCCCCCAAAGTTCACTACTATTAAAATCTTGTCTAATGGGACAACACTTTATCTTCTAAGTCTCAGCTCTCACTTTGAAAACTCTTTGTCAGCTTCCTTGCTCTTAAACTCATCATCATCAAACCATTTTTCCAATTTTTTTTAATACATGAGGTTGGGGTATCACTATGTCAAATGTCATCATCTGACTTGATTCACTGTTACTCTCCTACCTTCTTCAATGGTCATGCCTAATTGTTGCAGGTATTCTCTCCCACAATTCATCCATCTCTAGTTTCCTCTTGCTTTTTTCCTACCTGTCACAAATCATCATCATCATTAGATTGTCTTCTGCTTTCCTGAACATGTACTTGAACCACTGTAATCTGTTCTATTTGACCTTCTCTGCAATTGGAGCTACTTGGGCTTCTGTTCTGATGTCCTTCATCTGTCCCACAGTCTGCATCTTGCCATTCATCTCTGGCATATCATCTCCATCATCTTCTAATTCCCTCAAATAGCTTGAACATTAGGATGTGTCTGTTCCCTTTACCAATCCATTTTCTGTTTTCATGTGAATCTTGTCATAACCTAATGATGCCAAAAAATGAATAAATGCCAGTTGACTGTCACACCATTCATCAATATCTTTAAACCAGGACTTCTCAGTTCCAGTAATAAGCAGATTATATACAAACAAATCTGAGAACAGCTCTTCCACTGGGATAACAATTCCTCCTCCCATCACCATGTCATTTTACTATATACCAGTTAACCAGGCAACCTTAAGTCCAGCAGACCAAACAGAAAAGCACCTTAACACGAATTTTATTTAATTGAACAAGCGTTTTCGCCGCAATTATTATCGCAGCTTCATCAGACGCAAACAGAACAGTTAAAAAAAACGCCAATTTTTAAATAAAACATACAGGAAATGACACTAGCAAAACGTCATATCCTAATGTCAATCAATTTGTCAAAAGACATAAAACAGTCAGACATCAAAAAATCAGCAAAGCTCATTAGCCATCAGAATGTAAAATCCAAAACTAAAAAATAAAAGAAACACACCTACTCTAAACGCTTTTTAAATTTACATATATAGCAAACTCAAACTGGATGCATTCAGGTCTCCTGGCCTGAATGAAAATTGTAACATTTCAGCTGTTCTAAAATTAAGAAGCTATTTGAGGTAACATCATTATTTTCTATTTAATAGGTTTTGTTTTGAAAACACCTATCATGTTATAGAGAATAGCTTCCCTACTGACCACCTTTAACGATTTAATGGATTGGCAACTTTAAGAGTTTTTTTATACACATACATACTACTTTTATACTATTTTTATGTATATATTTGAGGTAACATCATTATTTTCTATTTAATAGGCTTTGTTTTGAAAACACCTATCATGTTATAGAGAATAGCTTCCCTACTGACCACCTTTAACGATTTAATGGATTGGCAACTTTAAGAGTTTTTTTATACACATACATACTACTTTTATACTATTTTTATGTATATATTTTTTATATATATATATTTTGCTATATTGATTGGTTTTATGTATATAATTAAAGTGTATTTTTTTACACACACACATATATGTAAATTTAAAAAGCGTTTAGAGTAGGTGTGTTTCCTTTATTTTTTCCGAGTATTTTTTTGTATTTTTTTGAATTTCTGCTGTGTCCTTTTGTGGGGTTGCTTATCCAGTTCACTTTTCCGTGTAATGGACGTGTTAGCTGCAGAAATGTACTCAGCTGACAACTGAGTACATTTCTGCAAAATTAAAAACGGAGCTATGTCAGCTCTAAATAAAGGGTGCATTTGTTTCATTAAGCATGCCAATGGCCAAATATGTGGCCATTGGCATGAAAAAGTGTTGCAAAAATATGCTATATAACTTTTTTTTTTCCACAGGATTTTCAGGTTTAACTGCAGCACCCAGCATAAGCGGGTGCTACCTAAACTAAAACCGAAGCTTATAAGCCCACAATTGTGGGATTTATGTATTACATGGAATGTCAATGGAGGGACTTGCAGACCAAAAACAATATGGCCTCCGTGTAGTGGTTGTCAAGGGGGGGAAGCTCCGTGTAAGACATGTAACTAGTCATTACTAGGCAATCCTATGTAAATGAGGGTTACAATACTGAATCACACTGCCACATAGGTAATGAGCACTTTCTGAGTAGTGTAAGAGTTAGAGAAGGGGAGGAACAGAGTAAGAGGTAGGTGACATCACGGGGGGGGGGAGGATAGATACAAATGTACTAGATTGGAGGGCAATGTAAGGTGAAAGATGACAGACAGACTTCAGGGAGGGAGGTGTGTCCCAACAGAACACTAGGAAAGTCAAGAAATGGAAGGTTTACGCTATCCCTACACTCAAAGTTTCTTGATATACGTGCATGCGCGCGTGTGCGCGCGTGTAAGGCAGGTTCAACATGTGGGAGCGTGTTGCAAACCGTTTACAACGGTTTCTTGGCGGTCTGCGTGTTTAAGGCAGTGTCTTGTAGCGTTTTAACATGAATCAGCCTAGTTCACACCGTGTAAGGATGTGTGTGCGCGTGTAACACCGTGTAAGGATGTGTGCGTGCGTTTAAGTGACTGTGAGCGTGTTTGAGCTGGTGTGCACATTGCTCCCCTTCAGGAAACAGAGAGGAAACAGGGAAAACAAAAATACTAGGAAACTGCCAGGGAATACTGCTGGAGTTAATTGGTGGAAACAATTGGAAGCAGGCAATTATGCAGGCAGACTAGAAGCCCAACCCAGCACTTAAAACACTGCAAAGAGCAGTGCAGGGTGTTTCTCACAAGAGATACTGCAAGAAAGTAAGCTATCAGAATTGAAAACTGAAAAAAGCTGAACTCAGAGCAGAAATGCTAGGGGCTGCCATAGCTGTTATAATCAGGCAAATGCGAATTGCTGAGGGTGGTGTCAATGCAGATGCTGACAGACAACCCAGAGTGAGGAGAAGGAGAAGAGTATACAGGCCCAGGGTCACCTACCATGGGTTACATGAGCTGGAGATAGTAGAGCGCTACAGAGTGGACAGAGACCTTCTGCAGCAGATTGTTGAGCTGTGTAGGCCACATCTCACACACAGAACCAACAGAGGGGAACCCATCCCAGTGGAAACCAAGGTATGTGTTGGCCTAAGAATACTAGCAACAGGTACCTTCCAGAGACCAACTGGTGATATGATGGGGATATCACAGGCATCAGCCTCCAGGGTACTGCACCAGTTCCTGGATGCCATGTCAGCACATGTCGGTGATCATATATATGTCCCTAATGACCGTGAGGTTGTGGCCAGCAATATCGTCTCTTCCAGCAAATAGCGGGATACCCTGAGGTGCTGGGTGCAATAGACTGCACGCACGCATCAAAGCACCAGCTGGTGAGCGGGGTAGAGTCTACATTAACCGCAAGGGATACCCCTCCATCAACTGCCAGGTCATGTGTGATGCCCAGGGCATAATAATGAATGTGTGTGCTGGCTGCCCTGGGAGCTACCACGATTCCCACATCTGGCATCTGGCGCAGCTGTACCAATCATTTGCCAGTGGGGACTTCCCACACGGACACCTAGTGGGGATGCAGGTTATGCACTTGAGCCATGGCTGATGACACCCATCAGAAATGCACACACACCTGAACAGGAACGCCATAATGAGGCACACGCACAAACACGTAATGTCATAGAGCATGTGTTTGGGCTGCTCAAATCATGGTTCCGGTGTCTGGACACATCTGGTGGAGCCTTGCAGTACACACCAACTACATGTACCCAAATGGTCATGATATGTGCTATGCTACATAATATGATCCTGCGGAAACAGCTGCAGCAGGACCAGCACAGGGCTGGGCCTAACATCCCCACCATTGCCAAGGCCACCACAGGCAGAGGGTGACTCGGAGGAGGAACAACCTGACCTTGTCCCAGTAGGCAGAAGGAGGCGTGCCCAGTATGCCCTGGCCTTGGCAAAGAGGCAACGATAGCACATACACTTGGTCAGTAGGAACACTGGGACTGATACCGCTCTGACTCACTCATATAGTAACAGGGGATGCCTAACATGACACAACCTGCTTCCAAACATGTACAGGGAGTGTAGTATGTGCATCCGACAGAGGCAGCCCTGCAGCACCACCTGAGGCATGAATGCCATGTGTTAAGTAATGTAATACCATGTACCATATGCACACCTGAGGACCCGACTAACATCCACCCTCACCAATCATAAACCACAAAAAACACAATCCTACCTCATAGGTACCTGGCGATAGTAACCTAGATGTAATGCTACCCAATGCCAGAAGTATAAATGCGTGCAGTGTAAACGCACACAGTATAGAGAATGTAGATACCAGTGCTGTAATAGAAAACAGGGTCAAAGCCCGCATCAGCACCCTGACACTACCAGGTCACACTTCTGTCCTAATAGCAGGAACTGCCCCAGGCCTACTCTGGCAACGTGAGTGTCAAACGAAATATTACTGTCAACCTGGGTGCCCAGGACCCTGATAACCTCTTCTGTGCTTAGAGGATTGCCACCTAGATGGGAACTAGGGGTAAGCCTGTTGTTCCCGAAGGGTATGACTATGCATTGTTTAGCATTTAACGTAAGGCCATGGCTCTGGCACCAGTTATCTGTATCTATGAGACCCTTCTGAAGGATGTCTGTGTCAGATGGGTTTCCAACTATGGTTCGCAGTTTGCAGTCATCTTCAAACTTTGTCAGCCATAATCCACCTGTGTTTGCTCGTACTTCTGAAAAGTAGATGCTGAACAAATGAGGGCCCAGGACTGAGCCCTGTGGGACACCACTTGTGACAGCTCTGGAGTGTGACATGGCACCAGCAACTTTGACCCTGTGTGTTCTGTCACTTAGCCAGTTTGCAACCCATGCTGTGATGTATGGGTTCACAATTAAGCTGGTGATGTTTTCAATGATACCTGAGTGGGGTATTGTGTCGAAAGCCTTTGCCAGGTCAAGGTAGGCTGTGTGGACTGCCTTGCCCACGTCAATGGCCTGGGTGACTGTCTTGAAAACGTCAACCAAGTTTAAAAGGCATGATCTGCCCTTGACAAAGCCAAACTGGATTGGATCCAATGTCTGCAAGTCCCTATGTCTTCATGTATTATTCCCATTATGATCCTCTCCATAGCTTAGCAGAACAGGCTTGTCAAGCTGATGGGATGGTAGTTTCCGGGGTTGGTGGAGGCACCTCCTTTGTGAAGTGGGTCCACCATTGCTGTATGCCACTCCTTGGGCACATATCCTGAGGTGAGGCTAAGATTAAACAGCTGCCCCAACTGCGGGTGTAATTCCTCATTGAGTTCATGGAGCACACAACTGGGGACACCATCTGGTCCCATGGATAAAGTGTTTTCCGCCTTGGATAGAGCAGTTCTCACCCCAGCATTGGAGATGTTTGGGGGGCTACAATCCTCTGGTGTAGATACCCCTCCAGTTGGGGAGAGGGGGGGGGGGAATCTGCACTGAACCTGTCAGTCAGTATGTTGGCAATGTCTGTAGGTTCAGTGATATTTACATCATTCCAAACTAATTACGAGCATATCTGGGAGTTCCCTCCCAGGTTTCAAACATAGGTAAAAAAGGCCTCATGATTGTCCCTTGAGTCCTGAGTGGGTTTACTCTCAAAACTCGCCTTGGATGATTGTATGGGGGAACCCAGTGTTTTACTCATAATGAGCAGGGGTGTCTTCCCTTCTACGGATTTCGCTCTATCTTGTAGTAGCTCCTTCCTTCTGTTGTAGAGCTTGTTTATGGCTAGGGTCCACCAGACTGGATGCTTGCCTGTGGTACAAAGAGTCTTTGTCTTGTTTGGGATTGCCTGATCCATGCAGTCCTGGAGGTGCTGGTAGAAGGCATTTGTAAGTGATACAGCGGCTTGGGTAATGGTGTCCGCTGGCTTGGGGGCCTTGAAAGAGACCACACCAGTCCGTAGAAATGTGAAGTCGGCATCTGAGAAGGTCTTCCCTGTTTGTTTTTCTATCTGGGGTGTGGGTGGGATGTGGACTCCCACTGAGATTAGTCCATGATCTGATCTCACCAATGATGGGTATACTTCTGGTGTTGAACAGTGTGACCCCATGTTTGTGATGATGAGTTCTAGTATGTTGTCTCCACTTGTGGGGATGGTGACCAGTTGTTCCATGGCATTTGAGTGTATGTACTCTTGGAACCTTTGTGTTAGAGTGTTGTGGCTTGATTAGTGATCCCAGTCTATATTTGGATAGTTGGAATCACCCAGTAGGATGGTGTTTGGAGATACATATATCCCCTCCAGTGTTTTCAGGACAGCTGTGTGAGGTACCTGAGTTTGAGAGGGTGGCATGTAACATGCTACAAACTGCAGAGCAGTCTTGCCTGCGGTTACTGGCACCTGGATGGTCTCCGATGCATCGTGTGTTGCCACCAACCTCGAGGTGAGGGTGTCCTTGATGAATATGGACACCCACCCTCCTTTCTTGGTGTTGTCCGGATTCCGGTGCCGGAACGCATGATATGAGGTAACACCTGATAGTGCCGGGGTGCTGTCAGAAGCTGTGAACCAGGTTTCAGGCACAGCACAGACATCAATGTGCTACATACTAAGAAGGGCATCGAGTGTGTGCAGCTTGAGGTTGAGACATCTGGCATTGAGCAGCATTACCCTTAGTGTCTTTCCTTTTCTGTGTTCTAGGGTGGTAGGTGTAGAATCTGAATCTTGCATAAAAAAGGCACAATGGGGGTGGCAAGAGCATCAGCCGAAATCCGGAAGCCCAGGGGTGACAGGTGCAAGCCGTCCCTTGCAAATCAGCATGGCCTGTCCAGCATGTCATCCCAGGCAGACAGACATTGGACCCCCTTTGAATGACACCATAGTTTAAGCAAATTATTACAGCTGATCATCTTGTCTCTGTTTATGTGGCATCATACTTGGTGAAGTAGGATACTGCTCAAGGTCAGAGTCATACCTGCCTGGCCTACATAATCAGAGGGATCCTCTATGTCTCTTTCCATGTAGTCCAGGGAGGTACATCTCAGGTCGTTCACACCAGCATGGATAATGACTGGGTCAGACTTGTACTTGCAGTTGAGTGACCTGAGTGCTTGCATTACGTGGTGGATTCCAGTGCCTGATAGGCAGCTTACTGTGACCTCCTCCATACTCGATCTGGTGAGCGGGATGTCAGTGTGTCTGACTATGGAGTCACCTATGACAAGTGTGTCTGGCATTGTGTTTGGCCTTAAGGGCTGTGACTGTTTGGCACACTGACTCTGTGGTCAATGTGTTGCATGTGCTGTGCCCTGTGGAGGCAGTTGTGTGAGTGTCTGCTGTGGTGGCCACTGCCGTTTTGGTAGAATTCTGATCAGAGCCTCCGAGTATGTCTTTGTGTGTCTATGTGTATGATTTTAAGTTGTGATAGTGCCATGTGAGACTGGGTTTGTGATGTGTGTGGTTACCTTCACCTTCTCTCTGGTCTTGCTAGTCCTATGTTGAGAGAGCTCAGCCTCCTCTTTGGCTATATAGTTGCATCTCTCACATGTATGTGTGTTTTATGGGAGAAGGAGAGGGTTGTCAGTGTACATGAGGCAAGTGTAACATTGCCTCAATATTCCCAGGTTCACCAGCTGAGCAGGAGAGGACACTAGCAACTGATCCCTAGACATGCTAGAAGGAATAGACAAAACAATGTTGGAATACAGGGAGATATCAAGCCCCCCAAACCACATCATAGTGCTTGACTGACAATACCTACACATACACCAGTGTTTCATAGTGTCATAGTTTACTACTAGGCTATCTGCCCTAGTGCATGTATAAGCCCAGCCATAGTGATGTGGCTATGCCACCCCTTATAGTGGTAATAAGTGTACAGAATAGATTCCGAATATTGTGCCTCTGACTTAGTAGTGATACATTATGACCCCCTTACATAATTGAATAACATGACTGTGCCTCTGTCTAGTCTGTGCCTCTGTCTCATATGCAGTTGTCCAGATGTCTCCTGAAGAGAGTCAGTGAGTGACTCTGTCTAACATGAACTGGGATACTCTGCTAGAGTGTGAGATGCCTCTGAGTTATGACTCTGTCCCTCCAGCATGTCCTATACATGTATGTGCTGAGGTTCAAATCCTCAGCTCTCATGGCTCTGGTGGATTTGGATTGCTTGCAGTGGAGCATGTCCACCAAATCCTGATTGGACATGGTCTTGTATGTCAGGCATAGGTCACCTGTAAGTATGCGGTATGACACTGAATAAAGCTGGATTTCCTCTATTCTAGAAGCATATGACATGTGTTGAAGACCCCTGATCTTCATGGTAGGTACTTTTGGGGTCTCTCCAGCTGTTGCAAGTGCTGGGTGAGGTACATACCATATGGGGCTTTGTA
The DNA here is from genome assembly GCF_019279795.1 of Protopterus annectens. Lineage (NCBI taxonomy): Eukaryota > Metazoa > Chordata > Ceratodontiformes > Protopteridae > Protopterus > Protopterus annectens. The sequence continues at coordinate 656,090,397 of NC_056739.1, forward strand.
TTCAATAATGGGCCTGATAAGGGAGAAGGATAGTGGAACAATGACCTCCTATGATCTGGATGGAAAACCCTCCATGATAAGGTGGGCAAGATAGAAAGTCTTCCTAACCACTTTGGCAACAGGGGTGTCAAAAGAGATGTCACTATCTACATGTGTCCCCAGGTGTCTGATTTGTTTTCTGTGCTCAGTGGGTTGCTGTCTATGTATTGATCTGTGGGTACTTTGTTCCTCCCAAAGGGGATGAATACACATCAGTTGCATTCAGTTTCAGGCCATGCGTCTGGCACCAGCTATCTGCCTTTGTGACGGCATTCTATAGGATGTGTGTGCCGGCTGATGTATTCACTATGGTGCCTAGGTTGCAGTCATCTGCAAACTTTGTTAGCCACAACCCTCCTATGTTTGCTTTCACATCTGAAAAGTAAATACCAATTAAGAGGGGTCCCAGGACACATCCTTGTGGGACACCACCTGTGACTGACTTCGAATCTGACAAGGCACCTGCAATGTTGACTTTATGGGTTCTGTTTCTTAGCCATTTTGCAACCTATCCTGTGACATATGCTGTTATATGTTAGCTGTTGAGCTTGGCTATGATGCCTGAGTGCGGTATTGTGTCACAGGCCTTAGCCAAGTGCAGGTAGGCTTTGTGGACTGCGTGGCCCTACTGACAGTTTCATAGTAGTCAACTAGGTGCAAAAGGCAGGATCTCCCCTGTACAAAGCTGAACTGGGTGGGAACAAGGGTCCGTAGGTCAGCAATGTCTCTGTGTAAGAGCTCCATAATGACTCTTCCCATAGCTTTGCAGACAAGGCTGGTTAAGCTTGTGTGGTGGTAGTTACCATGGTCTGTGGAGGCATCTCCTTTGTGGAGTGGGACCACTGTTGCCATACGCCAGTGTTCAGGTACATATCCTGTAGCAAGACTAAGGTTAAATAGCAGTTGTATATATGGGTCCAGCTCCTTCTGCAGTTCACATAGCATGCAACCGGGGATACCAGCAGGTCCCATTGATGCTGTGTACTTGTCTTTGCTGAGTGCAGCTCTCACATGGACATCCAAGATGACAGTGAGGTTACATACAGCTGTGATAACTATCTTCTTTTGGGGGTGAGGGAGGGGGTAAATCGCACTGAAGCTGTCCGCCGGAATGTTGCCAATATCTGTCAGGTCACTGGAATATATGTTGTTGTGTACCAGCTCTGAGCATATCTGAGGGTTCCCAACCAGGTGTCTGACATAACTGAAGAAAGCAGTGTGGTTACCTTCATTGTCTTTGGTGATTTATGTCCCCAAGTTGACCTTGCATGTCTTTATGAGATAATGTAGCTTTCTACTAGTGCTGATCACAGCTGTCTTCCCTTTTGGAGATGTAGCTCTGTCTTGCATTAGTAACCCTCATCTGTCATACAGTTTGTTTATGGCTGGGGTCCACCAGACAGGCCACTTTCCCTTTGTGGAGAAGGTCCTGTTTTTATTTGTGATTGCATGGTCCATGCTTTCTGACATCTAGCTAAGGGAAGGTCATCGTGGTTCTGCAGTTATCTTTCATCAGCATTAGAAATGACCACAACAGCCCCTGTGGGGTGTACCTCATGCAGACACATCCAGCACCTGTAAAGTCCACAACAGTACCTCACCAGGAGTATGACAGAGCTGGAACACATGTAATGTGTCGCCTGATTAAACAGAGTGCAGCTCCACACACTGCCATGCTGTCCACCCAGATGCAAGCTGTGCCTGATGTAGAAAGCCATGTCCAAGCTGGAATCAATGCACATGCTGCACCTTGTACAATCTGAATGGCAGGGAGCTATGCACATGAGGGACCTGAACCCCAGCACTGACATACATAGGACAGGCTGTACTGCATTATCCATAACACAGAAGCCACCCCCACGCATGAGTAAACTACCAGTACAGGTTATCCGTAGAGACACTCGTTGATTCCCCTCAACAGGAATCCTAATGAGTGGATGGGAGATGGGAGGTTTACCCTGGGTATCAATGTTATGTCACAGGTAGACAGAGGCACAGTATACTAAACAAGACATATGTCATGGCAAACTACACTTACAATGTGTTGACAGACAAACACACTCTCCGACTAGCATTAGAAATGGCCTAGGGCACATCGGTAGTGTTTGCCAATGCACACCCATGTTGTGGAATACACTACTGATGTTGGATGAGGCTGTTGTAAGTAGTTCACATCTGAACATAATGCAACATGGTCAGATAGGTTCATAGGTACATAGGTTTATACTAGGCTATCTTCCCTAAGGCAGGTATAAGCCTAGCCCAGAGTTTGTTGGCGTACACCACCCCTTATATGGAAACAGTACTGTGCCCATTATTTTGTCATGCCTCTTTCCAGCAGTGACACAGTGACGATCCCCGAGTTAAACGTATGACCTTCCATCCACAGGTCAAGATACCTCTTGAACACAGCCAGCAAGGTGCTCTGCCTCACATGGACCGGGATTGTATTCCACAGCATAGGGAGTCTCCGGGTGATAACTCCATCCCTCCAACATGTCCAACGTATATCCCTGCCAAGGTGTAAGTCACTTGCACTAGTGGTTCAGGTGGATCTGCCGATTCTGAGGTGGAGCATGTCCATTAATCCCTGTTTGGACATGGCCTTGCATGTCAGGCACATGTCACCTCTAAGCAGACGGTATGTGAGTGAATAGAGTGGGAGTGTCTTCAATCTGGCAGCATATGACAGCTGTTGGGATTCCTTGATCCTTTAGGTGGGGGACATTCAGGGTGTCTCCAATTGCTGCAGATGTTGGGTGAGATACATCCAGAATAGGGCATTCTACTCGATCACCGGTCTGATAAGTGAAGAGTACAGGGGAGCAATGACCCACTAGATCTGGATGTGAATCCCATCCTGATCAGGTGGGCAATGTAGAAGGTCTTTCTAGCCACTTTAGCAACGTGAGTGTCAGAAGAACGGCGACTGTCAACCTGGGTCCCCAGGTCCATGATAACCTCCTCTGTGCTTAGAGGATTGCCATCTATATGGTAGCTTGGGGTTACCTTGCTTTTCCTGAAGGGTATGTCTACACATGTTGTGCACTTTGACTTCAGGCCATGGCTCTGGCACCAGCTATCAGTTACTGTGAGTCCCTTCTGAAGGATATCCGTATCTGATGCACTGTCCACTATGGCGCCCAGTGTGCAGTCATCTGCAAACATTGTCAGCCAAAGTCCTCCCATGTTGGCAGTACATGACAAACAATAGGGGGCCAAAGACTGAGCCCTGTGTGACACCACCTGTGACCAGCCTGGAGTCTAACATAGTGCCAGCAACTCTAACCCTGTGGGTCCCGTCCTTAAGCCAGTTTGCAACCCATGTTGTGACATATGGGTTTACATTTCAGTTGTTAGGGTTTTCCACAATACCTGAGTGGGGTATTGTGTTGAAAGTGTTTGCAAGGCCAAGGTAGGCTGTATGGACTGCCTTTCCCCAACAATGGCCTAAGTGACCGTTTTGAAGATGTCAACCAAGTACAAAAGGCATGATCTTCCCTTGACCAAGCCAAAATGGGACGGGTACAATGTCTGCATGTCCCCTATATCTTTGTTTATGAGCTCAATTATGATCCTCTCCATAGCTTTGCAGACTAGACTTGTTAAGCTTATGGGGCAGTAATTACCAGGGTCCGTAGAGGCACCGCCTTTGTGCAGATGTGCACAACTGGACCCTAACCAGGCTGTTGTGCACACTATGGAAATGTAAAGCAGTGATAGGACTAAAGCCCAGGATACTGACCACTACAGTGAAAGTACTGAACCACTACACTATACAGTACTACAGTGTTAGGTCAGTATGAACGGATGTTGACAATTGTGTGCAAAGTACCCCATGCAAAACCTGCAGGCACAGTATACTCCCTGTTGTGTTCACACAAAAAGCTTTTGGACAGTAACTACACAACATGGCACAGAACACACAACCATAAACTGGAGGTATTTGTTGAAGGTCACACTCATCCACAAATGTAATGGGCTGCAGAGTTCAACATATGGAAAGCCCACACTGGGCATGCTCACACACTTAGATAAATGAGACATCTTTCACACAACATGCCATGGGAAGGCTGAACTGGGCATGCTTACACACTTGGTCCAAATGTTACTCCTAGCAACTGTGAAAACACACCAGAGGCTGCTCATTCCCCTTTCTAGACACTGATCATGTAAGCACCCTATAAGTATATCAGGAGAAAAGGAATTGCTCACTAATCTGAATAGTGTCCTCTGCTAATGTGTCTGTCTCTAGTGTCATAACATAGTTAGGTAGGGGTTTGAATCCAGCAAGTGGCAAGTGTGTATGAAAGGAACATCTCTTTTGGCAACTGGGAAAACACACCACAGGATGCTCATTCGACTTTCTAAACTCTGATGATGTCAGCACACTATAAGTATATCAGGGGAAAAGAAATCTCCCAGTAATGCGAGTAGCACGCTGCGCTAATGCGTCTGTCTTTAGTGTCATAACGTAGTTAAGTAGGGGTTTGAATCCAGCAAGTGTGTGTGTGTGTATGAAAGGAACATCCCTTTTGGCAACTGGGAAAACACACCACAGGATGCACATTCCACTTTCTAAACTCTGATGATGTCAGCACCCTATAAGTATATCAGGGGAAAGGAAATCTTCCAGTAATGTGAATAGCACGCTGCGCTAATGCATCTGTCTCTAGTGTCATAACATAGCTAAGTAGGGTTTTGAGTCCAGCAAGTGTGTGTGAAGGGGGGTAAGCGTGAATAAAAGCAACATCCCTTTTGGCAACTGGGAAAACACACCACAGGATGCTCATTCGACTTTCTAAACTCTGATGATGTCAGCACCCTATAAGTATATCGGGGAAAGGGAATCGCCCAGTAATGCGAATAGCGCGCTATGCTAATGCATCTGTCTCTACTGTCATAGCATAGTTTAGTAGGGGTTTGAATCCAGCAAGTGTGCGTGTAAAGGGTGAGTAAGTGTGTATGAAAGGAACATCCCTTTTGGCATCTGGGAAAACACACCACAGGATGCTCATTCCACTTTCTAAACTCTGATGATGTCAGCACCCTATAAGTATATCAGGGGAAAGGAAATCTCCCAGTAATGCAAATAGTGCGCTGTACTAATGCGTCTGTCTCTAGTATCATAACATAGTTAGATAAGGATTTGAATCCAGCAAGTGTGTGTGAAGGGGGGTAAGTGTGTGTGTATGAAAGGAACATCCCTTTTGGCAACTGGGAAAACACACCACAGGATGCTCATTCCACTTTCTAAACTCTGATGATGTCAGCACCCTATAAGTATATCAGGGGAAAGGAAATTTCCTAGTAATGCGAATAGTGCGCTGTGCTAATGCATCTGTCTCTAGTGTCATAACATAGTTAAGTAGGGTTTTGAATCCAGCAAGTGTGTGTGAAGGGGGTTAAGTGTGTATGAAAGGAACATCCCTTTTGGCAACTGGGAAAACACACCACAGGATGCTCATTCCACTTTCTAAACTCTGATGATGTCAGCACCCTATAAGTATATCAGGGGAAAGGAAATCTCCCAGTAATGCGAATAGCGCACTGTGCTAATGCGTCCGTCTCTAGTGTCATAGCATAGTTAGGTAGGGGTTTGAATCCAGCAAGTGGCAAGTGTGTGTGAAGGGGTGGGTAAGTGTGTATGACTGAAATATCCCTTTTGGCAACTGGGAAAACACACTACAGAATGCACATACCCCTTTCTAAACGATATCACAATTATGAATGGCTTTTGATTACAGACATGCCACGTGTGTTTTGCCCACACAGAATGCCCATGTGTGCGGGTTGTCCCTCACAATAATGCATGACATTGATTAAACCAGTTATGGCAATGCACACATGATGTATGTGTGTGCCAAATACACATATGTACCTGTGACCTTCAATAGTTACCATGTGTGATGCCTGCCACATGTGAATACATGGTATTTGCACAGGGTAACATTATGACTGTGGTCTTCTGTGCAGGTGCTGCATGTGGGATGTGTATATACAGTGTGAGATGTAGATGCTATCAGCCTAGTAGTGAGGGATACACACCTGGTCTGGGGCATATAGTCTACATGTTGTTCATGTACAGGTGCTGCATGTTTTCACCTGTTGTGGGAGTGGTAAGACGTTATTCCATAGCAATGCAGTGACTGCATGCTAAGAACCGTTCAGCTAGGGTGTTGTAGCTACACTAATTTATTAGCATTCAGTAATATGTCAGAATCCCTGGTGAGGGTCTGATGCCAACCAAGGTCAGGGGTCTACCAGCCTGTGTCACTTGCTCAGTGATCCCTTCCATGTTCCCTATCATGTATCCCAGTGAGGGACATCCCACATCAGCTGTGGTGGCATGGACAATGACTGAGTCATATGTGTCCATGCATCTGACTGACCTGTATGTTTGTGTTATGTGGTGGACCACAGTGCCCCATGAGCATATCACTGTGACCTACACCTTGTCCAGCCTGGTGAGCATGTTCTCACTGTACTGGACAATAAAAGTACCTAACACAACTGCGGCAGTAGTGTTCTATAGCTGTACAGACTGTGCTTGTTTGACACACAGGATTTGTGTGCTATGTGTTATGCGTGCTGTGTGCAGGCCTAATGTATGCCTGTGTGCCAGCTGCAGAGATGTCTGCCAGTCATGCAGGATGCTATCCTTAGGCTCCACAACTGATCCGGTGTGTTTCCATGCTTGTATTGCTGTCCGTGTAGGTCCACATCAGATTGGTATTGCTGTCACTGTAGTATTTCATGCCACCAGACAGGTTATGCCAGTACCGGGTTCAGAGTGCTTAGTCCACAGTTTGGCCATGTGTTTCCATCTCATACATGTGTTGTACATCCATGGGTAGGGGATAGGGTTGACTGTGTACTTGTGGCAGCTGTGACATTACTACATGACACACATATTCCACAATTGTACCATAGAGGTGACTGACAACTGACCTTTGCACATGCTACAATAGTATTGAGATTGCATTGGTGATTAACAGCACATAGGGCCAATGGTGAACAAGATACATAGGTCCATAGGTTCATACAGGGATGTCTGCCCAGGGCATGTATCCACCTAGCCAGAATGTGTGTGGCTTTCAACATGCATTGTAAATCTGTCTTGCTATGCCCTTTTCCAAGGTTAGTATACTGTGCCTCTGTCTCACAGTGACACATAAGTGATACCCAGGGTAACCCTACAATGTCACATCCAGTCATTAATATCACTCTTGAAGATAGTCACTGAGTCACTCTGCCTAACCTCTATTGGGATAATAGTCAAGAATGAAGGGAGCCTCTGAGTTGTGAATGTGCCCCTCCAGCATGTCCTATGTATATCACTCCTGAGGTTCAAGTCTTTCCAGCGTGTATCCTGATGGGATCTGGATATTCTGAGGTGCAGCATGGCCATTAAGTGAGGGTTTGACATGGTTTTATATGCCAGGCACAGATTGCCTATGAAGAGGCAGTATGCCACTGAGTAGAGCTGCTGTTTCTTTAACCAGTCAGTATGTGGCATCTGTTTGAGCCCTTTGATCCTCTTGTCAAGGTACGTATGTGGTATCTCCAGTTGCTGCAGGTGTCTGGTAAGGTGCATGCCGACAGGTTCATCATAGTCAATTATGGGCATGATGAGGGATGAGTAAAGGGGCACAATGTCCTCCCCTGATCTACATGTGGATCCCATCATGATGATGTGGCCCATATAACATGCTTACCTAACCACTTTGTCCATGTTGTTGTCAAATGGTAGAATGCTATCAACCTGTGTACCCCAAGGTCCATAATTCCTTCATCTGCACTTAATGGATTAACACATATGTGGTACTTTGTGTTTGGCAAAGGGGATGACTATACGCTTTCTGTCATTCACCTTGAGGCCATGGCTGTGGCACAAGTCGTGTGTTTGCAAGAGGCCCTTTTGGAGGATGCGTGTGTTAGCTGGAGAGTTGATTATGGCGTCCGGTTTGCAGTCACCTGCGACTTGCTCAGCCACAGTACTTCCATGTTGGCCTGTACCTATGATAAATATATAATGAACATGACAGCTCCCAGGGCTGAGCCTTGTGGGACACCACTTGTACCAGGTTGGAGGCTGACATGGCTCCAGCAAGTCTAGCCATGTGTGTTCTGCCCTTGAGCCACTGTGCAATAACCATAGTGACATAGGGGTTAATATGTACACTGGTGAGCTTCCCTAGAATACACAAGTAGGGTATTGTATCAAAGGCTTATGCAAGGTCCAGGTAGGCTGTGTAGACCTTCCTCTTGACAGTGGCCTTGGTGACTGTTTCAAAGAAATCAAATAGGTTTGAGAGGCAGGTTCTGCCATTAACAAAGCCAAACTGTGTATGGTGACATGTCTGTAGGTACACAATATCTAGATATGTGAGGTTCATGATGATCCTTGCCATAGCTTTGTAGACAAAGCTAGTCAGACATATGGGGCGAATAGTGTCCAGGATCCGTGAAGGCACCACCTGAATGTAGAGGGACCACTGTTGCTGTACGCCACTCTCTGGCCACATATCGTGTAGTAAGGCTGGGATTGAACAGTGGTGTTATGTCTGGGTGTAGCTCTTCTTGTGGTTCATGTAAGACACAGCCTGGGCCATTGTCTGGTCCCATTGATGCAGTGTTTATTGCTTTGGGAAGGGCATCTCTTACCTGAGCATCTGTGATGTCAGGGGGGGCAGCACTCTGCCGAGACATATTTGCCCTTTCGGTGTGGTGGGGGGGGAGAAGGCAGCAGTGAACCTGTCCACTAGGATGATGGCAATGTCTGTGTGTTTTGTATTTTGTGTGACATCTTGGATTACCTCTGAGCATATCTGGGTAGTACCACCCAGGTTCCTAACATAACTACAGACAGCCTTGTGATTATCCTCAGTGGCTTGTGGAATCTTCTCTCAAAGATGGTCTTAGACAATCATATGGGTGCCTGTAGTTGTCTTCCAATACTCATCAGTGGTGCCTTCACATTTTGGGAGGTTGTTGTATCATGTAGTGGCGTCATCCTTCTATTGTATAGTGTGTTTATGGCTGGTGTCCGGCACCCAGGACATCTGCCTTTGGAGAATTGGGTCATGCTTTCATATGTGGTTTCATGATCCATGCATTCCTGAATGTGTCCATAGAATGCCTTTATACAGGTATCTGCAGTCTGGTCCATATTTTCAACAGGCCTGGGGCCTTTGAAGGTTTCCACATCATTTATGAGGGGTGTGAACTTGCTTGACATGAGCTGTTGACAGATGTGCCGCCCTCCAGACAGAGCAAGGTGAGGGTCACATTTAGCTACCTGTCAGGTGATAGAATGTGCCACATAACACAGGCACACAGGTCACTCCACAGCAAGTACAACTATGAGGCAGTCATTGTCCATGCTGGTGCAAACAACCTGAGACATACCTCCCTGGACCACATGGAAAGAGACACAGAGGAGCTCTTACAGCACCCTCTCAAACTCAGGACTCCCACACAGCCTTCATGCTGACACAGGAGAGTATAGATTTCTCTGCAAACACCATCATACTGGGTGACGTCAGCTACCCAAACATAGACTGTGAACATTACACAAGCCACAATACCCAAGCTCTAGGGTTCCCATAGATCAGACATTCTTTAGCTATGGAACAGGTAACCAACCTTCCCACAAGAGGGGCAGATATACTAGACCTGATCATCACAAACATGAGTACAAAATGCTCACCACTGGGAGTATATCCCTCATTGTTGCAATCAAACCATATACTAATCACACTGGAGTACTGGATCCCCCACATATGCAAACCTCTAACACATCGATGTGTGTGTGGGAAATGCCCCTATTAGCAACTGTGACAGTACAGTACAGGATGCTGATCCCCCTTTTGAAACACTGATGATGTCAGGACTCTATAACTATATTACCTGTATTAAAGTCCTCCAGTAATTTGCATGGCGCGGTCTGCTAATGCGTCTTTCTCTAGTGTCATAACATAGTTAGGTAGGGGTTTGAATCCTGCAAAGGGAAGGTATGTGTGTTAGTATGAGTGGGGTTTATGTGTGTGCACTATGCTGGGAGGGATATGTGCCTTTTGCCAACTGGGAGAACACACTACAGGGTGCACATCCCTCCTCCTACACACAGATGATGTCAGCACCCTCTAAGTACAGCATTAGAAAGAATTTCTTTAACTACTGCAAATAGCACACTCTGCTAATGTGTCTGTTTCTACTGTCATAACACAGTTAGGTATGGGTTTGAATCTTGCAAATGGAAAGTATGTGTTTTACTGTGGGTGGGTTTAGTGTGTGTGCACAATGATGGGGGTGAGATGTGGCTTTTGCCACATGGGGCTATGCACTGCAGGGTGCTCATTACCCTTAACAAGCAGTGATGTTGACAGCACCCTATACAAACAAAACTACAAAAGAGAAGGTGGTGGTACCAATAACACATGTAAGGTAACACTTCTTCAAGTAATGTCCACAAAGCAGTAGGATAATCAAACAATTCTTTTATTCTATACAAACAACATGACAACAGACAACTGCCAGTACTCAGTATAGTGTTACATGCTACTGTAACACGCACATGTACCAGAATATACCTAGATAGTGTTTTGAAGCCTGAATGCGGCAAGTGTGTGGATGTGGGATGTGTCTGTGTGTGCATTTCCGTATGGGAAACATGTTTGATGTGGCAATCAGTGTACCACAGTACCTGATGCACATTACATCTTTGAACTGATGAGGTTGCCTGCACCCTGTGAGTACAGGTAGAGAAGAGGACGTCAGTAGTAAACAACATAGTGCACTTCTCAAATGTGTACCTGTCATGTATCAACAGCTACTCATGTAGGGTAATAAATAATGGGAATGGCAGGTGAGCGTGTGCATGTGTGTGGGTAGCAGGGTGTGTATAAATGCATGTGTGACAGAACAGATACATATAGCTGAATCTACATAACAGCACATGATGCGCATTCCCATAGTCAATGTTAGCATGTGATGGTGTGCAGCTGATACACTTTGGTAAGTAGTATGGGTGCAGATAACAACTGAGGACATTCATACAGTTACTGCAGCAGGACTGCTGGGATATACACACAATCATACTGGAACAGTGAACAGTTACCAACATGTTACTACTTATACACATCTATGTAGTCACCCTGTGCATCAGCAACGTGTTTACCTTTTCCTGCACCAATGTTGTAGTATGCAGGAGGTGGCACAGTGTCATCATATGCACAGGGTGTGGGTTAGGTATGCCCAAGCCAGCCACTGGTAACACCAATTGACATGTGTGTGTATGTGTGTTTGTGAGGGGCAGCAGTACAGGGTGGACCAGTGTTGGTGCAGTGTGTGTGTGTATGTGTTTGCCCTAGGTGTTAGGTTTCTGCATGTGTGTAAGCACGCACACAGTCCCACATAATGGCTGCCATGTACAGGGTTTGTGGACAGCCACAGACTGCACCTGTCAGGTCATCCAGATCAGTGTCTGTGGGCACGGACACGGTACCTGTGCCTGGCAGGGGTGCTACGGGCCGTATCCGGTACTAACCCAGACTGGGTACTGTTGTCAGAAGCAGGGGTGTGTTGACTGGACACAGTTCCCTGTTGGGACTGTCCAGAGCCACGTGCACGTGGTCTCCTTGGGCGTCTTGATGACAGCACAGACCCAGCATTGCTGGGGCTGGTGCTGGCACTTGAGGTGCATGAGTGGGCCTGTTGTCGTCGCGGCCACTGCCAGCTGGTGCTGTTGCTGGCATACGCCACGTCGATGTCGCAAACGCACACCATCGCCCTGGCCCATGGACATCTGGTTGTGGAGCAGCTGTTCTATGCCCCCACAATGTCTGTCAACGACATCTGTGAAGTTACGGATAGCATTCGCAACGTCACGCATGCCGTCTGTCATGGCTGTGCGACATGCTCTCAGCTCCATCAGACCCTGTCTGGTGTACCTTTCCATACGTGCCTGTGCCTGCATGACAGTTCGAAACATAGTGGAGGTTGACATACCTCCTTGGGCACGTTGGCCAGAGGCAGTACGGCTGCGGATGCCCCCACTAGAACCCATGGGCGACTGTCTGCGTGGTACCATTGGAGGACCCTGCTCATGGCTGCCTTGTGGGGATGCATGTACCACAGGTACCACATTACCCTGATCTATGCCCACTGCAGACTGTCCATCACCTAGGGACAATGGTGACAAAGGATGTAACGGCAGGATGACTGTGCGCATTGACGGGGTTGACAGCTGTGTACTGTCAATTGGCTGACCAATGGTGGACCCAGACACACCTTCCTGCACCATTACAGACATTTCATCATCATCAGTACCTGGGGCACAAGATTCAGGTTCCCTGCTGCAGGTCACCAGAGCAGCACCAGAACCTAAGGGAGGAAAACAGGGAACACAGATTACAGTCTCAACACATATTTGACAGAGATGCAATTCAATACTAATGCACACATTCAGAAATGGACACATGCACTCATGGACACTAACACACATGCACACATGGGCACAGGCACACTCGCACACATGCACACCCCACAGTAAACACACACATCAGTATCGTGTTACACTACTCTTAATTTAGTCCAACTGGGTATTACAGGTATTATTAACACACTCACCAGCATGTCTACTACAGAGTTACACTACTCTTACTAGTATTATAAATTGTTTTTCAGGTAATGTTAAAAACACTCACCAGCATGTATGGCCTGCCTCGTTGCTAGATGGGAGGGACCTGGAAGTGTGAAGAGAGTAATGTCAGTGGGCACAAGTGTGCCATTTGTTTTGCACATGATACAGTACAGTAGTACACTAGTTCCCTTATACACATCAGCTGCTCATAATGTCTGTATCACACATGCACAATTACATATCATGATGACAGATACATACCACATGCACACCTTATGCGTGCATGAAGTAACAGTGTACAGAACAGTCATATGTACATACCAGGAGTTAACTCTAATCTCACCCTTACCTCTCTTCAAACGACAACTCAAACTGTACTTCCAAAACCACTGGCTTTGTTCTTGTTGGACTCCAGGCTAACATCCCTCTCCCCACCCTCTCTTTACCTTTAACCCCTCATTGTGCATAAAACTAGCATCTACCCTGTTTCTTTCACCTTGATGTCCTTCTATGCTCTGACCTACTTCTCCCATCCCTCCCACCTCCTCTTGACTGTCTTCCTTCTTTTCCTCACTTCCCTTCTTGACTCCTGCCTCTTCCCTATTATTTTATCTTTCATACTCCTTCTACTTCTCTACCCTTCTGAGCCCTAACTATTATCTATATGGCTTTTGCCTTATTGCATAACCGTTATGCTTTAGGTAGAATTGCTTTGAAACCGACAGTACATTGTGTATGACTCTAAACTGTTTGAGTTCCTTAAATGTATGTTGATTTAATTAACAGGCTGGTGTATATTTCTATTATGTTGGCTGTCTGTATTAACAACTTGTCTGTCTGCCTTTATTATGTTAGGTGTGGAGCTTTTCTCCCCAGGCCTCTACTGAAAATGGACATATATCCAGCTAGACTATCTTGGTCAACAAATGTAAAAGTAATAACAATATATAAATATGGCATCTTACCTGCACGCTCGGTGTCTTGCTGCTGTGTGGATCCAACCTCCATCATGATGCATGACTGTTGCTGTTGTTGTTCTGGGGCTGGATCCACAACACTTAGCAGTAGCCCCTCCTGTCTGGTGAGGGGGGATGTGTGGCCAGCCCCCCACCTGTGGCAACCTGTTGCCTGCGGATATCTGCAGCACTCTGGCGGACATTTCTAATAAAATCACTGCAGTGATGTCTCACCTGCTCATATGTCCTATCATGCATGCCAACATCATTTATACTGCTAACTAGGTTTTGCCACAGTGCAGACCTCTCCTGCTGATTCTGGGTGGTGCGTGATTACAGGATGGCATAGTCACACACCAGGCTCTGGTGAATCACGTCATCCTCTGCAGCAGAATATGCTGGGTTCCTTTTTGGAGCCATGTTAACCTGGAAAGGTACACAAACAGGTTATCAGCATAGTATCTCAGCAATACATGGTACACATTCTATACAGGGAGTATTAAATTGTACTTATTACTGATTGGTTGTAACTTGATTACAGTGTAGCTATCATTCTAAGTCATTTGGACTAAGCACTTGGCCTTCAGACCAGTTGTTTTACATTAGGGAGGTTTGTGGCAAGCACTGTGGTGGCAGGACACATATCTTTCATCCATTGAAGTCGGAAACTGCTGATTGAGGGCCCAGTGTACAAGTGTATTAGTTCTGGTATAGGCAGTTGGCCTTCAGGCCAGTTATTTAACATTAACAAGGTTTGTGGTCTGCACTCGTGTGTGACAATAGGCTGTACTCTGCCATTCATAGCTGGGGACATCTGGTTTCAGGTTTATAGTGCCTGCATATCTGAGCTGTATCTTACTGACATTGCTACACCTTGTTTGCTGTAGCAAACACTACATCCAGGCCTCCTGAATCTACCTTTGTTTATATGCTTGTTATTTGTTAGCTTGTTATTTCACTGGTATGCTACTTCCACATACTACACAGCTTCTCAACACGTCTGTGACTCACTACTGATATCTGCATTGCTTACTGTACGTATTTCCATGTTACACATGACAGCAAGTGACTGCTTGTCATTGTTGCATTTACTTAATTGTGACACATTGCACTTAGGTTACCTGGCACTTGCTCACTGACGCTTTTATATCAGTCAGCAGTTGTAGGTAATATCAGTACACCCTCACTCCCCACTGGACCTTGTTTTCAATTATTACGGAATTCACAATAGTATTCTAGCATGTCCAGAGGTCAGTTGTCAGTTCCCTCCCCAGTCCAGCTAGTGAGTGTGGTACTATAGAGACAATGTTAGAACAGCTGCATGTACACAGACAACCCCCTCCTCCTAACAACAAATTCAAACTCATGTGAGTGATGCAACCATATACCAAACTGGAGGCTAGGCTCTGTCTACTCAATACCGCCATAACCAGTCAGGTGGCGAAGGAAACCACACTCACTACACTTCCAGTCTCACATAGACCTACCACGACAGCAGAACTACCACATGATCACACATGAACATACTTGTAGGCTCGGACTACAGGTCTGCCTACACAGCAGAGACCTCCTAAGCAGACACTCAGGCAACCACTACCATGGAAACGAACACGTGCAACACATATCACACAAAGCCAATGTGCTGAACACTCACAGCCATTAACAGTAAACAACACACCTCATACACCTGTACTAGGTGCCTCTATCATCAGGCACACTAACATCACGTTCACCAGGCTTAACGAGGTGAGGGTCACGGTGTGCAGCCTGTCGGGCACTATGACCCGCCACATAACACAAACACTCAGGTAACCCCAAGGCAAGTACAGGTATGACTCAGTCAATGTCCATGCTGGTGTGAATGACCTGACACATACCTCCCTGGACTACATGACATGAGACAGTACAGAGCTCTCTGAGTACGTAGCCCAAGACAGTTTGACCCTGACCTTGAGTAGCATCCTACCCTCACCAAGAACGATGCCACAATATCAAGGCACGATGATCCCTTCCAACAATTGACTGACATACTGGTGTCATTCACAGGTGTGCCAATGCCTGCCATCTTGGGGTGGTATGTTTTGCTAGGGGCAGCTTGCACCTGTCACCCCTGTCCTATTGGAATTTGGTGGAGCCTCTTGCTACACCCATAGTGCCTGTATTAGGCAAGGCTCATAAGGCAAACCCACATCCATTTGTATCACAAAGGATGAGGAAGTAAGAGTGATGCTACTCAACACCAGAAGTCTAGACCTCAGGATGCACGCACTCAAAACCCTACTTAGCATTCTGGACATCGATATCTGTGCAGTAACATAAACCTGTTTCAGGTTTCACAGGAGCACATCAGTACTACCAAGTTATAGCTGTTACCATTCTTGTCGGCCCCAACACTTGAACAAGGGAGGGGGAGTATCAGTATTCAATGCAGATTCCCACGCCTCCACATTGGTGGCAAAGTACAACATAGGTGTTAGGCCATTGAGTACAGAAGACGTAGTTGGGGACCTGGGGAAGAAACATGGTAGCTGTCTGTCATTTGTCAACCACATGGCCAACATGGATTGAAAGACATGTTATATAGCCCAGCTAATCATGAGGGATTCACATGTATGGCAGGGGAGGTCATTGTGCCTCTTTACTCATCCATCATCAGGCCTATAATTGCGTACAATGCACCTTTTGGGATGTACCTAACCAGACACCTACAGCAACTGGTACAGGACAACTGTACCTCATCAAGAGGATGCAATGGTTCAAACAGATGTCATATGCTGCCCAGGTAAAGGAAATCCAGCTGGACTCAGTGGCATACTGCCTGTTCAGAGGCAATCTGTGCGTGCCATATACAGCCATGTCCTACCCAGCAGTAATGAACATGCTGCACCTCAGGCAATCAGAGTACCATACAGCCACATGCTCAGGAGACCTGGACCTCAGCACTGACATACATGGACATGCTGGAGGGGCATATTCCTAACCAAGAGGCTCCCTTCACTCTGTAATGAGCTCACACTACAGGCTGGGCAGAGTCCCTCATTGACTCTCTTCCATAGGAATCTGGATGAGTGGATGGAGATCATAGTTGTACCCCAGGTATCACTTCTATGTCACTGTTAGACAGAGGCACAGTATACTAACGTCGGACAAGGGCATAGCAGCATAACTTGTAATTGGGTGGCGAAAGACAAACACATTCTACTAGGCTTATCAATGCCCTAGGGCAAATAGCCTAGTATGAACCTATGAACATGTGTGTACTGCTATAGTACTTCTGCCATATGTTGCATGTGTGTTTTTTTGTGGGGGATGCACAGGTAATGGCCAGATATTTCTGCACAGGCGACACATCTGACACACTCTGGGTGTTCATCCCTACATACTGGATGTGTGTTGCCATCCAACCCTGTGATGTGGACACACATTACTCAGCCTGGATATACATATCCGAACAACACCACAAGCACAGTACACTACCTTGCTATGTATGCATGTAATTACAAAGTTATTCACTAGTTATGACAGTGATGCTATCCATGCAGCCCATTGGGCCAGTGGAAGCCACAACACACACCGCCGGCCCCTTTGCATATGCTTACCACAGACATCCCACATACTGCATGTACTGTGCACACACATATCTAACCCAGAACAACTGCACACCACTTATTAATCCTGTTCAGTGGACTACAGATACAGGCATATTGTATAACAATAGTAGGAGGCTACTGCAGCACAGGGCAGATTCACATGAAGGCAAGGCATCTGTGGTCAGCAGTGTTAAGATGCTTCACACTCACCAAATGCACAGATATTGGCAACATTGTTGCAGACAGTTTAGGTGCAGGTACCCCCCCATTCTCCTACAAATGTGGTATTAGTTATCCCAGATGACTGTAACCTCCCTATCCTCTCACATGTCCTGGTGAGAGCCACCCTCAACATTGCAGAACACATAGCATCACTGTTACGAAATGGTATCCCTGGATGTGTGCTACATTCACCCCTGGAGGACATAGCACCTCATGACAGACTGATATTAATCCCTGGCCATACTACGGGATATGTACCTGAACAGTGCCATACATACACAGTGGTCCCACACCAATGAGGAGTAACCTCTACTGACCCTGGTAACTACTGCATCATATGCACAACTGGCCTTGTGTTCTAAGCTGTGGAAGTTTTAAGTATGGGCAACATGTACAGCAATATTACATATGTATATATTTCAGGACTATGTACACACAACCTATCTCATGGACATACCTATAGATAGTGAACTATGATACATTTGGGGGTGTCACAGTAAACACAGTATTAACCTGCTACTTTGCATTACCTGTGTTTGTGGCAGCTGTTGCTGTGTCAGTGGCGCTGCTTGCTGCTTGCTGTTTTCTGCTGCTGCTGCTGCTGGTTTTGCTGCTGTCAGTCTGTTTATTTTCATATTTCTGTTTCTCTCTCTCTCTTTCTCAGGTTTGTGCAATGATTGTATTGCATGTGTGGAGTGTGGGTACTGAATGCTTTTGTAGGTATCTGCATAGGCCCATGTGATGGCCTCTGCACCAATTGTAAGGCAGCATTGGCTAATTGCATACAGCCAGTTGTGTACTGATTGCATGTCTCACTATGATTTCAGGACAGTGCTATAAAAAGGTATGTGAGATAGGCGTTGCCCTTTCAGGTTGTAAGGGCGTGGACCATGCTGGTATGCTGTTGGAAAATGTTCTGTGAGTGTGAAGGTTAGTACATCTCTCATGCTTCATGCTGTGTTGTGAATTCAGGTTGCTGCATTTCTCCCACCTGTTCCCTGTAGTGAGTGTGTATGCATACTGACATCCACAACTATATTTATGTATTGCTATATATACATATGTGTACATATACATACTGTCATATATGTACATTAGCTGACAATATTGGGTACAAGCTAACAATTTTCAGGGCTGTTTCTGTTAACACACACTAGTATGGGAATCCGGTAATTGGGACAGTGAAAGTCTGTCTGCATGCTTAGGGTAGTACACATACTATATTGCCTTTATCTTCATTCCTACTATTACATGTTCCACTTATTTAGCACTACATCCCTGTATGAGAGTCATGTCTTGCTGGTAGGTCATACAGACTAGTGTTACAATGGTCTTGTGGTAGGGCCTACTAGTATGCTTGTATTTTGCTTTCAAATTGAGTACAGGGTCTATCAATCAAAGTGCTGGAGGCACCTTCCAGCAGTTAAGGGGTTAGTAGGTCTCACAGGAGTCAGGCTGTGTTGCAGATTCTGGCTGCTGCATTTATCTTCACTGTCTCCTGTAGTGAGTGTGTATGGATACTGACACCTACGACTATATTTCATATGTATTACTATATATTTATATATATGTATGTGTACATTTACATACCTTCTTATGTGTACATTACCTTACATTATTATGTACAAGCGAACAATTAGTAGGGCTGTTTCTGTTAACACTGAACTAGTGTGGGAATCCAGTAATTCGGCCATTAAAACTCTACCTGAAATGCATTGGGTAGTACACCTCCTATATTGCCTTTATATTGATTCCTACTATTACATGTTATATTTATTTTAGCACTATTTTCTTGTATGGCAGTCATGGCTTAGTGGTAGGTCATACAGACTAATGTTGCTGGGTTCGAGACTGGCAGTGGGAATTTATTTTTCCTTCCAGACTTTCAAAATGAGTACAGGACCTGTCAATCAAAGTGCCATAAAGACACTTTTAAGCATTTAAAACCAGGTCTGCACTCATTTGCGCGGAGCTCACGCATGCGCACTGGCGTTTAGCTCCGCGCACACCCGCGCTATTTTCTTTGAAAGAAAAGAAAAAGGGGTGACAGGAAAGTGGTGAAAAAGGGGTCACAAAGAGGGTAAGACAGTAGGGAAACAAGCGTGGGATTTGCAGGAGGGATGTAGGTAAGGCCCATAGATGCCCATGTCTTTAGCAGCAACACCTGTGCATTTCCATGTATTTTGGTGAGACATTTGAAACCTTCCACCCCTGAGAGAGGTGTCAGGACAACATTAATGTTTGTTGTAGAGCCAATTGTAATTAACAGCTTCAATGTCAAGCAGACATGTGTGCGACATGGACAGCTATGTATGGGGCGTAATTTTTTTGTGGGTAGAGTGCCCTTTTTTTTTTTTCAGGTGAGAGTGGTATGTCAGGTGAAGGAAGTCGGTATAGATGGGGAGGTAGGTTGGGTAGGTTAACAGACAAGACAGACAAGACGCATACAGGGGCGGTGTATGACACACGTGGGGGGGGTTACACAATTGACGGGGACGGAGGTTGGGATATCCAAGATGCATGAGCCCACAGATGGCAACAGTGGAACTGATATCCCCACCCATAGGCAGTTGCCACTGTTCCTTCACAGCCCAGGACTGGGCTGTGCTGGGGGCTGTGTAGGCGGGGCAATGGGCAGGGCCGTTAGCTGTGCCACACGAGCCTCGAGCTGGCGTAGGGGCCCAAGAACGGAGTCTTGGATCTCCCTTTGCACCACAGACCGGACACCTTGGAGGGTGAGTGGATGAACTCCTCCGGCCACGCTTGCAGAGGGGGGATGGGCCCCATCCCCTACAGCGCTTCCACACGAAGGTGGCACAGGGCCACCGGAGGAGGGTCCGGCCTGGGCACTAGTGCCAGGTGCAGTCGCCAGCTGAGGTGGGAGAGGTGGGTCCGCTGGGACCTGCCTTCCCAAGCGTTCTAGGTTTGTGAGTAGTTATGTTAGTTTGGGCTAGTGGCATATTATTCCATTCAGATTAGTTGTAACAGCATGCATTGGTATTCCCATTAAACAAACACCCAGATATTAACACCATTGAACAAGGGGCATATCAATATCACATGCATTATTTGAATGGAAATACACAATCAAACAACATGCAGGGTTGATTAATGGCAATAGGCCATCAGATTTGCAGGTATGAACAGGGCACATGCACGAACAGACATGCATATATTTTTGAAACGGACAAATGTCCATGGTTAATGAAATGTTCACATACCAATATGTATTGGGCGTTGTTATATGGAATTATAGGGTTGGGTGGAGATAGAAAGTGATGACACATTCATAAGTTACACATTGATATACATTTGTAATAGGTACACAATTAAGTTGAGGCTGATGTTTCAAAATGATTTTTATTTGACTGTCATGCTACACCTGTTACAAATACATCACTATCCTACTTATTTTTAATTTGATCAGATACATCATCCTGCTACACTTTGATGACAGGACAGGGGACAACTATGGCTGTTTATTCTGTCAGATAATCATTCATTCTATCTGCAAATTGTTTACTGTTATCACCATATACAGATTTTGGCCTAGACATTCCAGATTCAGACACACTGAAATCGGTTTGGGATGTTAATTTGTACTTCCCACATGCATTTAGTTCTGTGGAAACACACTGGGGCTAATATATATTACTACTTTATTTATTCATACATGACCCTTTCTGTCACTCTCACACATCCTGCAACTTCACAGTTCAGGTTGGTACTTCTAGGCTTTGTTCACATATTAGACCTGTGGTGATTCAAACACTTTCCAACAGCCTCACTTCTGTCATGATTCAGCATTTCAACAGGGATAAATCTCACATGTGACTACCTCAGATTCTGAAGCTGTACTCTGGAGACTACTGCAGGTTATACTACATTTAATTAATGGTGGGACATCTGTATTACAGCACTATTTATTTCTATAAATTATTTTTCCAGTCACACTTGCATACTGATGAACTTGTTGCAGCCATACCTGCAAACTTTCAATTCTTGCTTGAACATTAGATTACTTTTAATCAATACACTGCAGTGTTCTGATACATGCTACACTATAATATTTATTTACAAGTACTAGATGGGGTTACTAACCTGCATGGTGGTGCAGCCGCGCCAGCCTATGGTCATGCATCTCACGGTTCGCAGAGCGGACACCTGCAGCTGTAATACAAAGGAAGTAATATTGGACTACACATCTCCATGGTATCAGCTAGTTGAAATCCTTACATACATGAGTAAAATGTAACTTACTCAGTAGTGGGGCATTGGGCATATCCCGGGTCTCCTGGATCCATTGGGTCAACTGGTCTTGCTTACTCCGCTTCAGGTCCGCATGGTGGTGACGGACCTGCTCACCAGTGCATGGAATGCCAGTAGCACTGGTCAGATCACGAGCCAACTGGTCCCATGCCTCCGCCCTGTACGCTCCCCATGAGACCTGGCCCTGCATGAGTTGGGCCTCGTGATGATGGACAAGGAGCCAGACCATGTATCTGGACTCCTCAACGCCCCAACGCTGTGCTCGAAAGCAACGACCCTCACCAACTCCACTCATTCTGACTGCAGGTCTGTTCTACAATCGGTTCTGGTGTGTATTCCCGCCTGTGGGGCTTATATATGCCGCTTTTCCCGCACATTTCTCTGATTGGCCATTTTGGAATTGTATCTACTTCACTGAAAATGCTTTATCATGCTCCATTCTGGATTTTATCCCATATATATGTTATTTCTGCATTTCTAGGTATTGCTGTCATGGCTTAGTGTTTTAGTACCTTGACTCTAGTGCATGGTATCCTGGGTTCAAATCTGACCACTGATTTTTAATTTTCCTGACAGAAATGAGTTGAGGACCTGTCAATCAAACATGCCATAAGCACTTTTAAGCACTTAAAAGCAGGTCTGCACTCGTTTGCGCGGAGCTAACGCATGCGCACTGGCAGTTAGATTGTGGGAGCGGCGCGCAAACGGTGTGCGCTGGGATAAACCTTAATTGGCTAGTGACACACATGCTAAGCTAAGCACAGCTAGTTGCAAACAGTTTCAGCCTGTTAAACCGGTGCTTAGCAACGGGCATACAGTTTGCAGCTTTTTAAACACTACGCAGCTACGGGCACTGTGTCTCACAGCAGCTTAGCTATCAGTACATTTCTAATTATTTTTATTATTGTGTTACTTCAATATATCTGCTCCATTTCATTCCATTTTACAAAAGGGTATACTTTTACATTTGTACAATACTGTCAGTGGCTTTTTTAGTGCTTATTTACAAAAAAAAAAGGTTGTTGTGTGGGCTCGAACCCTGCCTGCCTACTCTTAAGCCAGCAGCTCTACCGCTAAGCTATTTCTTCTTGGCTTACTTTGCATATTTAGTTCTCATATCCTTTTCCACTGATTGCTAACTGCAGTTGCGCTAGTAGCACACCCGCGCACATGAGCGCACACAGTAGCACACATTTACGGGGGTTAAAAAAAATAAAACAGTTTTTATTTTCATTTTATAGCCTCTGTTCACTTTGTACACTGATGGTCTGTGGGGGAATGTGTTGTGTAGTGTGTTTGTTTACATTTCCATGGCCTCTCTCATGGCTGTTTACTTTCAGCCATTCTACACTTACGGGGGCATGTCCGCATGCAGGGCTTAGCCTACGGACACGTCCCTACTCTCTTACATGGACCGTGTAAGAGTTACAGTGTGATTCAGCATGCCTCATGCACCTCATGCATATGCATGACATGCTGACATCACACCGTTTAACTGCAGCCTCCGTGTAAGAGTTATAACTCTTACACGGAGGCTTCCTGAATCTGGCCCATAGTCTCCTCTGAAAAAGTTGGAAAGAAAACTTGAAGGTTGCAGTTTGATTAATATTAGATTTTGAAACCATTTTAGGAAGCAAGGATAGGTTGATTCATAAGGATACCCTATAAAAATCAAATATGGAGGCTTAGAAGATGGGCTTGAAGTTGTGAGCCTCTTCTAGCAGATGTAATGGACACTAAAAATACAGTCTTCTAGGTTACAAATTTTATTTCACACTTGGCTGACTGTCAAAGGGAGATTGTGTCGGAGATTGTAAAACCAAATTCAAATCCCATGGGGGAGTGGGATCTTTAAAAGAGGGTCTAAGAAGAAAGGTTCCCCTTATAAAGGCAGTGCAATGTTTGGAAGAAGCTAAAGATGTATTACTTACTCCCATGTGAAAATAATAAATGGCAGGTAGTTGTACTTTTATAGTTGAAGAACTAGCACCTTCATTACAAATTGTAGCTAAAAACCCAAGAACTTTAGGTACTGGTGCTAAAAAAGGGTCAAAGTCATTTTGCCACGCCCAAATAAACCTTTTCCATTTACTTCTGTAAATTTTTCTAGATGAAGTTTTGTGGAAGGATAAAAGAATGTGTTGGATGGGGGAGGCGTGCCTGGGCTGTCTTGTTATCAGAGAAAGTGGAGAAACCATGCAGTCAATTTTAGGCCTAAGATGCCCAGCTGTATCATGTCTATCATGTCCATCAGATGAAACAGGAGGTCTGGAATTGGATCCAGAATCCATGGTGGGTGAAGCAAAAGAGGCCAAAAAAAGGGGAACCAAGTCTGATGAGGCCAGTAAGTAACTATGAAGATGACTGTGCTCTTCATTCGAGATGCTTTCTGAAGGAATTTGGGGATTAGAGGTATTGGGACATAGGTATAGAGGAGATCAGGGGGCCATCATGGAGAAGAATGTCTCTCAGTGATTCCCCCGTTGGGAGACTAGGGCAAATAACTTGCTGCACTTGTGGTTGAGGGGAAATGTGAAGAGCTCACAGCAATGTTGGGCCCATTGATGGAATATCTTTTCTGACACTTTCTTGTTGAGCTACCACATGTGAGGCATTAGAATGGACTTGCTTAACTTGACTACTATCACACTGGATCTCCCTGGAATATGCATTGTTATTAAAAATCAGTTAGATGCCACACTCTCAAACCTTCTTGACACAGGGGAAAATATTTGATTCATCCTTGTTTGTGGATGTGCCAGACCACTGACATATTGTCCATTTGAACTGCAATGGTCCTGGATGGAAGAGTATCTTGGAAGGTCTGCAAAACTAGGAGGGCTGAGGTCATTTCTAGGACACTGATATGCATATTGTTCTTTTTGGGGGACCATGTGCTTTGGACTGTCTTTCTCAAGAAGTGGCCCCCACCCGATCTGTGAAACATCCGTGGTAACTATGGTCTTGGGCTGAGGGATAGTGAAGGGGCAACCTTGCATTATCTGATCAGAGTGAATCCACGAAAGAAGGTAATTTTTGCATGGCTGCATTATCCTGATTTGGGTGGATAAGGGTTAATGAAGAATAGACTATTGTGTTACTGGAGTCCACTTGATAATTCTCATGTGGTATCTTGCTTATTTATGTTTTATTTATTTACCATTTGTTTACCGGGGAGGCCTGACTGGGCTAATAGCCCATTTTCAGTGGAGGCCCGGGATGAAAGCTCCAGTCTCAAGTATGAGATACAGTACAATATAGATTGTCAAAGTACATAAGTCAAAATGTCAGAGTACAGCAAGTGCATCATGTGGATTTTACAGTTAACAATAAATTGAATACTACAGGTGGGTTGTATACCCATGGAGAGAAATGACAGCAGCAAGATGACTAGCATAGATAATTCATAAGTACATCTAATAGGATTTATAGTGTACAGTATTTTAAATATAACAGGTGGGGCATTGACCCATGGGAAAAATTATCAGAAGCATGGCAGCTAACTAACTAACATAATTTAAGAGAAGCACCTTTATGTAACAGTGTAGGTAGAGTATAATTCAGACACTGCAATTTATATATGCCTGATGGTATAAAGAGAGAAGATTAGAAGGCATTACAGGTGGAAGGTGAAGAGATGGTAGAAGGGTAGGGGATGGAGAAAGGGTGGAAAAATAGATAAAAGTGGAAGAGAAGAAAGAGAGAGGAAATTAGAACTGCAGATAAGTGATAGGGATGATTGAATGTAATGGAATCAAAACTATCACAGCAAACATTGACCCCAGTGCTTGAAAGATCAACACCTTGGGGGATGCAGTCAGACCAAACAGCTGTGAATTGGTAATGACTGGCTCCCAGCTGGAAATGTAGGAATGATTTGTTCATTTTTATATGATAGTACACTTCTTAAAGATCTATTGAATACATCCAGTCTTCCTTGTGCAGAAAGGGCAAAATGGACTGCATCATGACCATCCAGATCACGGTGTACTGAACTGACTTGTTCAAGTTGCTGAGATCCAAAATTGGTCTGGGGGCACCTCTTGGATGATTCTTTTCTCTAGCACCTTTTTTATTTTTATTGTTGCTACTTTCCTCTGACTGGGTAGAACATTGGGAATTTTGTTTACTGTTGGAAGGAGAGGGTATTATATAACCGCTGGAAATAATCCTCTGTACCCATGAATCTTTGTAATCTTTAGCTGGGCTCTCTGATGCAGGGATAAATGACCCCTGACTGCCTCCAGAGGTGAACAATTGGGCCTGTCTCTGGACCCATGGTTTTGTGGGCCTCTTCTGCTGAGCAGGCAGTATCTTCCATTAGAGTTCTCCCCTCAGCCCCTGGGACAACTATCTCCATTTGGATGTTAGAAGGGACCCTAAGACTTTCTGAACCACATTTTATGACCACTTTGTGATTCCTAGGAAATGTCCTTTGATGAGTCAAATAATGTATGCCCAGACAGGATCTTACCATCCTATTCACACCTGGATAATGTGTCTTTAAACTTGGGGCCAAATAAAGAAATTCTGTCAAACAGAGCATTGATGAAGGAAGACTTTAGGGGCTCTGCAAAATCACACAGGCACATACAGGCATGCCTCCTAATGGAAATATCTGAACCCACCACCCTTGAGGTTCCTTCAGCTGCATGTGAGATCAGCCTTATGGACAAATTTGAAATAGACTGTAGAGTATTCAACTGTGAGGCAACGGAGCTTTCTGCCTCAGAAGTAATGGTCCAAGAAAGGGATTTAGTGAGTTCTTTAATCAAATCCATATGGAGTTTGGTGAAGTGTGCTGTTTAATTCAGAGACCAAAGTACAAAAGTTACTGAAGCATATACATGCTTCCTGAATCTGTCCAGCACCCTAGACTGTTAGGGGAATGAACAAAGAAACCTTGTTCTGCAAGTTCCTTCTTTGTGGCTGCCTCTATGACCGTGCCATCAACTGGTACTCCTTTGCTCCAAAATTCTCTATCCATAGTTTGTGCCAGTATCCTGTCTTGTCTTTTGGGGATTGGCTCAATGGAATTATGTTCCTTCTACACCCATCGAGAGATCCAATCAATGAGCTCATTGGTGGATGGAGTCACCCAACAGATAGATGGGCCAACCCAAAGACTTCCAGGAATACTGATTCCTCTTGGGAAGGTTTGAATGTTGACCAATCACCCCTTTGCTTGAGGATCTCTAGTATGTCTTCAAATGAGACATCATCAGGTGGTGATCTTGGGGACCCTCCCCCCTCATTGAAATCACAATCTTCTATGACAGACCCTTTAGGAGAGTCTAAGTGCCTCCTTTTGCACTTTCTCTTCCTATAGACTTCTTTATCGGGATGCTCTGGAGAAGTATCAGAAGATGTCAATATATCCTGCAGGGTATCCTGGAAACTTTGAACTGGCTGTCCCAATGGTGTAGGTAGTTGAGGCTGAAGATGCAAAGACAGCTGGGTTTGGGAAATGGAAGCCAAGAAGGGTGGATGCATCCTTTCTCTTGGAGAAGAGAGAACTCTCTCCACTGCTTTGAAATCAGAATACCTTTGAGGGAAAGAAACTGATAGTTCCAAGAAGACATGCTTCTAAACTGTTGGCTCTTTCCAAGCAGAAGGCAAACCACTTGAAGCAGGGGTCAGAGCAAAGCTGTCCAGAGCCAAGGCTCTGAGGGGTAGACAGCACTCACAGCCAACTCCAACACCTCAGATCTGGCACTGATGCTACAGCTCTGATGTGCTCGGTCCACTCAGAGATGGTATCAATGTAGAAGATAAAAAGATCTTCAGATCTGATATGGATGGATCTGGGATTCTCAAAACTAACTGTTCTGAAACCAAAGGTCCGATAAGAGAAGGAGACAAAAATAGGTGGGGTAGTAATAATGAAGGTCTCTGGACCCAATGAGTTAAGAGCCAACAGAATCCCCATTTGAATTTGCATTGAGACAAATTTTGTCATCATCCTATCCACATCTCCTTTGGTCAGACTTCTGGAGGAACAAGAAAAGAGGATGTAACTGATAAAGTCCTAGAATGGTAAAATCTTTCCACAATGAGAGATGGAGATGGAGATGGGAAAATATTATGTCCAGAGTTGGAGGAGACTGGATCTGAGGTGACATATCCTTGTGCTTTTTCAGATCTGAATGGGTTGGATCTGACATCATAGATTTTGGATCCAAAGTAGTCAGACCAGGGGATTTTATCTTTGGATCTGAAGTAATTAAATCTGATGGTTATGATATTTTTGAGGTGGTTCTGAGTTCAGAGCAGAAGAACCTGAAGGGTCTGAAGGACACTTTTTTGGCCTCTTTTTTATCAATCTTTTTAAGGGTTTGGTCCCAGATGTTGTATCAGAGGATATTGAAGGTAGTAACCCTCTCAAAATAAGTTTATTTCTGCAGTCAATAAGGGCCCTAGGATTAAAGGCCTTATGTATATCACATGCATAATCCAAATGAGCCAGGCCTAAACAATAAACACACATATCGTGTGCATCTGATAATGGAATCTTATGGCCACAGGCCTTACATTTTTAAAATCCGAGGGTTTCTCAGCCATATCAATAAACACTACAGGATAGTATAAGAAGAAAGAGATTTTTTTAATTTCTAGATAGCTAAAAAATGAAATATCAACAGCAATGTTAATTTAAGGGACTACCTCAAAGGTGTAAGAGATAAAGAAAAAGAATGGAAAATACACTAACAAGTGTAAGAAGGGCAAGAAAGGATATGATTCAATAAGTAAAAAGGTAAGCTATGTAAAATCTACCTTTACTCACAAGCAACTAACTATTGCTTGAGAGCTAACAGCGACCATGTCTCTATGTGAAAGCAGCAAAAGAGATCTGAGGTATGGTAGAGGACTAGTGCATTATGGGTAAGGGAGAAGCTCGAGTGTCAGTATTCCAAGAGCTGGAAAAAGCATCCAAGATGGATATGAGGCTTGGACCCAAACCCAACAATTGAAGAAGGAATGAAAATGACAACGTCAGATCCAATGATGCATTTTAAATTAATACGATTACAACCCTCCCCTTCAACCCCTCCACTTACATATTTTGTCTTCTAGTCCTGGCTTCTTCATCTTGCATCTGTGTTAGGCAACCAACAGCCACTTTCCACTTCAGTTTTTTTATGTCCGCAGCCTGGAAGGAGACAGATTCCAGCAATTTCATTTTATGTTCATCTCCCTGCATCAGTCTCCACAGTGTTGTTTGGTTAATACCTTATGGAAAGCTCTAACATTACCATATCAACTGTCTTGACTGCAAGTTATATGGTTTAGCTTTTTTTTCAAGTAGCCTGCCAAACACCAGTTTACAGCTGCCAAGAACAATGCAAGATGAGCTAAGCTGTTTATATCCTCCTTCGAAACTCACTGTCCCTTTTGTAAGTCAAATACTACCTTAATTATGAGACTGGGCATGGAGGGGGACAGTAACGCCACCATTTTGAATCAGGCTGAAGGGTGCCGCTTCTCTGTTCTAAAGCTTCATCACAAATGTATTACAATTACAGGCTAAAACTGCAAGGCCAGATATTGTTGTAGTGAGTACATAAAAACAAAATATATAGTTTACTGTTTTAAGCTGTATCGACTAAATATTTTGGGACGGTGCTTAGATGTATTGAAGATAAAGATTAATAAGTCTTATATCTAAAACAAGCATTAATAACAGAGTGGAAAAGTAGGACAACAGTTATATATAACAGCTTAAGTCATTAATTAAAATATAAAATATCAATGATGCATTCTACAGTAGTGATGGTATAGTAAGCACAGTGTTAATCAGTTTTTGCATTAGCAGCATCACTTCAGGTTCCAAAGCAAAAAGCAAAAGGTACTTTTAAAAGAAATGCAAAACTAGTGGCAATTAAATTATGAACAATTGGATAGAGTTGTCAGTTACCAATGTAATCAGACCTTTACATTTCATCAGTCATTTTCCTTGACTAGCCTACCCACCTTCATAGCTTATATCATTACTAACCTAGCACTATTATTCATTTTTCCTTTTCTAATTAATTGCTATCAGCTGAAAACAAAGCAACTACCATGTCCAGCTTATATAGCTATGAACGCTGTGTGTGTTCCATGGAGAACCTCTACAATGATATATGTTGTGTGCAAATACTGTATCTGCTACTAATGGCAGACACTCACCTCCCTCTGATAGTGCAAGAACTTTATCACAACCTAATGGCTGATAATTCAAATCTCCCAAAAATGCAAAACTAATATTTTCTGAGAAGGGGAAGTCCCCTTGCAACACTCATATACAGGACTTTGTCTTCAGACTCCCACAAACTTAAGAATTCTAATTTCACATTTGCACAACTGTGGGGAAAACAAAACCATCTGCTGTAGGTGTTCTTATTCTTATACTTAAACAATGGAGAAGATAATAGGGGAGTAGCAATGTTGATGGACGACTCAAGTAGTTACATCTTCTTGGGTTACATTTCTCTGACAGGAAGGGAAGTCATACATACTAGTTACTTTTGCTTTTGATTATAACATTACTATATGTAAAGTGTTGCTAGTTCCACATTGCTACATTTACTGTTCTGTCTGATATTGTACTACCTAGATTACTAACTGTATTACCTGCTCTAGCTGTGTGATTTGTTAATTTTACTAAGATGTAGGTACTGTTCAGAACTGTAATTTAATTATTTCTAGAACTTTTCCCCTCAATCCCCCACTAAAACATGGGGGGAAAGATTATCAGGACATTATTAAAAAAGAGAATAATGAAAGATAAGACAGGCAGGAATAATGATTAATATTGGCCAAACACATTTTCTTTCATCATTCATTCTTTTTATTTTTTCCGTTATTTTGTAAGTTCTCTGATGCTGCAGCAAGACTTTCTTTTCTGCCTGCCTGTACTTCATTCATCAAGTGAAAAAAAGACAGCCAAGGGACAGCCATTCTGCTCTGTCTTCAGTTAATTTGGCGAAAGTAAATATATTTTACCAGTTACTGCACACAAAGATTTTTTTTTAATATAATAACCCAAAAGCACATACAGTGAACAACTGTATGTGTTTTGGGTTATTGCATGGATAGTAATTGAACCATTTCTCCTCTTGGCTGCTTTGTGGGTGTGTTTTTGATTTTTTTTAAATAGTTCTTTCCTTTTCTTTCTCTTTTTCAGTGCTAGTACTGATTCACTGTGTGTGGTAACAGATGACTGACTCTGTGCTCTAGTACTGATTCACTGTGTGTGGTAACAGATGACTGACTCTGCTCTAGCACGGATTCACTGTGTGTGGTAACAGATGACTGAGTCTGTGCTCTAGTACTCTTTCACCATGTGTGGTAACAGATGACTGACTCTGCTCTACCACTGATTCACTGTGTGTGGTAACAGATGACTGACTCTGTGCTCTAGCACTGATTCACTGTGTGTGGTAACAGATGACTGAGTCTGTGCTCAAGCACTGATTCACTGTGTGTGGTAACAGATGACTGAGTCTGTGCTCAAGCACTGATTCACTGTGTGTGGTAACAGATGACTGAGTCTGTGCTCAAGCACTGATTCACTGTGTGTGGTAACAGATGACTGACTCTGTGCTCAAGCACTGATTCACTGTGTGTGGTAACAGATGACTGACTCTGTGCTCTAGCACTGATTCACTGTGTGTGGTAACAGATGACTGACTCTGTGATCTAGCACTGATTCACTGTGTGTGGTAACAGATGACTGACTCTGTGCTCAAGCATTTGAGTCACTGTGTGTGATAATAGATGACTACGTCTGTGCTCTAGCACTGATTCACTGTGTGTGGTAACAGATGACTGACTCTGTGCTCAAGCATTTGAGTCACTGTGTGTGATAATAGATTACTACGTCTGTTCTCTAGCACTGATTCACTGTGTGTGGTAACAGATGACTGAGTCTATGCTCAAGCACTGATTCACTGTGTGTGGTAATAAATGACTAACCCCCAGATTTACTAATCTTCTTTGCAGGACTTGTCTAGTCCTGCATGGAAGCAGCTGCTTAGGAGCAGGATGGCAGTGAGTCATGCATAGTAATGAAGGTGTGCTGTCCAAGGTCCCGGGCTTACACGGAGCATGTACAAGTGCAGGGGGCGTGTTCTTAGAGCAGAGCTCTCAGAATAAACATGCCCCTGCAATGTTGAATAGCAGAAAGTGGAAATAAATGAGTGAGACTGCTCATAGCTGTCCACACATCCCCACCAACAGTCCCCCATGTGTACAACAGCAACAGGACATAAATCTCAAAAGAAGAAACCTCTGTATTGTTGTCTAAAACTCTGAGTACAGCTAACCGTAGGTGAGCGGGTGTGCCCATTGCTTAGCTATGGTTAAAGCAGCCTAAAAGGCTGAAGAGGATAACAAGGACAACATATGTAAATGAAGCATCTCAGCAATAGTGTAGTAGGCAGAGCGTTCGCCTAATGAGTAGGCATTCCCAGTTTGAGTCCCAGTGCAGTACAGTCTATTTTACATGGCAAACCATGGCATAAGCAATATTTGTATTGCAAAACCAACTAAATAACATACATTTTTATGAACTGGAGTACTGCAGGAAGTACACATGTGAAGAGTCAGTATCATAATGAATAAGGCAGCAGTAAGCAGGTTTAAGCACAGATAAGCAGTAGTAAGCATATGTAAGCACTAGTAAGTGTGTGCAAGTGTGTTTTTGTGGGGGTAAGCACTGCCAACACAGATTAAGCAAAGGAGAAGCTAACTGGGTGTAAGAAACTGTGACCGGAAGTTAGCAGTGCTTACCTCCACGCAAACCTGCTTACAACTGCTTTAAAGTGCCGTAATCACACCGTATCCAATGGCCGGTGTTCTGCCCAGCAACAAAACAAACAGCTTCTGCAAGGTTGGAACCCAGGACCATGCACAAAATACGCAAAATGATTTATCACTAAGTCATGCCAGATATGCATAAATTGTATGTCAGAAACATTACTCCAGCCCAGTCATGCAACAGTGCAGAGAATGTATACCTACATCTAGATGGACGTGTGTGTGCAAATATATTACTATCTAAATGGATACAACATATCTATAGATGTAGTCACATGTATATACATATATATATATATATATATATATATATATATATATATATATATATATACATAGATATATATAAATAGCCAGAAATAATGTCCACATATACACAGCAAGTTACATATATGTATGCAGATATATGTTTCCGTAGGTAAATACGGACATAGTTAGAAATATGTAAGCAAATATATATACCCATAGAGGTATATATGGCCAGACATCTGTAAATAGCAATGGTAGATTAACAGAAACATGTATGTCCACATGCACCATTAATGTGCTTGAGAGGCCCCAAAAAATATACGTCTCGTATGAATTTGCATACCCCCCCAGCCAAACATGTCCACCCTGCAATACACTACCAAGCTGATTGTATTGTACGGGTTTCATTTAAATAGGGATTTAAATTAGCACACTGTTATGTTTCACATGTTGACATCACATTCCCCTCTTCCCCACCCACTAGGTGGGCTGACCAGTACAGGCCCATCTAACCCAGGCCATCCCTGACCCATACATTCATTACCCACAGTTCCGCCCCCCCCCCACACTGCACACACACACACACACAGCCACCATCCTGGTTACTGGCCTGTAGCTACCACACCACCACACATTGTCCTCCCTCCACACCCTCCGCCTCAGAGTATCCTAAGTCTGGCACATGCTGTAGTCCATGCACATAGCCACAGGTACCTTTGTAACTCTGGGTTTAGACGAAAGTTGAATACCCAATGTTTGGGTTGTCCCACATGGGACAAATGTTTCCCTGGTACTAACAATAGATTTCACGTGTGAGTCTGTTTACACTAACAGATTTAGTTGTAGGTATCACAAAGTATACATGGCACACAAGGTTGACCAGTATGCACACGAAACACAGTATCCAGCAATACCAGTCTACATTACAGGATATGCAGCTAAATATATAGAGGTATGTGTGTGTGTGTGTGTGTGTGTGTGTGTGTGTGTGTGTGTGTGTGTGTGTGTGTGTGTGTGTGTATGTGTGTATATATCCATAACTAAATAGATATATACCTCTCCCTCTCTGTAGTACAAATGTATACATACATAGACAGACATATATATAAATACCTGCATATAGATATATACATATGCAGACACCCATACATCCACATGTCGTTTTATATATATATATATATATATATATATATATATATATATATATATATATATATATATATATATATATATATATGTGTGTGTGTGTGTGTGTGTGTGTGTGTGTGTGTGTGTGTGTGCATACACAGATATATAGCTATGATATGATACACCACTTAAGAATAACATATGTTCACAGGCTGTGCCAATAGGGGTGAGGGGCTCAATCAACAAACATGTAGCATTACCCCCCCCCCCAGCTAGACAGGGGAAACATACAAACAAACACACAAACAATGTAAACAATAAACTGCTCCCCAAACCACAGGCAGGACACAACCAGTGGAGGGAATACTGTGGACCTGCCAAGTCTAATCTTGCAACAGAGACAGGAGCGTCCCTAGCAGGACACCCCAAAAATTGTTGATGATCGGAGTCAGTCCCTGTAAAAATTTATCAAGGCAGGCTGTGTAAGTACTCAGACTACAAGGTTGGGAAAGCCTGATGATACATGGGTTGAGACAAAGTACGAGATGGGTCCCGAGAAGTGGAGAGTGGGCAGTGTGTAGTGGTGTGGTTAGACCCGACCTTCACCCAGAGTAAGGATAAGTGCTGTAGAGGCGGGGTCGGTGGGGGAACTATGGGTATGCAATTATGGGCCGAGGCATGCAGGTTTTGGCTGTAGCAGTTCTATTCAGAACTCCCTGGGGATGTAAGCAATAGTGCGAATTGGGCAGACCTGCCTCCTAACGAGCAGCCATTCCCGGTACGAGTCCCACTGCAACACAGTCTATTTTACATTGCAAAGTATGGTATAACCATATGTGCTGTTGCAAAACCCACTACATAACACCAAAGAACACATGGTCGCAACAACCCACTGTAGGCATGTAAGCCAATCTAACTGGCATCACAAGTTATTATTGTAGTCCTCACCCCCAACCAGGCATGTGAGTATCCAACGCAAACTCCTAATGCAGTGTATATGCACAGCTGTGGCTGTAGAATACATGTCCAGCTGTGGGCCTTACCTTCAGCCTTCCTGCACATCCCTGGATAATTCCCCTACTATCTCTCCCTCTTTGTGTCCCATGAACACCACTTACCTATCAACCCCTGTTCCATTTCTATTAATTTTTAAAGTTACATGTAGGTGACACCCTCTTCCCCAACTATATTGGCAGAATCTGGAACTCCCCTACCCACATGTATTACCTCAGTTGTCCCACAGGACACATGTAAATAAAACATGAAGGAACACCACAAGCACACTTGGTTCAGTACATGCAAACGATCCTGCGAAATCCCCCCCCCCAACTTACACTCTATACCCTTACATCAGCTAGTGAAACTGCCACCTCTTGTCCTGCCTCGCATACAAATCCCAATATCCAGCAAACCTTCCCTATTGCTCCCCATCCAATTATTCCAACAAGCTACTATACAGTTACAATGTCACCCCCTCTACCTTCCTACCTACTCCTTCACTATGCTTTTCTACTCTACCACACAGGTATGGAATAACTAAACCTACCGTGAATACCTGCGTGTAACCTATCCAGAACTGTTAAACTGGAATCCAACTTCACCTTAAACTGACCTTTGTCAACAGTCATACCTGACATGTGAACCTCACCTAAGCATGTATAATACCGACATGTTAACGGAAACTAAGCATGAAGAATGTGGTACGTAGCTATGTTACATCTGTTATTCTCTATGAATGTGAACACCTCAGTATTACTTGAAATGAGTAGCTGGGATTCACTGTGGAGCTCTACTCCCCGGGCCACTGCTGGAAATGGATAAGCATCCAGTCAGATTGTCCCAGTCGACAAATGTAAACTAAATACATGAAGTATCATGGGGGTATGCAGGAGCAAGCAGGTGTAAGCTTGTTTGGCCGGTGGTAAGCAATGCCCACACTGGTTAAGCAATGTAGAAGCTAACTCAGTGTAAGACGCCACAACCGGAGGTCAGCAATGCTGAGCCTCACGCAAGCCAGCACATACCTGCCTACAATTGCTCTACAGTGTCTTAGTCACTCTGTAGTCAACAGCTGTCATCGTGGTCATTAACAAAATAATCTGCACTGCCAGGTTGTAACCCCCCAACCCTGCACACTATAGTCTGTGTGAGTTACCACTAAGCCATGGCAGATACACATTCAGCTGCTGTGATCACAAACATATCATCCAGCACAGTCATTCAACAGTATATGAAATGTATGTAAGTATGTAGATTAATACCACCAAACATGTACATTGCTCAACCACAGTATTTCAAGCAGTCTATGTGCGTCAAGGAACAGTGCCTGTCCAATCATACTGTGAGAACAGTAGTCTTGCATAATACCGAAGAGAATAATGAGAAATGGTGCATGCTGCGGGGACGTGTGGGCGTGCTTCATGCACATAATGTCACTCCTGGGGCATTTGTTCCATGGACCTGGGAGATGAGGCTGGCCAGGTGTGTGAGCAAACTGCTGCTTCTCAAACTCCTGGCAGGATGCTACCAGTGGGAGAAACAGTGCAGACCAACTAAGTCTACTCTTGACACAACAACAGGTCCATCCCTGATGGGACGAACCAAAATTGTGGGTCACATCAATGTCTCCACCAGTATCAGAGGAGGATCAAGGGAAGGCTCATACATGCATGGGCTAAACGGATGAAGAGCCTGCAGACTCTTGGGTCAAGGCAGTATACTGGAGTAGTACCGAGACATGCAGAGAGGGAAATGTGTGGAGGTGTGGTATGGCTGGGCTAGCAAATAGAGAATGGATGGATGCTATGTACGTGGAGCTCGGCGACTGGGGAAAGGGAACATGGGTATGACATTATGGTAGAAATATGCAAATGAAGCAGAATAGCAATAGTGTAGTGGGAAGAGCCAAATGAGCACACATTCCCGGTTCGAGTTCCACTGCAGCACATTCTATTTTCCATGTGAAATCTGTATATGAACATCGTTTTGCTGTATAACCTACTAAATAACATTTAAATGTGAACTGGAATACTGCATTAAATGCATATGTGAAGTGTCAGTGTCATAATGAATAAGGCACTAGTAAGCAGGTGTAAGCACAAATAAGCATTAGTAAGTATAGATAAGCAGTAGTAAGCATGTTTGTGTGTTTGCATGGGGGTAAGCATTGCTTACACAGATTAAGCAAAGTAGAAGCTGAGTGTAAGAAACTGCACCCAAAGGTTAGCATTGCTTAGCTCCTTGCAAACCAGTGCACAACTGCTTACAACTGCTTAAATGTCCCTTAATCACTCTGTATCCAATGGCCGGTGTTCTGGCCAGCAACAAAATATACAGCCTCTGCAAGTCCCGAACCCAGGACCCTGCACGCCATACACAAAGTGATTTACCAGTAAGCCATGGCAGATGTACATAACTCTGTTGTTTTCACAAAAATATCATCCAGCACTATCAGTCAACAGTACAGAAAATGTAGTGATATCATACCACACAACCTCTTAATGTAAGAATGCCGGACAAAGTGTGCCAAAATGTGGGTACAAATAGGGATATCTGTCAAATACTGCTCTAATACACTTAAAACATTGCTAGTTATTCATTTATATGTATTAGAACACATATTTTGAAGGAGATGAAAAGTCTGAAATACAAATGTGTTGGCACAAGTGACTGACCTCTATCCTAAGATCATCCATGTCAATTGTCAAGAGAATGAGGTGCAGATCAAAAATATAAGCCGAACATGCATGGACATATGGACAGATATATATCTGTAAATGTGGACAAATAGACAGCTATAGGTATATATATGTATATGTATATATATCAATGTCTGTAGCTATCTCTCTCTATATATGGGGGTTTCACATATATAATTATGCAGACGTGTATAGCATTTCCACATGGGAACAAAATCCTGAACCACTCATTGCAACATAACAGACCATAAGCACAGTTAATGGGGGTGGGGGCACAAATGAGGGACACCTGGTAATTAGTGCTATGTTACCCCCCCCAGCCCTAACGGATATGCTGTGCAATCCAATATCCAGCACATGCAGTACTTGACTTCAGGACCCTCCTCAACACAGCAACAATGCTATAACAGTAATCCAATTCACCTGTACATGTCAGGGCAATATCTATAACATATCATGCAGAAAAGTCATTCTACCATAGGGAATGTTCAGTGTGGAAGGGGTACACATTACAATGGTACAGATATGCACACACATCTATACATTGACAAATATGTTGATATATATATATATATATATATATGATATATGAGATATATAGGTACATACACATATACACAGACAAAAAGTATTAGTAGCCATACATATGTAGAAGTAGTGTGGAAGTACTGGGTGCAAAGTATATCCCTCAGCCACAAGCCCTGTAACTGCTACCTGTGACATGTGTAGTGTGGCAAGCATTCCACAAATGAGAATACTTACATTACACATATACCCACTCACAATTCAAAGGACATTACACGACACACCCGTATGCATACACAGTCAACCTTTATTTGTGTACCATACACTAATGTATGCCATTACTTACAGCACATAGAATTTGAAATATTTAATCAGTGATGAATGCAAGGCCCACGCAAAACAGTAGATGCAGACAATGTGAATATATAACATACTATGCTGTCCAGGCTAAGCCCTTCAATTAGTACAACAGTAGACAAAGGATTTGCCTTCAAGATAAGTAACAATCAACAATTACAGATGTAGTTCAGCAGCCTCCAATTACACCCTGTAGTCAAGCCCTAGGGGGAAATGTATTACTTGTGGTAATGTCAATGTATCTGTCACATGTATGGACCCTGACCAACAAATTTTGTGCGAGTCCATGATATGACTGGGATGGTAGCAGGAATGCTAGCAGTAAATAATGATAGGCCATTACCAAACAACCCCTAACCGTATCACAGCAGGACAAAGCCTGCCATATATGTGGAGGACAGAGGCAGGAACACAGGGCCATACTTGCAATATTGCTGTTACACACCCTGGAAATTGCTGCTGTTACAGGATTTGTTGCAACATACCCTTATGCAGGAATAAGACATCAGAAACACAAATGGATGTAGCCATATACAGATAGCACGCAACAGACAGATTGCCAGTGATATATCTAGGACAAGAGCTCTTGGATCATGTGACCCAGGCAGGTATGACCCTAGCCCTGAGTAGCATCCTGCCTTCACCCAGAATGATACCACAGTATAAGGACAAAATGATTGACTTCAACAATTGGCTAAGCTGCTGGTGTCATACAAAGGGGATCCAGTATTTGTCTGCCTGGGAAGACATGATCAACAAACCACGATGCTTTGCCAGAGATGGTCTGCACCTGTCACCCCTGGGATTCAGGCTACTGGCTAAAGCTCTTACCACCCCTATAGTGCCATTTTTAGGCAAGGTTCAAAGGATAAAACCACCACCATAACAGATACAAGCATGCAAAATCTGAAGGTAATGCTACTCAATGCTAGAAGTCTAAACCTCAAAATGCACACTCTCGACGGACTCCTAAAAATGGAGAACATCGATATCTGTGCAGTGACTGAGACCTGGTTCAAGGCTCCAGAGAGCACCACTGCAATACCAGGCTACAGTTCTTACCGCACTTTTCGGCCACAAAACCAAGACCGAAACACTAAAGGTGGAGGAGTGTCCATATTCACCAAAGAAATTCACACCTCCAGGCTAGTTGCCCAACACAATGCATCTGAAATTCTCCAGGTGCAACTAACACTAGATAAGACTGCAATCCAAATTGTAGCTTGCTACAGATCCCCCACCATACCCCAAGACTCTCACTACACCTTCCTAAACATACTGGAAAATATTAAGATACAACCAAACACCCTAATACTGGGTGATTTCAACTACCCTGCCATTAATTGGGAAAACTACTCAGGTACCAACTCCTTATCCCAACGGTTCTTGGAATTTATAAATTCCAACACCCTGGATCAACTAATCCATTGTCCCACCAGGGGTTCCAATATCCTAGACCTGGTCAATACCAACATGGGAGACAAATGCTCCACACCAGTGGTCACCCCCTCATTGGTCAGGTCTGACCATAAGCAAATTACCCTTGACATCCACATCCCACCCCCACCCCCCAATAAGGAAACCTCCTTAAAAAACTTCTCCAAAGCCAACTTCATGCTACTGAAGTCAGAAGTGACAAACTTCACAACACCCACGCAGACGGGATCTGGAAGTTCAACTGCAGAATCCTACACTAAGGCACTGTATGAGCACATCCACTCATGCATGAATCGTGCCATCCCAAATAGAACGAAGATGATCTTCTCCAAAAAAGGAAGCCAATCTGGTGGTCCCCTGCTATAAACAAACTATACAACAGAAGGAAGAAACTGTTGCAGAAAAGAGGAAAATCCCAGGATGCAAAAAACTCCCTCACCAGGCTTAGTAAGAAACTGAGATCCCTCATAAAATCCTCAAAAGCTAGTTACGAAAATAAAATTGCCAAAGATTCCAAAGACAACCACAAGGCATTCTATAGTTATGTCAAGAATCTAAATGGCAATGCTCAGATCTGCTCTGAGCTGCAACAGAATGGCATTAAATATACTGATCCCAAGGATATTGCCAATATCCTGGCAGATCGATTTAGTACCAACTTCACCCCCCTCTCACCCCCTAAAGGGCCCATCTCAATACCAAAAGATTGCCAAATTCTGATAATCACAGCCACACAGATAGAAACAGCACTTTCCAAAGCTAAGAATACAGCATCCATCGGTCCAGATGACATCCCAGGCTGTGTACTAGATGAACTACAAAATGAACTGGCACCCCATCTAAGTGTCCTGTTTAATCATAGCCTCACCTCAGGCTTTGTGCCCACTGAGTAGCACACAGCTACAGTTATCCCGCTCCACAAGGGAGGATCTGCCTTGGATCCCGGGAACTACCATCCCATCAGTCTGACAAGGCTGATCTGCAAGGTCATGGAACGCATTATCATGGAACTTATAAACAAAGACATTGGCAACCTCCAAACACTGGACCCCACCCAGTTTGGGTTTGTGAAGGGCCGATCTTGTCTCCTGAATCTGATAGACTTCTTCGAATCAGTCTCCAGAGCTGTGGACGAGGGTAAGGTGGTCCACACAGCCTATCTGGACCTTGCCAAGGCCTTCGACACCATCCCCCACTCTGGAATCATAGATAAACTTACTAAGCTGGGCATAAATCCCTACGTCACTCGATGGGTTGCCAACTGGCTTACTGACAGAACCCAGACTGTAAAAGTAGCAGACTCCGAATCTAGCTCCAGACAAGTGACAAGTGGAGTACCTCAGGGTTCAGTCCTGGGACCACTCTTGTTTGGCATCTACTTCTCTGAAGTACAAGCCAACACTAAGGGACTCTGGCTAACAAAGTTTGCAGATGACTGCAAACTGAGAGCCATTATAGAATCCCCAAATGATGTGGATATTCTACAAAAGGGCCTTACAGGAAACAGATGCCTGGTGCCAGAGCCATGGGCTCAAGCGTAATGCCAAGAAATGTATAATTATCTGCTTTGGAAAAAAACATGTATCCATGAACTACCACATAGGTGGCAGGACACTAAACATCGAAAGTGTGATGAGAGACTTAGGGACCCAAGTGGATAGTGGTCTCACTTTCGATAACCACATCACCACAACAGTCAGGAAATCCTTCTATGTGGCACACCTCATCACTAAGGGCTTTTCATCCAGAAAAAAAGAGGTAATTGTCCCACTGTACTTATCCCTCATTAGACCCATTATAGAGTATAATGCCCCATTTGGTATGTACCTCACAAGACATCTGCAACAGCTGGAAAGGCCACAGAAATGCCTCACTAAAAGAATCACAAGCCTAAAGCAGATGCCATATGCTGACCGTCTAAAAAAATCCAGCTATACTCTGGCATATTGTCTACTCAGAGTTGATCTCTGCTTAACATACAAGGCCATGCCAAACCCTGAGCTGTTGGACATGCTCCACTTAAAAAAATCCCAATCCCTCAGAGCCACACACTCCAGGGATCTAAACCTTATCATCACAATGAACAAAACATGCTAGAGGGATAGGTTCCTGACCCAGAGACTCCCCATACTCTAGAAAAGACTGCCCATACATGTCAAGCAGAGCACCTCATTGGCCCTCTTCAAAAGGAACCTTGATAATTGGATGGTAGATAGGAAATTCACCCCGGGGATCATGTCAATCATCCTGCTAGACAGGGGCCCAGAGAAGTAAATATTGTGGAAAGAAATTTCCAGGGAATTGTTATAGCTAGGCTTGCATAGGCCTTAGGGCCGATAGCCTAGTAACAACCTATGAACCTATGAACCTATGGACATGACCTGTGTGGTGCACAGGCAAAAGCAAACAAACAATCCACTGGCCATCATGTGGATAGGCCCACAGTTCAGAGCTATGCAGACAAACTGCATTCCATCCTAAACTACTATGTACACGCAAACACTGCAAGACCAGCAATATACAATGCACATAACAACACTACTCACTCTGTCTGTAGGTCTGGAACCTCATACAAATGTGTAGTTGGCCTGCATTTGCAAGTCCTGCTGTAAGAGGTATTGCGACCTGCTGTCTGTAACACTGCTGCCCACATACTGGAAGGATGTCCTCCATACTGGAAAGGTTAGGGGACAATGCCCACATGAGTCAGCAATTTATAGTACTGGGTTGCCATGACAGTGGTTATCTGAATAACTACCCAGCAGGCTGCATGCAGTTAGCAACTGTTGCACACTGATTGGTGCAGAGCCCATCACCTGATCATGTGCATCACCTACAAAAGTCATGCTGCAATCCATTCAAACCAGCTCAATCACTCTAGTGGAGAGAGAGAGAGAGAGACAGACAGACAGACAGAGACAGACACAGAAAAAAAACGCCAAAAACAGAAACGTGTCAACAGCTGTCAGAAAAAAAAGGTATGCAAATCATAATTGCATGTAATTAAATGTAGTATGTGGTATAGATTAATTGGATATATGATGTGGAATGTTTGATATGTGCCATCTGTAGTTGTCCCTGTAATGATGTTCTGCTGAACAACTGCTCTGGACAATACTGTCTGTCCCTGTAGGTAGTGGGACATACCCCTCCAACTGTGCAGATCAGCAATGAATGACAAAGATCTAAGCCATAATATCTGTGTGTGTTATGTTAGTGTAGGCAACAGCTGATGGTGGAAGCACTGCCATCATGATAGACACATGGGTGTCAAAGCACACCACTTGCAGGACAGTCATGTTAATGTGTAATGTAGCATGCACAAATACCATAGGTGTATAATAGGCTTACCAGCAATCTCTCACCATATATACCACCCTAATGTTAGTCTGTGTTCACATGTGACAGCTGTCTGTGTTGCAGCAAGGCACAACAGTGCAGCTGTGAATGAAAGACAATTACAGAATGTGGACCAGATGTCTGTATGCACCCCACATATAGATAAATATCTGTGTGATATAGAATGAGACGTGTATGTCTACAGATACACAGACACTCATATAGATATAGGTATATCAACAACCTACAAGATATTGCTACACATATATGTACAGATATATATATATATATATATATATTATATATATATATATATATATATAT
The DNA here is from genome assembly GCF_019279795.1 of Protopterus annectens. Taxonomy (NCBI): domain Eukaryota; kingdom Metazoa; phylum Chordata; order Ceratodontiformes; family Protopteridae; genus Protopterus; species Protopterus annectens. The sequence goes on from NC_056739.1 coordinate 656,133,976, forward strand.
ATATATATATATATATATATATATATATATATATATATATATATATATATATATATATATATATATATATATAGATATGTATAAGATGTTGTCCCATTCGATTCTCAGCTAGAGCGTCTTCTGTGTGGAGGCATATGTGAATGGAGCATGCCTTCGTTGAAGGTTGTGTGTCAGGGCTGGTAACCCGGTACATAAAAATCCACTACCAATCATTAGTGGACCGGAGTTCCGCTGTGGCGACCCCTAACCGGGAAAAGCCGAAAGACACAAACAATATATATATATATATATATATATATATATACAGGTCAGCAAAGATAGTGTCCCCACAGGGAACATGGCTGCAAACACATAGCACAAAGCGTGGCACAAACACATAACACAAAGCTTGGTACAATACGACATATGTCCCAATGGTAGGTAAGCAGCCGACATACCAATTGCATTCTTTGAATGGTTTGTTGTAGCTGATATGGTGGGGGGAGACAAAGATGTGTATTAAGAACTATGGTAACCCTGCTGTATGAGTTGCTCAGATCTGTTTCCATCTTGATGTCTTCCAGGGAGCATGGCCCATACACATTTGCCAGGTTACAATGCTGCTGAAACAGAGGTAATAACTGAACATTTGGTACAGAACTATGAACAGCTGTTTGGCCAGACAGCCCACGATCAACAGGAGAGGACTGCCCTGTGGAATGATCTAGTCCACAGGGTCAATGATGTTGGACTGCATTACCGCAGCTATGAGCAGGTCCGGCATCATTGCACCGACCTGTTTCGCCATGTACATCAGCATCCAGCTGCCGTATGGGGGGAACCACCTTGCAATGGGGGGGCAACCCACCCATCCACCCCTCACCCGTGTGGAGTAGCTTCTCAGCAGCCTTGTTGCACCTGCCCACCTGCAGCACCAACACCTGGCAGGGTGCATTGTAGAGGTGGGTGCTACTGACACACCAGCTGAGGAGCATGCAGGCAAGGGCACAGGGCACATCAGTACACCACTCTTGTGTATGCATCTGCATCTGTACAAGTACATCATGCAAATCTGAGATGTCATATACATAGTCTGTTGCTGTGTAGTAGTAATGAACAGTCATGCATAAACTTTATTATTGTGGAATTCTACTGTTGATGTAACGTAATGCTGCACTCACCCTTTATGAATGCCACAGCTGTGGCCACTGACATCAACTTTCTCACACTGCTATGTAGGTCCTCCAGGATACCACCACAGCAGCAGCCTGTAGCCGGTGAGTATGGTTTATGTTTATGCATGATAATACACTGAGCATGTAATAGCTATGGGATATTCCATGCACACATCTAACACACCTACCCATACTGCATGCTGTACATGTTCACGTTTTGTTGCTGTGAAATGCACTGCATCACAGTAGAGACCATGCTGGGGTATCGGAAGGGTACAACAGACACATGCAAGATAACTAACATCCTGTCAATGTGCAATGTGTCCACAGGGATGAAATGTATGGAAGGACACATGGGCTACAGTAGGGACATGTGTGAAACATCACCATCATGGCTGTAGCTGCACACAATCAGGTTAAGTAACCATGGTAGATAACCCTGACACCACAGCAATCATGACAACAGTGTATGCACTCCAAGGTATGTGCACATAAGTAGACCTTGCAACCATGCAAAGGTCTGGGACATGTGTAGGGCACCCCCCACAGCCATGGTAAGGTCTGCTGGTTGTCAGTGTAATAGTGTTGTACTGGTCATCATGCACTGCTGATGTTGTGATCAGTAAAGCAGACATCAGGCATTCACAAATTATATCTGTTCACATATCATCCCAGGTATGAGTTGCTCTAACACATAGGAACTGTGAGCATTGGAGCTGACATAACTGACACAGTACTACATATGCAGAAATGGTTTCTACACCTGTGTGATATGGTGCACAATACAAGGCAGGGTGCAGAACAGGTCCACAATAACACTTTGTACATGGGTACAGTGTTAACAAGGGAAAAGGCAATCACCTGCCAACACAGCCCATGCATCACACACATGTATACTGCTGCAAGCATGAAATCACTATAGTTGCACTGCATGAAGTTGAGCACCATATGTAATGCATGCTGACAGATGGGTAATGGGAGGACTGTGTGTAAGAAAGTTGTGCAAACCCACATGTAGGTGTGTGTGTGTGTGGGGGGGGGTATATGTGTGCGTGTGTGTGTGTGTGTGTGTGTGTGTGTGTGTGTTGATTGTGTCTGTAAGTGCAATCTGGTTGAGTGGAGTGTGGTTGATGCATGTCAGATATGTGTGTACATGTGTGTCTGTTTGTGTGGATGTCCATGTATGCACAGGCGATAGTGGGATTGATCACATGGCAGTACTTCTCCTTGGGAATGTGCTGTACATATACATGGAGTGACACAAGACACCAGGACAATCTGACTGATATGTAAACACAGGACGGCTGATAGCATAACAAGATCTGTAGCATGGAACATGCATTGGGAGGGAAAGTACATACCAGGTATACACATCATATTGCCAGCAGCAGATGGATAAATGGCTACCCACATATGCAGCCCTACTAATGCAATGGGGAATTACCAGAGCACATCAGTGAGTGTACCCAGGTATTACTGTTGTCCGCATTATGGGTTGAATGTGCAGCAGAAGTGGCATGGACTGAGCAAGACTGTAGTATGAGTCTCCTGTGTGTGACATATGTAGTGTATGTAGCAGCACCAACCATATAGGGGCCATGTACACCATGACTGGACATACACAGGGTAATACTGGATGGCAGCAGTGAGGCCATGTACAACCTACTCCACCCAAGTCAAGGAGGTGATGGAATAACAAGTCATGTGTTGTGATCACACGTGTAGGCATGGAGAGGAATGATATGTTATTGGGTAGTAGTAATGAGTGTATGTTAGCAAGTGCAGGATGAGGAACATATGTAACTGAATGTGGGACTGTCTGTAAACCTAGGGAAAGGGAGGTAGGAAGGTGGACTGTCAGTGTGTGTGGGTGTACATGTGTGAGTGTGTGTGAATGTGTGTGAGTGTGTGTGAGTGTATTATGCAATGCTGTACAGGTCTTAAAGTGTGTGTTTGTTTCCTCCACAGGTGGTGAGGTGGGTCAGGGTCCCTCCTGCATGCAAACTGAAGTAGGTTTCCGTACAGACACCGATGATGATGATGGTACTGTTGAGGCACAGGTCGGGTTGTCAGAGGCCAACACTGCGTCAACATGTGTCATCACCCTCCTAGCCACCCCAAGCCTGTACACAGTTACAGTGCCCCTACAAACCCCATCACATGTGGCCATAGCAGAGGGACAGTTGGCAGTTGGTGACAGTGACTAGGAAAGTGTGGTGTCCATGCCAACTGTGTCGGGCCACAGTAGGCAGAGCCAGATGTCCAGCAGGGCACCACATTGGCAGATGTACAGTGGTGCTTATGGGAGGGCCACAGGTCATCGTTCTCTGGCAGAGGCGCCACAACTGGTACCACCAGGAGCATGTTTCAGGCCATAATGGAGGCACAGGCATGTATGGAAATGTACACCAGACCAGGGCTTTGGCTGCAGAGGTCTGCTTTCTCATCTGTAAGTGGCAATCTCTGTGAACTTGCTGTTGCCCTCCGTGAACAGACCGAGGTCATGGACAGACAGAGGGGTGAAATGGTGGGCCTCCTTGACCGTGGTATTTCTGTGCTTGAACATGTGGTGGGAGTGGTGTGATGGCCGCGTGGATGTAGGCCAGAAATAACAGCAGCTGGCAGTCAACATGGACATGCCAGGATGCCAAGCCGCTCCTGTTGTGGCAGTACCAGCCCCAGCACACCACTGGGGGTTCTGTCCCCACCACACCACAGCAGGCCTCTTGCACATGGCCCTGGCCAGTCCCAGGTGGGACATGGTTCCAGTAGACATCTGTCATCATCAGGGGAGAGTAGCACCTCAAGGTCTGTACCTGCATGTGCCCATGGAACCCCTGGCAGGCACAGTCAGCGTGTCCGTGGCCAGAGGCAGTGAACTGCACACTCTGCCAGGCGTGGTCTGCAGCTGTCCAACAACACCTGTATAGGGCAGCCACATAGCAGAACTGTGTGGATGCATACCCACACACTATGCAACCACATCTAGGGCGACCCCATACCGACACACACACCACATCACCATGCCCCAATCAATGAACCAAATCCTTCACCCACACACATAGTGACACATGTATGGACCACCCTCTGCCTCTGGCACACCAGCAACGCACCCTGTGCATATGATACCTGTGCCACATCCCTGTCATCCATAACATTGATGCAGGGACAGGCTAATATGGTTCTGATGCACACAGAGACTGTAATTGAGTGCAATGTACTACAGTGTAAGATGTTGTCAGGGGTAATGTGTAATGCATACATGTCAGGTAGTGTAGCCATGCAGCTATGATGCATTTCAGATGTTAGTAACACTAATTGTTATCTCCATAATGTTATCCATTTGTGTTGTAGGTGTACATGTGTCAGCAGGAGGATGGTCTGCAGTCATATTCCACAAGGGTATGTCCCTGTGGTGACACCATGGCCATGACCTATCTGGTGTACAGTTGCACACATGTCACAGGTTTGTATAACAGTTACTGCCTGTGCAGCATTGACCCATGGCCTGCTGGTACATGTATAATCTGCACCCTTATGTCAACCCATCCACATACACACACATCCTTACTTGGCAAAACTGGGTCTAGACCCCTACCTTGGTATGTAGTGCTACTGAACTATGTGGCTTTCATTGCACACATGACATCATGTTCAGGGTGAGGTGTGTACCAGGTCACATATTACATGCAGATCATCCACAGGCATGTACACTATGGCAATGAGAGATTTAATGTTTGTATATGTAGAATACATAATGTGTCATACCATCATATACAAACTGACTGACACATAAGAGGCAGACACACATCTTAGAGGCCTGGGTGTATTGTTGCTAACTAACTAGTCCATGTGTCCAATTTGTTACAGGTAGGCTGCACACAGCACATGTGTAATTGGTCTGTATCCTGTTATCAGTTACCTGTATGGGTGATGCTGACACTGGCCACTATAGAGTGGTATGTGGGCCATATACCAGGTGTACCATGGTGTAATGACAGTGTACACAGCACCCACATCCCCCAATGGATATTGTACACACTGGAACCCATCTTGATACTCTGACATACCCACTATCACACATTGCTCTCGACGCCAATACAACCCATTGCATATCACAACAGTGGTACCACAGGGATATGCATGTAATGCACATGCCACAGGCATAGTAGGGTGTTGCATTGTGATGCCACACCTATGGGCGACAACAACAATATCTGTACTACTGTGTGGTAATGTGTATTGTAATAGGAGTATGTGGACTCGGAATGGTGCACCCTACAGATATGCAGACATGCGCACATACACACACGTGGCAGACCTCGATGGGATTCCCATGTCTACTGACCCATTTGTACAACACTGTTGTGCTGGTACTGCAAGGCACATCTAGCTGTTAGGGAGAGGAGTGCAACAGGCTACATGTCATGTCCAATACAGCAGTGGCCACATCTGACTATGGCAATGGGAGTGGTGGTGGTTGTGAAAGCTATCATAGAATTTCCAACTACAGGTGTACTAACACACAAACAATGCTATCCTTAGTAATGCACATGTGCACATGTCAATACTGTGATGCATTTCTGCAGGTGGTCATAGCTGTGTACCTGGCTGTTGTCCATGGAGGGACTGGATGTGTAGCGGATGTGTGCACATTGGTATCATGCCACCTGCCATGTGCCAGCAGGCAATCTATCGACAGACACCATGTTAGTGACTGGCAGGGTGAGAGTGACATGCATCAGCTAATCCTCTGGGTGCCTTCTACACATGGCCACTGAGATGATCCAGATGACATGTATGCCACATGTCTTACAACACATGGTTAGTGTCTGTGATGGAGACCTGTACCCAAGCATGTTAAGTTGACTGTGGTAGTGTAGTGTAGGTACTCATTGCATGTGGCCCATACAGGGTGATTTCTCCTATATGTGACAGGTAGTACAAAGCTGGCCACACATGTTGGTGTCAATCAAGCATAGGTTGTCTGTACATATCCCAGCTGGAGACCTGCCATCTGCACATCTGTAGAGGGATTGACCGACACCAGTTTGGTGAGTAGCTATACAGTAGGATGAATGTGTAAACAGATGGATATTTGACAACAGTAAGTATGCCATTACTACATGTTGTAAGCCCTCACTAACATGTGCTGTACCGACGGTACTCTACAGTTACATTCCACATGTCTGAGTAGTAATCAGTAGGGGATATATACGGTGACACAGCCCATGCACCAGGAACATGACAGTGAGCCCTCAGAGTGCATCTATGCTGCATGTGTGCTTGTTGTCAGTAGTAATGTTAGCACTGCACCCTTCCCTGGGACAGCACTGTTGACAGTAGTAATGCTATGATACACTGCATGCCTGTGTGACAGCACGTACCCTGGGTTGCTACCCCTGCATGTCACACATTCACATGGATAACAGTGTTGTGCAGGCCTCATATGCTTGTATGTCCCAGATATGACACTAAATACCCTTTGCTACTGTAATGAGAGCACATGGACACATGTACTGTACATGGCAGTACATACACATATTACAGATGTCATTTCCCAGGGTTTAACATAGCCTTGTATGTGACCCAGAGATAGCCTCTGTGTAGACAATATGCCACAGAGTATAGCTGGAGGATATCTAGACAGTTAGCATAAGCCATCTGTTTGATGCCTGTGATTCTTATAGTGAGGTTTTTCCACTACCTTCGCAGCTGTCTTGTAAGGTGCATACCAAGTGGGGCATTGTACTCTATACAGGATGTAATGAGGAATGAGTACAGTGGGACAATTACCCCTTTTTTCTGGATGTAAAGCCGTCAGTGATGAGGTGTGCCACATAGAAGAATTTCCTTACTGTTGTGGCTGTGGTTAATGAAGGTGAGACCACTGTCCACCTGTGTCCCTATGTCTGTCAGCACACTTTCAGTGTTTAGTGTACTGCCACCTATGTGGTAATTCATGGGTACATGGTATGTCCAAAGGGGATAACTATACATTACTTGGCATTAAGCTTGAGCCCATGGCTCTGGCACCAAGTGTCTGTTTCTGTAAAGCCATGTTGTAGAATATCCACATCATTTGGGGATCCAATAATGGCTCCCAGTTTGCAGTCATCTGTGAACTTTGTTAGCCAGAGTTCCATAGTGTTGGCCTGTACTTCAGTGAAGTAGATGCCAAACAAGAGCGGTGCCAGGGCCGACCCTGACATACTACAATTGTCAGTTGTCTGGAGCAGGGATCAGACATGGCTATGTTTACAGTCTGGGTTCCGTTGGTACATCAGTTGGCAACCCATCAAGTTACACAGGTGTTTATGGCCAGCTTTGCATGTTTAACTATGTCTCTAGAGTGGGCGATGTTGTCGAAGGCCTTGGCAAAGTCCAGATAGGCTGTGTGCACCGCTTTGACCTCCTCCACAGCTCCGGAGACTGAATCAAAGTAGGCAAACAGGTTCAGGAGACAAGATCGACCCTGCATGAGCCCAACCAGGGTGGGGTCCAGTGTTTACTGGTTGCCAATGTCTTTGTTAATAAGTTGCATGATAATGCATTCCATGCCCTTGCAGATCAGTCTCATCAGACAGATGGAACAGTAGTTCCTGGGATCCAAGGTGGATTCCCCATTGTGGAGTGTGATAACTGTAACTGTGCACCACTCAGTGGGATAGAAGCCTGAGGTGAGGCTATGATTACACTTGGCACTTAGGCAAGATGCAGGGTTATGTAGAAGTTCATGTATTACACAGCCCGGGATGTCATCTTATCCCATGGATGCTGTATTCCTAGCAGTGGAGTCGGCAGTTTCCACCTGTGTGTGACCATGATTACTGGAATTTGGAAACCTTTTGTTACTGAGATTTGCCCTTTAGTGGGTGAGGGAGGCTGAATATGGCACTAAATCGGTCTGCCCAGATATTGGAACACTCCTTTGAATTAGTATTTTAATGCCAATCTGTTGTAGCATAGAGCAATTCTGAGCATTGCGGTATAGATCCTGGACATAAATATATAATGCCTTGTGGTTGTCTTTGGAATCTATGGCAATTATATTTTTGTAACAAGCTGTGGCGGATTTCCAGGGATAGCAGCTTCTTACTGAGGCTGGTAAGGGAGTAGTTTCCATTTTGGGATTATCCTTTTAACTGCAACAGTGTCTTCCTTCTGTTGTATAGACTGTTAATGGCAGTGGAGCACAAGATTGGCTTCCTTGTTTGGAGGACAGTGTTTTGGTTCTATGTGGGATGGCAAAATTCATGCACAAGTGGATGTGCCCATACAGTGCCTTAGTGTAGGATTCACCAGTTGCACTTTCGGCTCCCATCTCCATGGGTGTCATGAGGTTTGTCACTTCTGACTTGAGTAGCATGGCGCTGGCTTTGCAGAGGTTATTCATGGAGGATCCTTACTGGCTGGTGGGGGTGGGATGTGGATGTCAATGGTAATTACCTAATGGTCAGACCTGCCCTATGAGGGGTGGCCACTGGTGTGGGGCATCTGATACCCATGTTGGTAATGACCAGGTCTAGGATATTGGAGACCCTGGTTGAACAATGGATTAGTTGATCCAGGGGGGTTGGAATGTATGAGTTCCCAGAACCGTTGGTAAAAGGTGGTGGCACACGAGTTGTTTTTCCAGTTAATGGCAGAGTATTTGGAATCACACAGTATTATGGTGTTTGATTGTATCTTAATATTGTCCAGTATGTTTATAATGGTGTATTGAGAACCTTGGACCATGGAGGGGGATCAGTTTTCAGCTACAATTTCGATTGCAGTCTTACATAGTGTTAGTTGCATCTGGTGATTCTCAGATGCATTGTGTTTGACACTGGGCTGTGTGTGAATGACCTTGGTGATTATGGACACTCCTCCACCTGTAGCGTTGTGGTCTACGTGTGTTGCCTGACATTTGTGATAAGGGTTGTAGGCAGGTATTACAGGTGTGCTCTCTGGAGCATTGCACCAGGTCCCAGTTACTGCACAGATATCAATTTTCCCTATTTGTATGTGTGGTTCAAGAGAGTGCCTGTTTAGGTTTAGACTTCTAACATTGAGTCTCATTACCGTCAGTTTTGCATGCTTTTATCTGTTACAGTGGTGCTTTTGTCCTTTGAACCTTGCCTAGATAAGGCACTATGAGGGTGCCAAGAGCTGTAGCCAGTAACCTGAATCCCAGGGGCAACATGTGCAGTCCGTCTCTGCCAGAGCATCATGATTTGTACATCATGTCGCCCCAGGCAGACAGATAATGGATCCCCTTTGAATGACATCAGATGCTTAGCCACTTGTTGAAGTCACTGGTTTGTATATGTATATGTGTGGTATTTATATGTATGTATGTACACACACACACACACACACACACACATATATATATATATATATATATATATATATATATATATATATATATATATATCCCCATATATGTATGTGGATATGTATATGGCCATATATGTATGTAGATATGTATATGTGCATATATCTACATAGATATGTGGATATATGTGCACACATATCTGTTTACCATATGTCCAGAACATGGATTAGAGTCCTACCTCAGTACCTATAATCCCAACATAGTAGTGCAAGGGGATATCATGGATGTATTGCTGGTATATATGTAGACTGTTGCCACTGTCATAGGGGTGTCTTAACAGACATGTTGGGTGTGGGAGGTTACATGTGCTGTAGACATGTGCACCATTGTCTATGGACAGACATCCTAGGGGCAGCATAGTACGGACCCACTGCTAGCACAGTAATGATGCTGTGGACTACACCAGGGATATAACCACTATATGTGGACAGTGTGGCACTCTGTGTTCAGTCCAGAAGTGTACACATGTCCCCTTCATGTGAGACATGTGGACCACAAATCCCAATATGGATGTTACTAGCTATGCACATGGGTATATCACGACAATACTGGGGTATATATGCCCACACAGTGTATGCACGCACACACACCAGTCTGTCCATACACATAATACCTGGTGCTGCTGAGTTCACATGGCCACATACTACCCAATAGAGAATGACATACATCTGTACAGCATACCACAGCTTTGTCAGAAATACACAACAGTTATGCTTGTCTGGCAGCAGTATGTCCTGCAAATAACTGGACATAACAGCACACTAGGTATTTACAATAGGCTGCTAGGCATGTCACAAAGCACTGGGCAAACTACAGGCAGACTGCCACACCTCTGGAATACATATTATATGGAGGAATACACATGTACCAGTGATTATAGCAGGCTCGACATGCAGGTCACAGCACAGCATAGCAGACACCTGTGAGAAAATGCATACTCACATCCAATGGCAATGCAGCCACAGCCACATATGATACACAAGCTTAACACTGGAGCGGCGTGTAACATCAGATAGAACAGGATGGAGAAAAATGGCGTCTACCACAGTCTGTACAGAGCCCATGTGTCGTAAGTGCAATACACATACAATCGTCAATCATCCTAACCCAGAGGTCTGCCACCTGTGGATCGGGAGCCACACGTGTCTCTTCAACCCTGCAGTAGTGGGCCCTTGTACCTCTGAGGATTAATGGACACACTACCGCACAAAACACACACACACACACACACACACACACACACACACACACACACACACACACACACACACACACACACACACAGAGAGATACAGCCATCCCAACACAGGAACACAGGTATGGACATATGTTAGGTATTCTTATACACTTAGTTATATTATATGTAATATAACCATATATGGAACAGTATATGCTCTGCTATCTTCATTGTAGGAGTCAGATAGCTGTTGTGCATCCCGATGACATTAGTTCAGTGGGTGAGGGGTCAGGAATGGCTGTTTGGATAGTGAAGGCCGTAGACCCCTACCATACATACACAGGCCACAGTACTGTACAGACAAATACAGAATGTCCAGCTAATTTCTTTGGACACAGCCCCTACTATACACAACATGTCCAGCAGTCTGTTATCTGACTGGCTGGTTATCAGGTATGCTTGTCAGTAACTAATGGTGTACAGACCATATGCACCACATATATATATATATATATATATATATATATATATATATATATATATATATATATATATATATTTATATATTTATATATGTGGGCTTCATTTGCACAACACATGTGTGCACCTCTGCAGTCTAGAGGTCAGTGTATGTAACAGTGTGCTATGCCCTGTAAGGCAGTGTATGGGGGGGTATGCACCATATGTATCCCAGGGTGTTACAACATGTGCGGACCACCACTCGTAAGCTGCCTTACGGTATGCAGATGTACATTACCTTACATTTCATCTTGTGAACATTGCTGGCCTACTGCTTACCGCCATCAGTGTGATTGTGATGATTATAGTTATGCATTGTTATGTAACAAATTCCACCCATAATTTCAACCCAGGTCTTTTCACCCTAGGGATTGCATGACATACTGTGGATAGTTTGTTATGCTGTGACCATGTCAGTCTTTTCTGTTGGATTACCTGAAGGCCTTGGCATGGACACCAACAGATGTGATGCTTTCGGACTATTGTAATAAAGGATATGTTTGAGTGTTGCATTACTCTGTTTGTATGTATGTCAAAGCATAATCAGCTATATGACATGGGATATACAACTGCAATAGTATACAACTGCACCTTTCCTATGTATACCAGTACCTGTGTGTTTTGTTACATCTATTGACTTCTCTGTGGGTATATGTGTCTGGCAACACTTGTCTGTGGTAAGGGTGACTCATACAATTT
>NC_056739.1:656148407-656392354 GCF_019279795.1 Protopterus annectens
TATATATATATATAAATATATATATATACATATACATGTGACTACACATACACACGCAGTTATATGTACAGTAAGATGCATAAGTAGAAGGTGCACACAATATATAACAGCCACTATGTCTACAGTTAACCCCTGAATGACTGGACACTGTATGGGCCACCCATACAAATGACAATCTTTGCCTGCAACATATACCCTCAGAGAGGTCATAGGTAAAACACCACCCACAGGTTTGTAAACATGGAAACTTTTAATCATGCACTATTACAGTTCTATATGCCATGTCATATAGCTGTTCAGACACTGACAACTATATAAACAGAGTAATGCAACTTTGAACCAGTTACAGTAATACAGTAGTCTGGAAAGGTTCACAACTGTTGCTGTCCAGGCCATGCCTTTCACATTGTACAATAGTGAAGACAAACTGGGCCACAGGATACCAAACAATCAACAGTATGTAATGCAGGTGTATAGTTCAGCAGCCTGTATCTACACACTGTACAAATTCAATAGGTGGTAAAGACGTCATGTGACCACATGGGTTGTAACTGCAACATAATTAAGGCATAACTGACACCATCATGAGCACAATGGCAAGCAGAACAGTTTGTATGGCAGGGGGCAGTAGTCCTGCATTAACCAGATCCATGTCAGTAATGTATATTTAGGTGAAATATATGGTACTGTACATCCAGATACCATAAGGCAGCTCACCCCTGATACCCCCACATTTTGTAACAGCCTAGGTCATTTATGGTGCCCTCGACCCAGTAATACAGAGCCATATATCACTGTTACATACACTGGCCTCTGGAGTGCATAAGGGCACACGTATTGTGTAGGTGACACCAACACAAATATGGCCCCAGCCCCACCGTATGTGTGGGGGATACAACAGCAGTGGACTGATGGCAGCAATGGCAGTGTGATATACTCACAGCCCACTACAAAACAACCACTGACAGCATGACATATGTGCAAAGCTTGGTATGTAGGTGATGGACAGAGGCTGGAATACAGGAACATATGTGGACAACTGTTGCCATACACTAAGCAAGGTGCTGGTGTTACAGGATAGTCTGTAACATACCCTTAGTCAGGGAATTGAGGTTAGAAACAGACATAGATGTACCGAAAGCACTCAACACATACACTGCCAGTGTAATATCTGACACAGGACCAGTGTGGTGGACAGACAAGACATGATAGGCATAGCTCTGGCTAGCATGAGGATAGGCCCACAGTTATGATCTATGTAGACAGACTGCATTCCAAGGTAAACTAGTATGTGCACACACACACCCTGTAACACTAGTACTATACAAAGCATAACACAACTCTACTCTCAGTCTGTCTGTAGTTCCTGATCCTCCTACAAATATGTGGCTGCCCTGAGTGTGCCAGTTCTCCTGTAAGGGGAATTGCTACCTGCTGTCAGTAACGCTGCTGCTCACACACAGGACTGATGTCCATCACACAGGAAATGTAAAGGGACCACACACACAGGATGTGGGGATTTATAGTGGGTGGTTCATAGGTTCATAGGTTGGTACTAGGCTATCAGCCCTAGGGCCTATACAAGCCTAGCCATAACAATTCCCTGGCTATTTCTTCCCACATTATTTACTTTCCTGGACCCCTGTCCAGCAGGGCGATTAACGTGATCCCTGGGGTGAATTTCCTTTCTCCCATCCAATCGTCAAGGTTCCTCTTGAAGAGGTCCAAAGAGGCACTCTGCTTGACATGTATGGGCAATCTATTCCAGAGTCTGGGGAGTCTCTGGGTCAGGAACCTATCCCTACAGCATGTTTTGTTTATTGTGATGACAAGGTTTAGATCTCCCTGGAACATGTAGCTCTGAGGGATTGGGATTTCTTTAAGTGTAGCATGTCCAACAGCTCTGGGTTTGACATGGCCTTGTATGTTAAGCAGAGATCGCCTCTGAGTAGACGATATGCGACAGAGTATAGCTGGAGTTTTTTAAGGTGGTCAGCGTAGGGCATCTACTTTAGGCCTGTGATTCTTTTAGTGAGGTATTTCTGAGGCCTTTCCAGTTGTTGCAGATGTCTTGAGAGGTACATACCAAATGGGGCGTTGTATTCTATAATGGGTCTAATGAGGGATGAGTACAGTGGGACAATGACCTCCTTTTTTCTAGATGAAAAGCCCTTCGTGATGAGGTGTACCACATAGAAGGATTTCCTGACTGTTGTGGCGATGTGGTTATCGAAGGTGAGACCACTGTCCACCTGTGTCCCTAAGTCTCTTATCACACTTTCTGTGTTTAGTGTACTTCCACCTATATGGTAATTCATGGATTCATGTTTTTTCCCAAAGGGGATAACAATACATTTCTTGGCATTGAGCTTGAGCCCATGGCTCTGGCACAAAGCATCTGTTTCTGTAAGGCCCTTTTGTAGAGTGTCCGCATCATTTGGGGATTCAATAATGGCTCCCAGGTTGCAGTCATCTGCAAACTTTGTTAGCCAGAGTCCCTTAGTGTTGACCTGTACTTCAGAGAAGTAGATGTCAAACAAGAGCGGCCCCAGGACTGAACCCTGAGGTACTCCACTTGTCACTTGTCTGGAGCTGTATTTGGAGTCGGCTACTTTTACAGTGTGGGTTCTATCAGTAAGCCATTTAGCAACCCATTGGGTGACATAGGGATTAATGCCCAACTTAGTAAGTTTATCTATGATTCCAGAGTGGGGGATGGTGTCAAAGGCCTTGGCAAGGTCTAGATAGGCTGTGTGGACCACCTTACTCTTGTCCATGGCTCTGGAGACTGATTCAAAGAAGTCAATCAGGTTCAGGAGACAAGATCGGCCCTTCACAAACCCAAACTGGGTGGGGTCCAGTGTTTAAAGGTTGCCAATGTCTTTGTTTATAAGTTCCATGATAATACACTCCATGGCCTTGCAGATAAGGCTTGTCAGACTGATGGGATGGTAGTTTCCGGGATCCAAGGTGGATCCCCTTGATTGGGATAACTGTAGCTCTGCCACTCAGTGGGCACGAAACCTGAGGTGAGGCTATGATTAAACATGACACTTAGGTGAGGTGCCAGTTCATATTGTAGTTCATGTAGTACACAGCCCGGGATGTCATCTCGTCCCATGGATGCTGTATTCTTGGCTTTAGAGAGTGCGTTTTGTACCTATGTGGCCGTTATTACTGGAATTTGGCAATCTTCCGGTATTGAGCTGGGCCATTTAGGGGGTGAGAGGGGGGAGAAGTTGGCACTGAATCGATCTGCCAGGATATTGGCAATATCCTTCAGATCAGTATATTTAATGCCATTCTGTTTTAGCTCAGAGCAGATCTGAGCATTGTCATTTAGATTCTTGACATAGTTATAGAATGCTTTGTGGTTGTCTTTGGAATCTTTGGCAATTTTATTTTTGTAACTAGCTTTGGAGGATTTTATGAGGCATCTCAGTTTCTTACTGAGGCAAGTAAGGGAGTTTTTTGCATCCTGGGATTTTCCTCTTTTCTGCAAAAGTTTCTTCCTTTTGTTGTAAAGTTTGTTTATGGCAGGGGACCACCAGATTGGTTTCATTTTTTTGGATGAGAGCATTTTGATTCTATTTGGGATGGCATGATTCATGCATGAGTGGATGTGCTCGTACAGTGCCTTAGTGTAGGATTCATCAGTTGAACTTTCAGTTCCTGTCTGCATGGGTGTCATGAAGTTTGTCACTTCTGACTTGAGTAGCATGAAGTTGGCTTTGGAGAAGTTTTTTATGGTGGTTTCTTTACTGGGGGGTGGGGGTGGGATGTGGATGTTAAGGGTGATTAGCTTATGGTCAGACTTGACTAACGAGGAGGTGACCATAGGTATGGAGCATTGATTTCCCATGTTGGTAATGACCAGGTCTAGGATATTGGAGCCCCTGGTGGGACTATGGATTAGTTGATCCAGGGCATTGGAATTTATGAATTCCAAGAACCTTTGCGCAAAGGTGTTGGGACATGGGTAGTTTTCCCAATTAATGGCAGGGTAGTTAAAATCACCCAGTATTAGGGTGTTTGGTTCTATCTTAATATTTTCCAGTATGTTTAGAAAGGTGTAGTGAGAATCTTGGGGTATGGTGGGGGATCTGTAGCAAGCTACAATTTGGATTGCAGTCTTACCTAGTGTTAGTTGCACTTGGAGAATTTCAGACACATTGTGTTGGCCAACTAGCCTGGTGGTGTGAATATCCTTGGTGAATATTGACACTCCTCCACCTTTAGTATTTCGGTCCTGGTTTGGTGGCCGAAAAGTGTGGTAAGAGTTGTAGCCTGGTATTGCAGGGGTGCTCTCTGGAGCCTTGAACCAGGTCTCAGTTACTGCACAGATATCGATGTTCTCCATTTTAGGAGTGCCTCGAGAGAGTGCATTTTGAGGTTTAGACTTCTAGCATTGAGTAGCATTACCTTCAGATTTTGCATGCTTGTACCTGTTACAGTGGTGGTTTTGTCCTTTGAAGTTTGCCTAAAAAGGCACTATAGGGGTGGCAAGAGCCTTAGCCAGTAACCTGAATCCCAGGGCGACAGGTGCAAACCAGCTCTGGCAAATCATCGTGGTCTGTCAATCATGTCATCCCAGGCAGACAGATACTGGATCCTCATTGAATGACACCATAAGCTTAGCCAATTGTTGAAGTCAATCATTTTATCCTTATATTGTGGTATAATTCTGGGCGAAGGCAGGATGCTACTCAGGGCTAGGGTCATACCTGCCTGGGCCACATGATCCGAGAGCTCTTCCATGTCTCTTTTCATGTAGTCCAGGGAGTGTCTCAAGTCATTCACTCCAACATGGACAATGACAGAGTCATATTTGTACTTGTTGTGGAGTGACTTGAGTGCATGCATTATGTGGCGGATCCTGGCACCCGACAGGCAGCTGACTGTAATTTTCTCCTTATTCAACCTGGTGAGAGGGACATCAGTGTGCTGGACTATAGAGTCACCTATGACTAAAGTGTTAGGTATATTGTCTTGCCTTAGGGGCTGTTGCTGGGTGACACACTGGTGGTGTGAACTATGTGACACATTGGTTGTGATTGGTGTTTGTTTGCGTTCAGCTTCAGAGGTCTTTGTTGCTTGGGCAGGTTACAGTTAAGGGCCTCTGCATATGTGGATTTAGTGTTGCTATATGTGGGTGTTGGTGGTGCGGGTTTAGAAGGGCTATGTGTTGCTTGAGGTATAGTGTGGGTGTTAACCTTCTCCTCTTGACTGTTTAGCACAATCTTGGGTGGAGAGAGCTTTGCTTCCATTTTGGCTATGTAAGTACATCTCTCACAGGATGTAGTGTTGGGTGGTAGGAGGAGAGGGTTGTCTGTGTACATGAGGCAATTGCTGCATTGCCCCAGAATGCCCAGATTCACCAGGTGGACAGGAGAAATCACCGGAAGCTGACCCTTGGACATGCCTGGTTTGGGGCTTTTTTTTTTTTCTTTGTAAAGTATAGGAGCTGTTTCCTTAGCAAGGTACTTTGCAATTATAGGCTGTTTAGTGCCTACTATTAATTTCTCCTTGTTAACAAGGTGAGTTCAGTATTTGTATGAGTTTAAGGCTTCCTAGTGCTTTCCAGCAGGTATTAGAGAAAGTGCTAGTCACAGGGATGCTTAAAGGTAAGATTGAAAAGAATGCACTCTGCAGTGTGCACTAGAGAAGTTAGATGTGAAAGTAAGTAACTTTTACCTGTTTAAAAAGTTAAGGTTTAGTGGAGAGTTACTATTTTTAAAACAGCAAGATGGATTGAAAGGGGTTGTCACTTTTGTATTTTGGTATTATGAAATACTGTAGGATGGCCAATAAATTTAAATAATTGAAGGGGTGGGATTTCATAAATGATGATTTTGTGATTACTCACATAAGCCAGTGAAAGTAGAGAGAAATGAGATATATGGTCAGATTAACATAAGAGGTGGGCAACTAGAAAGACAGTGGTATTTAACAAGACAACTTAAATGGGTGGGAGGGCGGGAAAAAATTCTGCCTGACTCAGAACAGAGAGAGCTGTGGTCTCTTTTAAAGTTTTAATATGCTGTTAAAACAGAATGCAAGCAAAACCCAAGGTAAAGAAAACAAACTACAGTATTCAAAATATAGAAAGGCAATACAGTAATACAAAAAATAAAAGCAAACTAACCTTTCCTTCACAGCAAAGTGTAGCAGAGTCTGGATGAGCCTTTTTGGTAATTGAGAGTAGTACACATGTGTAATCACATATATATGGCTATCTGGATAAGTATATGTACATATATTTCCACCATATGTCCTGGACATGAAGTGTAGCCCAACCCCAGCCCCTGTGATCCCAGTGTCATAGTTGAAGGGGATGTCAGGTATGTATAGAAGGTATACTAGTAGACTATTGCTACTGTCATTGGGATTGTCTTCACAGACATGGTGTGTGAGGGAGGTCACATCTGCTTATAACATGTGTGCCATTGGCTACTGACAGACATCCTAAGGACATCATTGTCCAGTACCGCTGCTAGCATGTAATGCCGATGTGGACTGCAGTAGAGATATTGGTCAATATATGTGGAAAGTCTGACACACTGTACAGTCCAGAGGTATACACATAAGCCCTTAGTGCTAAACATGTGTACCATGCCTGACAATATGGATGTAGACAGCCATCTAGATGGGTATAACACATAACGACTGGTATATATTTGCCACCATAGGTTATGCATTCATACACCCCTGTCTGGCCTGACACATAATGACCACTGGTACAGGGGTGCCATGGCCACATACTACCCACTAGATATTGACATACATCTGCACAGCGTCCCACTGCCCTGTCTGACATACATGACTGTTAAGGGAGGCCAGGCAGTGGTACATCTGGCAAGTATCTGCACATGACATCTCACTGGGTAAGTACACTAAGCTGCTAAGCATGTAACAATGCACTTTGCAGGCTGCAGGCAGACTGGCTCAACACTGGCCTACATCTCCTATGGGGGAATACACATGTATCTGCATATAAAGCAGGCTCAACAGGCATGTCACGGCACAGGGTAAGATACACCTGTGTGAAAGTGCATAACCACAACCAATGTGAACACATACACAGCCACATATGGTTAGCTAGCATGATATTACAGTATATGGACTATCTGTTCTACACCATCCTCATATGAACCACTCACAGTCTGACACTACATATACTGGCCTGCTACACAGTTTGGCCTGATGGCTGTCTATGGTATGGGACACGTGTGTGTATGGCCCTACAAACATATAAGCCAATACAGTACCATACAGTGGAGCAGCATGTAACATCAGATAGGAGGGGAACTAGAACAATGACATCTACCACAGCCTGTACACAGGCTAAGGTACATATTAACAATGCACACACTGTCAACATTCACCATAGGTACACAGACCTCAGTACTGTACAAACATTCGCAGAATGTCCAGGTAATGTCATGAAATGTACCCCCTACTATACATAACATGTGTAGCAGTCGGATATATCACTGGCTTATCAGATATGATGACACTAATTATGGTGTACAGCACATATGCACCACTTCATGCACGACATATGTACAAAGGTTGACAGAGGTGTGGCTGGAAGCACATACACAGGGCCAATATTGACATGTTGCTGTGATAACCGCATACATTTACTGTTGTAACAGAGTTTGTTGCAACATATGAGGGATATGATGTCAGTGACTATGATGTCAGTGACTATCACGGCTTTCACCATCTACAGACTGCAATCCTCACACTACCTTCTGCAGTCCACAGATAGATGCTTCATGGGTGACACATGAAGCCAAAAACACAACACTGCCCAGTCTGCAGATGACCCTGCAGATGGAGATTCCTCATAGACATGGAACTGACATAGCAGGTATTGATACATGCACAACAGCCATATCCGCACAAACACTGTTAAACCAACATTACTCCAAATGCAGTATAGCAGCACTTACAGTCTGTAGTCAGGTCAGGCACATCCCCCTCCTGTTTGTTGCCCTCTTTCCACAGTGTATGTTGTTAGAGGTAAACCCCAATCCATCTGAGATGCTGTTTGCCACACGACAGATGTAGTTCCTGCTCACAGTGGATGAAAAGGGCCAACACCACCATGATGTTCCTAGATATTGGCGTGTGTTTCCATGCAATTGGCTACTGGAATGTTACCACAGCTGTTTCACATGCAATCAGCTAGGGGAGGGCTGCAATTCATACAGAGGCCATCAGCTGATCATGAGCATCACTTAAAATACACATGCTGCTGCCTAAGCAGAGCAGGTGTATGTCTCCACATCCATCAGAGAGGGTGCGGGAGAGGCGGACAGAGACAAAGACATGTCAGGGAGGGGTGGGACAGTAAAACTGAAGCATGTTTGTGTCACACACCTACCAGCACAGGGTATCAAACCCCTGACAACTATGTAGTGCTATCACAGTTAGATGCAGTTATTGGATGTGCCACATGGGTCACCTGTTATGGAGCACTCAGAACATATATGTGATGGTGAGTGACATCTGCAACAGGGATACAGTAGCTATATGGTAGGTGACATACACATGCCTGTCCACATGAACAGGACCCAGTGTCAACTCAGCCACACCCTCATAGGGACACACGCACACACATTGGCACACTTGGCAGGGCCAGGAGTACAACTCATCAGTAGGTGGATTGCCACATCACATCACTGTGCAGGTATCACATGCACCACACAGGTCATACGGGGGTTGTATGGGCAAAGGGTATGGGGAGGTGTCTGACATCAGACAGCATGCTGCAGTATGCCCATGGGGGTTGTAGGGAGTGTGGATGTGAACATACACAAACACACAGGGTGCCAGCACTAACATTCATGGGTTCATGTCTGCATGGGTGTATGGTGTTCAACTGTGCCAAACAGCTATACAAGGCTAGGCAATGGGTGTACCTTGGCATCAGACCACATGATGATGTCTGCATTGTGGCTCAGGGATGTAGTGTCTGCATTTGCCCACACAGGTGGGTATTGTATCCCCCATCTGGTCACCTGGGTGACTATTGTGTGTGGCCAATGCTGTGCATCACTTGCCGTTTATGTGTTCCTTAGCCCATGCCATGGACGGTGTCTGGGATGTGCACATCACCCACATGCATGTACAGTGACATGTGGAACTGTACCTGGGGTGTCTGGCCCATGTTGTGAACACAGATTATCATCAGATGTGCCAGTCCATCCCACCTGTGGTGGGAACTGATAATGGCCAGCAGGTTTACCCTGCATCTACATTGAGAACATGCTAACAGCATTCCCTGGTGTCAGTGGCATCTGTCCATACAGGGCATGTTGTCAGGCATGGTATGTCCGTTGTGGGTCACATGTGATGGCAACACAGGTGGTGCAGGTCTCCATTGGGGAACATGAGGGAGGTCCACTGCCTGAATGTACGTGCATATTGGACAGATTGACAGGGTGACATGACCTCTGTAGCCCACTGCTGTCACTCCATAGTTACTATCAGTGGCCAATATGCAGGGTACTACCCACATGTTGGCTGTTGCCTAGGCATGTGTGTGTGTGTGAGACATGGGTTGAAAGTGTGCTCTGGGTAATACAGGGGTTGCTAACTGTGATTGCCTGGCCTTGATGTCACGTGTATTGGTATGGCTTTGCACCCCAGCCTCTCAGCCATTTCACATCTGTTACCCCTGTATGGTGGACATTGTGATATATAGCAGGCCACCATATAAGAAATATATAAAACCCACTCCACATTGGCCACAGGTGTCACACAGTCACAACCACCTCTACATAGGAAACAGGTTACAAACACACACACACCTGTCATGTCTGAGAATAGAACCCCTGCCTAACTAGTTTATTACACTACAGCACTATACAGTTATAGCACGTGCCATGAACATTACTGGAGCACTCCTTCCCCAAAAGTGTATTGCACAATGACTGACATCAGCAGGATTGCCAAAGTAGGGCATTTGAAATTGACTGCAAGTGACAAGCCCACAATGCATTGCTCCCTACACAGACAGTGACACACACAAAACATCCACATCCGACATGTGTGGGTATAGAATCCCTAACAGAGGTTTATATCACACTACAGCATGGAGCTGTTATAGGATGCACCATGGGGATTACTAGAGAACTCCTTCTCCAAAGGTGTATTTCACAATGAATCACATCAGCAGGATTGCCAAAGTAGGGCATTTGAAATGTATTGCGAGTGACTAGCCTAAAATGCATTGCTTCCTACATAGACAGTGACACACACAATACAACAGAACTGCCATGGGTGGCAATGGAACCCTACCACGGTTCTAATTCACACTACAGCCGTACACAGCTACAGAATGTGCTACAGACATTACTGGGTTGCAGCCTTCCCAGAGGTGTATTTCTAGGTGGGTGACATCAGCAGCCTTGCCAAAGGTGGGTATATGAAATGTAAGTGGTGTGAGTACCCTAAAATGCATTGATCTCTACACAGTCAGACATGCACACAAACACAGTTGGCAGGTCATGGGTTAGAACTCCCACCTAACTCCTTTATCACACTATAGCCGTACACAGTTATAAGACATGCTACTGAGATTACTGGGATACAACCTTCCCAGAGGTGTATTTCTAGCTGGGTGACATCAGCAGCCTTGCCAAATTTGGGTGTATGAATAGTAAGGGGTGTGAGTACCCTAAAAAGCATTGCTCTCTACACAGTCAGACATGGACACAAACACACACACACACACACACACACACACACACACACACACACACACACACACACACACACACACACTTGGCAGGTCTAGGGTTAGAACTCCCACCTAACTCCTTTATCACACTAGAGCTGTACACAGTTACAGGACGTGCTCCGGAGATTACTGGCCTATAACTGTCCCAGAGGTGTATTTCTAGGTGGGTGACATCAGCAACCTTGCCAAAGGTGGGTATATGAATTGTAAGGAGTGTGAATAGCTTAAAAGGCATTGCTCTCTCCACAGTCAGACAGACAGACAGACATACAAACACACAGTTGCCAAGTCTGGGGTTTGACCTCCTATCTAACTACTTTATCGCACTATAGCAGTACGCAGTTATGGGATGCCCTACAGAGATTACTGGGCTACAGCCTTCCCAGAGGTGTATTTCTAGGTGGGTGACATCAGCAGCCTTGCCAAAGGTGGGTATATAAATTGTAAGGAGTGTGAGTAGCCTAAAAGGCGTTGCTGTCTACACAGTCAGATATGCACACAAACACTGACACACACTCACAGTTTCCAAGTCTGGGGTTAGAACTCCTACCTAACTAGTTTAGCCTACTACAGCTGTACACAGTTATGGGATGCACCATGGATATTACTGGGCTACAACTCTCCCAAAGGTGTATTTCACACTGGATGACCTCAGTAGGCTTGTCATAGTGGTGCTATGGGGTGGGCAGTGTGTGCATGGGCCATAACCCATTCATCTAGGGATGACACGCCACATGTGGCCACACACAGGATCATATGTCACAGGTACATGTATGCAGCTACTAGATGACTACTACCATGTACAGTCATGTTGCACAGCTAGCACATGCACCACATAGCCTGTGGTGCTGACAGGTACTGGTCACTAGTATCTGCAGTGAGTGACATCTGCACCTCATGTGTTGGGCCCTTTGGCTGTGTGTTGGGTGGGACAGGCCTGGATGGCACCTTGTCATGGTCACCCTCTTCCACATACCTTTGGCTTATTATAGTGTGTTGTCCTTACATATATGTCTGTATTCCTATCCACTGTGTGTGCAAGGCATGAGTAGTGCATACTGACAAGTGTCTGCACTAACAATTGCATATGTCTGGTCCACTGGTGTTTGCAGACATGGCCTTCATGTGTTCAAGTGTGTGAGCATGCTCAGTATGACCTTTCAGTATGTTGTTTACTGACATTGCCTTCATTTCTCAAAGTATGTGAGCATGCCCAGTAAGGCTGTCTGTATTGCATGTGTGGATCAATTCCAGGTGGTTTGTACTGCAGTGCTGACCTTTGTGTTGTACACCAACAGGTAACATGCTGTGTCTGCAGGGTATCCATCGATCATTTGGCATTGACTGTTGCTAAATGTCTGCATAGCGGGGGGGCACCTGACTATTTCCATGTTTCTACACAGGATTGGGGGGGCACACCTGACTGTTTCTATATTTCTATGTAGGATGGGGGGCACACCTGACACTTGTACACATTTGCTAGGACTGTACTGGTATGTCAAGTATTCCATTTCAGTCTGTAGTCTTACCTGTCGTGCTGGCTAGGGCATACCAGTGTACTACAGTTCTTATCTTTTGATTACCTACATATTAGTTTCTGACTTCCTAGCCTTCACAACTGACTTCCCACTACCTGGCCTGCTGTAGTCTGTCTGTGTAGGCCTGGGGGGGGTGGCTATCCATAGCCCTCATTCAGAGGCCATAGTACAGCATTTGTTTGTGTTTGTCTACACCTGTCCTGCTGGCTGTGACTGTTGTTGGGTATGTGACCCCCCTCCTGACTGGCATGTGTGAGTCTCTTATGTTGTGGGTGTCCCAGTATTGAGGGTGGTGTTGCAGGGTTGCCTATGTTGGATGCGCATAGTAGACTCCATATGCATGGTTTGGAACAGGTAGTGTAATGTTTGGCATCCCTTTTACTGTATGTGAGAGTCAGAGAGAGGTGCTATTCCCTGGGTCTCTCCCATGTCAGAGTATGTGCTATGCGTTGCCTCTTTGCCAGGGCCAGGGCATACTAGGAATGCCTCCTTCTGCCTACTGGGGCAGGCTCAGGTTGTTCCTCCTCTGAGTCTCTCTGTGCCTGTGCAGGCCTTGGCAATGGTGGAGGGTTGTGTGGCCCTGTCCCATGCTGCTCCTGCTGCAGCTGTTTCCACAGGATCATATTGTGTAGCATGGCACATACAAGGATGATTTGGGTACATGTAGTTGGTGAGTACTGCAAGGCTCCACCGGATGTGTCCAGGCACCAGAACTGGAACTAGATCATCCCAAACACACGCTCTATTATGATTCTTGTTTGTGCCTGTGCCTCATTATGGAGTTCTTGTTCGGGTGTGTGTGCATTTCTGATGGGTGTCATCAGCCACAGCTCCAGTGCGTATCTAGCATCCCCCACTAAGTGACTATGTGGGATGTCCCCATTGGCAAATTTCTGGTACAGCTGCATCAGATGCCAGATGTGGGAATCATGATAGCTTCCAGGCAGCCAGCACACACATTCAGTATTATGCCCTGGGCATCGCGCACGACCTGGCAGTTGATGGAGGGGAAGCCCTTGTGGTTGATGTAGACCCTACCCTACTCACCCGGTGGTGCTTTGATGCATATGTACATGCAGTCTATTGCACCCACTACCCCAGGGTATTCTGCTATTTGGTGGAAGAGATGTATATTGCTGGCCAACACCTCATGGGTGATGGGGAAATATACGTGCTCACCGATATGTGCTGACATGGCATACAGGAACTGGTGGAGTACCCTGGATGCTGATGCTTGTGAAATCCCCATCATATCCCCAGTTGGCCTTTGGGAAGGTACCTGTAGCTAGTATTCTTAGGTCTACACATACCTTGGTGTCCACTGGGATGGATTCCCCTCTGTTAGTTCTGTGTGTGAGGCATGACCGACAGAGCTACACAATTTGCTGTAGGAGGTCCCTGTCCACCCTATAGCACTCCACTATTTCCAGCTCATATAACCCATGGTAGGTTACCCTGGGTCTGTAGACTCTTCTCCGTCTCCTCACTGTGGGTTGGTTGGCAACATTCACATCCTCACCACCCTCAGCCTCTTCCATAACTTATATGATAGCTATTGCAGTCCCTAACATTTTGCTGTTGTGAGTATTAAAAGTTCCCCACTTGTTTACACTGGTGGTGTAGAGTGTGGGAAAAACCAGAGGGATAGGTATTTGCATAGTTTATAGTAGTGTTCTGGGCTGAGCTGGTCTGCTGCCTGTGTAATTGGCTGGTTCCGATACGTTTCACCTGGCTGCTAACCTAGTACCCCTTGATTACCTTCCTACTGCTGTTTTTCCTTCTCATTGCCCTTCTGCTTCAGCTTGGGGGTACGCCGCATAATTGGAGTACTCCAATGTGCACACTGCTGCTATTTCCTGGTTTAACTTCCTTTTTCTTCCTGTACATCCCGGTGCGCAGCACGCACACCCACCTACACTTTGTCAAAAGTGCTATGCAGGTTTAGACACACCCCCTAGCTTAGCTATGCTAAGCTAGGAGCAAACCCGAGCCACAGGGCTCCAATCCACTTGAAGTATGCCTGACACACCCACCCATGATGTCACCTACCTTCTAGTCTTGCACTCGGCTATTCGTACTCTTACACTGTTGAGACCTGCCTCACATGCTGGATAAAACTGGGATTCACTATCCTTCCCCTCATTTGCATAGGATTCCCTGCTAATGCATAGTTACATGTGTCACACTAAGCCTCCCCCCTTAGCAACCACTATTCACTGGCCAGGGTGTCTTTTCCCTGCCATTGACTTGCATGTCAGAATACTGATTTTAGTTGGAATGCTTGTTTTAGGTTTATTTTCTTATTTTCCGACCGATCCCATTTGCGCGCCACTGCCCTATGCTTAAACAGCCGTGATTGGCAGTAATAAAACAAAAGTTGTATTTTTTACATTTTGCATTCTTTGCAATGCCAATGGCCTTATACTTGGCCATTGGCATGCTTCCTCAATGATATGCAATCTTTATTAGGAGCTGTCATGTCTCCGTTTTGGACTTTGCAGAACCGTAGTCGGTTACTATCTGAGTACATTTCTGCAATTTATGCTAGTCCTGCACGGCCTGATTCCAGCTTCCTGGATAGCAGATTTAACTCATTTGCATGGTTTTCACCTGCAAATGGGATAATTTGCATACGGTGACTGGGAACGTGCAGGACTAGTGCAAGAGCGCTCGTGCACTTCAAACAAGCATGTACATGGATCGCTCGGCTGCCATATTGCCAACATTACCTCTTACACTAATCATGCATGCCGTGCAAGCTTTTGAGAATCCGAATGTAAGTCTGTGCTCAACACTGATTCACTGTGTGTGGTGATAGATGACTGACTCTCTGCTCTAGCACCGAGTCACTGTGTGTGGTAATAGATGACTGAGTCTGTGCTCTAGCACTGATTTGTTGTGTGTGGTAATTTTTCTTTTTTTCATGGGTGTGCGACTGTGAAGTTAGAAAAAAATGCTTTTTATGGTATGTGTACTGTACAAAATGTTTTCAAAGAAATAGCTTTTCAGACAACTGTAAGTTCTGTCATTTGTACCTACTATTTTTCTTTCAATCTAAGCTACCTTCAATGAAATGATACAGAATCATATATGTACACACACACACACACACACACACACACACACACACACACACACACACACACACACACACACACACACACACACACACACACACACACACACAGTCAAAGTCAAAAGTAATTAAACCTTGCATAGTCAACCACTAACAATGATCTACTGTAACTGTTGACTACCTATTCAATCATATCACGGCTGATCACAAAAGCAAGTCTAATAGATTTGCATTTATGTTTTTTGCATGGACAACTCATACTAAAAATAAATTAACTGCACACGTGAAATCCTTCTCTCCCTGCTTACCATGAAGACTCACTTGCAAAAACTATTTCTTAAAATACACAAAGCATTAATTCCTTCCCTAATCATCCGAACATTCTAAAGTAACTTAGGCATGCATATATTTCGCTAGCTCTAGACATAACTGCCCAAAGAGGTTTCCACACAACTCATCTTTACAAACAAATTTGCATTTACTCGGGGGGGGTCCAGTGTCCTACCCTCGCCCACTGTTGAGGCTTGCCCCAAACTCCCTTACTTGTATTTACTGACTCCAAAGTTGCCCAACCACAACTATTGAACAATCAGGGCAAACTCAGTCACAGCAGGTTCAACTGAAGCAAGCTCTATGGAGACATTTTATGATAATCTGATTATATTACTGTTGCACATCTAACCTGTAATTTGTTCTTTTCTGGGACTGAGAAAACAGGTTGAGTAAAAGTCAGCATTTAAAAGACACCCAAATATATTATGGAAGAATAAACAGCTAACATGCAAGCCCTTGTTCTACATTTTTATTCTGTAGAACTTAAATGAAAGGCTGATTTTGTCAAAAGCAAAAAGTCCCCGCGATTCATGAAGCTTACGCCAGGTGCAGGCATAGTGATGGCATTCCAACACCAAATATGGGTGGCGAGCAATCCAGGTACGAGCTGTTTCCATGTGCACTACCTGCATATGCTACGCCCTTACAGCTCCCGGCCCCTGTATGCTAATTACCCCAGTTGCAGCAGTGTAGCATGCAAATGAAGGTATTTAGTGATCCAGGAAGTGATGCAGGCATAGTGTAAGCATGCAGAAATGTAAACCATAAAAAATGGTTTACATTTTTGCAAACATAAAATCGGAGCCATGACAGCCAGCCAAACACATATATTATATTGTTAAAATATGCCAATGGCTAAATATATAGCCATTGGCATAAAAAAAACGTACAAAATATAAAAAGAACATATAATTTCATTTTTCCCACTATCGCAAAGTTTAAGTGCAGGGCAGCAGCGTGCAAACCAGATCGCAAGAAAAATATAGAATAAAACTGCAGTGTAACACAGATCATGATTTTCCCATAATAGTCAATGGCAGGCATGTACACCACACCATGGTGCAAGGGTTGCTAAGGGGCTGTGACAATGTTTTGCATGGTAGCTAGGAATTAGTAGGCAATACCATGCAAATGAGAAGAGTAATAGTAAATCACAGATTCCCGCTGGTGTAAGGATGCACCTCACAGTGTAACATTATAACACCGAGGTGTGCTCTTGAGATAGAAATGACATCAAGAGATGGGTGTGTCACCTTTGCTGTAAGCAGATGGAACATTGCTAATCCGGTGTCCTGTAGCTAAGCAAAGCTGCAGGAAAGGGGTGTGTTGAACTCGCTATAGCTTTGCTTAGCTGAGAGCGCACAAGGTAACCGAGTATGCATGTGAACGGAGATTAAAACACACTTAAACTCGGTAAACAGGTTTGCGCGGCGTGCACTGGAGCTGAAACAGTAAGGATATAGGAAAAGAATAAAGAAATGCTGCAGCAGGGAAATTAGAGTACAAATGACTAATTAAAACCTAGGAACCTACAGTAGGCCATTGACAACAGCTAACAAGGCTGCAAGCAGCTACTTGCAGAACAAGAAAGGGGAGGGGCTGTACTGCAAAGAAAACAGTAAAATGTCACAGCAGAACAAAGCAGATTTGCATTATATCAGTTACAAGACACATTTTGCAATACATGACTAGGTAGGGAAAGTACAAAACAAGAAAGATGGCAGGTGGAGGCATGCCAATAATGGGAGGGGATCCTGGTATAAAAGTGAATTAAAGGCCAACAGATTAATCAAGGCAGGCAGGCATAACTCCACACTAAAGGCCCCACACTGGCAGTACTCACTGTAAAACCGATAATTAAGATACCCTGCAGCTGGAATTGCTCATACACACCCAATGACATCAGCAATATACATAGCACAATAGTATAAAGTGTGAAAGTACCTCACACACACTTGTGTATTCCCAAACACTCTGCACCACTGGTCTATACAGACGGAGAACTTTTAATATGTACATGTTAGGGGCTGCCATAGCTTTGATCCACCAGCATGTGTTGGAGACTGAAGGTGATGTAGAGGATGATGCTCACAACCACCCCAGGCACCAGAGGAGAAGAAGAGTGTTCAGACCCAGGGTAACCTACCAGGGGCTACATGATCTGGAGATAGTAGAGCGTTACAGGGTGGACAGGGACACCCTTCAGCAACTTGTGGAGCTGTGCCGGCCACACCTTAGAGCCAGAACAAATGGAGGGGAACACATCCCAGTGGATACAAAGATATGTGTAAGCCTGAGAATACTAGCTACTGGTACCTTTCAAAGGCCAACTGGGGATATCATGGTATCTCACAGGCATCGGCATCTAGGGTACTCTACTAGTTCCTGGATGCCATTTTACCACATGCCAATGAGCACATATACTTTCCCTGAATGCAGGAGGAGTTGGACAATAATAAACAGTCTCTTCCACAGTGTGGCAGAATACCTGGAGATACTGGGTGCAATAGACTGCATGCAAATACACATCAAGTCACCACCCGGTGAGCAGGGTAGTCATTACATAAACCGCAAGGGATACCCCTCCATCAATTGCCAGGTCATGTGCAATGCCCAGGGCCTTATCATGGATGTGTGTGCTGGCAGCCCTGGAAGCTATCATGACTCCCACATCTGGCATGACTCACAGCTGTATCAGGTATTTGCCAGGGGGGGGCATCCCATATGGCCACCTGGTGGGGGGTGCTGGCTATGCACTGGAACCGTGGATGATGACTCCCATCAGAAATGCACACACACCCATGCAAGAACGCCATAATGAGGTACACACACAAACCAGAATCATCATAGAGCATGTATTTGGGATGCTTAAATCACGGTTCTGTTGCGTGGACATATCTGTAGAACCTTGCAGTACTCTCAAGGCACGTGTGCCCACATCTTCATTGTATGTGCCATGCTACACAATATGATCCTGCGGAAACAGCTGTAGCAGGGACAGAATGGTGAAGGCCCTCACAGCCCACCACCATTGCCAAGGGTCCCAAGGGCACAGAGGTACTCAGACCATGAACACCTGAGCCAGCCCCAGTAGGCAGACTGAGGCGTGCCCAGTATGACCATGCCTTAGCAAAGAGGGAATGTATAGCACACACACTGACAGTGTAGGCACCTAGGGACTGACACCTTTCACCACCTGCACACACAGTAAAAATGGATGGCACACACACACAACACTACCATTTTCATGTATGGGCAGTTTACTGTGTGCATCCAACATAGGCAGCTCTCAACTATTGCACACACAACTGCTTTTGGCACAAGGTAAGTCAACACCTGAACAGTAAATTATGTGCTGATACTGTATGTATAGATTCATAGGTTCATAGGTAGGTATTGGCTAACTGCCTGAGGGCATTCATAAGCCTAGCCAAAATGTGTCAGCTTTTGCCACCCCATCAATTAATTAAATGTCCCTCTGTGGAGCAGAGCCAATGGCAGGATCCTTGGGGTGTATCTACAGTTCCCCATCCACTCTTCAAGGTTTCTCATGAGGAGTGTTAGTGAGGGGCTCTGTATAATGTAATTAAAGATGTAGTTTCAAAGCATGGGGTGTTTCTGTGATAGGAATCTGTCCCTCCAGCATCTTCTAGATATTAAACTAACATAAAAGGCACAGTAGTGATGCAGGCAGTAAACACAGCACTAACCAAAATGCAGGAAACAAAGTTGAAAAAGCGCTGCTTCATGAACTTTAAAATTCGGATTTATTGTGATACAAACAGAAGACATGGTAAGCGCTTTCAACTGGATAGGCTTCTTCAGACCAAAACACCCCCCCCCCCCTTGTACACCCTCATATAGCAAAAAAGGCGCCAAAAACAGATAAACCATTAAAGGCACAGTACAACTATCATGGTATACAACATAAATGAACTGCTTACTCTAAAATAAACCATAGTAAAATAAAAAATAAAAACGCCTATACCACTCATAAAACATGAATAGAGATGTATAAAAACAAAAAACTGCATACATCCATACTAATTACACAACACTAACAATAAATCCTCTCATAAAAATGCTCTCATAAAAATGCTCTGATAATATATGTAAAAAGCACAGTCATACATATCACTTCAATCTCCTGGACTTTAGGAGAGGTCTCAATGATACTTTCTCATTTAGTCCAGGAAAAACATCTGCTGTAAGTCTAACAATCCATTTAGATTCAATACTCTCAGTTCTACCCCTTACCCCCCCCAAAAAAAAAATTAGTGTGTGTGAGAGCTAGTACTTTAAAACAAAAAAGATGTGTGGAATCATTAGACAAGACATGTTTGGACAGAGCATTGACAGTGGAATGAATCCTGATCTGGTAGAGATGTTCCCTTATTCTGTCCCTCTGCCTCCTGTCCATCTTTCCTACATAAAATGCAGCAATGGAGGGATCACTCCTCAGTTGTTGTAGGTCTCTCCTCTGTGCATAAGTTAAATTCTCTGAGACTGTAGTGGACCATGATGGTCCCTCCCAGGGTGTTCTGGCAGGGAGTAGAAACCATGGTTTCAGAGTGCCCTTATATTATACTAAGGATGTAGGTAGGTTGAAGGATGTGATTAGATCACACTGGGGTGTGTTAACACTGGACCCGAATGTGAGGGAAATTGTGGGTGCTACCCCAGGTTTTGTATATAAGAATAGATTGA
Organism: Protopterus annectens; assembly: GCF_019279795.1. NCBI lineage: Eukaryota > Metazoa > Chordata > Ceratodontiformes > Protopteridae > Protopterus > Protopterus annectens. The sequence goes on from NC_056739.1 coordinate 656,168,815, forward strand.
ATCTAAAGAAATTGCTGTGTTATCCTGTTATGGATGGTGGGGGTGATAGGGTTACTGGTACTGTACCCTGTGGTAGTTGCAACTATTGTTGTTCCATAGACACAGATATCCATTTCTATCACCCTGTCTATGGCACTAACCATGAAGTTAGAGTTCATGCAAACTCTGAATCTACACATGTTGTTTATTTGGCCTCCTGTGGAGCCTGTGCTGAGTTTTATGTAGGCAAGATGGACAGGAGGCTGAGGGACAGAATAAGAGAACATCTCTACCAGATCAGGATTCATTCCACTGTCAATGCTCTGTCCAAACATGACTTGTCTAATGATTCCACACATCTTTTTTGTTTTAAAGTACTAGATCTCACACACACTAGTTTTAGGGGGGGTGAGGGGTAGAACTGAGAGTATTGAATCTAAATGGATTGTTAGACTTAGAGCAGATGTTTTTCCTTTACTGAATGAGAAAGTATCATTGAGACCTCTCCTGAAGTCCAGGAGATTGAAGGGATATGTATGACTGTGCTTTTTACATATATTATGAGAGCATTTTTATGAGAGCATTTTTATGAGAGGATTTATTGTTAGTGTTGTGTAATTAGTATGGATTTATGCGTTTTTTTGTTTTTATACATCTCTATTCATGTTTTATGAGTGGTATAGGTGTTTTTATTTTACTAAGGCTAATTTATTTTAGAGTAAGCACTTCATGTATGTTGTATACCATGATAGTTGTACTATGCCTTTAATGGTTTATCTGTTTTGGGCGCCTTTTTTGCTATATAAGGGTGTACAGGGGGGGGGGGTTCTTTTGGTCTGAAAAAGCCTATCCAGGTGAAAGAGCTTACCACGTCTTCTGTTTGTATCACAATAAATCTGAATTTTAAAGTTCATGAAGCAGCGGATTTTTCAGCTTTGTTTCCTGCATTTTGGTTAGTGCTGTGTTTATTGCCTGCATCGCTACTGTGCCTTTTATGTTAGTTTATGTGCTTGGACTGAGTTTGGCACAGGTAGCATTAGTCCTGTGGGGAGTGATATTTCTTGGACTTATCTTCTAGTTATTGTTGTGGCAAGGTTTAGCTCACTACAGCGTGTGGCTCACTGTGACATGTATTCCCGTAGGTGGAGCATATCCATTAAGCCTGAGTTGGACATGGCTTTGTTGGCCAGCAGAGATCATCTCTGAGTAAACGAGATGCCACTGAGTAAAGCATGAGTTTATTCAGTCTGGCTGCATAGGACATATGTTTGAGGTCAGTAATCCTCTTGGCAAGGTATGTTCGTGGACCTACCAGCTGTCGGAAGTATCTTCTGAGGTATATCCCAAATGGGTTATTATACTCTATGATGGGACTGATGAGTGATGAGTAAAGGGACACTATAACCTCAGTATGTCTAGATGCAAACCTTTCAGTAATTGGATAGCCTGCATAGAAGGATGTCCTTACTACTTTGGAGATATGATTGTCAAAGGAGAGATCACTATCTACCTTAGTCCCCAGATACCCTATTACCTCATCTGTATTAAAATGGCTGCCAATTATGTGTTAATATGTGGGTATTTAGGTTTACCATCAAAAGTACGAATGGCACTCCTTCGACTTTCATATATTCGAACATGGAAGGTCGTAATCGGTAATGTCGAAGGCAAAATAATCAATCTAGGAATGGTTTTAACATGGGTCGAGGTAGGTGACATGTTTGTAGTTTGGACTAATACTGAACACCTACCTCGACCCATGTTAAAACCATTCCTAGCTTGATTATTTTGCCTTCGACAGTACCGATTATGACCTTCCATGTTCGACTATATGAAAGTCGAAGGAGTGTCGTTCGCACTTTTGATGGTAAACCGGGTATTTAGTTTTCCAAAATGGAATGACCATGCAGTTTGTGGCACTTAGCTGTAGTCCATGACATTGACACCCTGTGTCGGTCTCTGTGAGGCCCCTTGAAGGATGCCTGTGTCAGCTGGACTGTCAATTATTGCTCCCAGTTTGCAGTCATTGCCAAACATGGTCTGCCGTAGTACACCTGTGTTTGCCTGTACCTCTGAGAAGTATATGCCAAACAGTAGGGGTCCCAGGACTGAGTCTTGTGGGACACCAGCTGTGACTGGTTAAAAGTTGGACCTGGAGGCTGCTAGTCTTACCATGTGGGTTCTGTGTGTAAGCCTGTTGACAACCCATCCTGTGATGTATGGGTTTATGTACAGGCTGGTGAGGTTATCAATAATACCTGAGTGGGGAATGGTATCAAAAGCCTTGGAGAGGTCCAGGTAGTAAGTGTGAACCACCTCTCCCCTCATCTTACATCTTGGTGACTGTCTGTAAGATGTCAAACAGGTTCAGTAGGCATGATCTGCACTCAACCAAGCTGACCTGGGTTGGGTCAGGTGTTTGGAGGTTACCAATGTTGTTGTCAATGAGTGCCATGAGGATGCGCTCCATAGCTTTGCAGACCAGGCTAGTCAGGCTTATGGGGTGGTAGTTACCATGGTCAGTTGTTTTTCCACCTTGATGGAGTGGAATAACCATTGCTATGCACCATTGTATGGGCATGTAGCCTGTGTAGAGTCTGAGGTTGAAAAGCTTAATTAGCTGGGGGGTTAGTTTGTCCTGTAGTGTTTGCAAGATGCAGTCTGGGACACCATCTGCCTCCATTGACGCTGTGTTTTGCCATCTGAGTGGGCCATTTACACCTGTGTGTCTCTGATGTCTGGGATACTGTACTTTCCGGGTATTGTTGTGGGCTCTTTAGGGGGTGAAGTTTGCACTGAATGTATCTGCAAGGATGTTGGCGATATCAGTAGGGTTAGTATATTTTGTGCTATATTGCACAGGCACAGTGCAAATCTGTGTGTTGCCACTTAGATCCTTGACATAGCCAAAGAAGGCTTTGTGGTTATCTTTCGAATCTCTGCCTATTTTCCTATTGATGTTAGCCTTGGATGATTTCATGAGGGACCTCTGTTTCTTACTAATACTGGTCATGGATGTCTGCCCTTTTTGGGTGTTGCTGTTTTCCTGGACTACTGTCCTACTTCTGTTGTATAGCCTGTTTATTGCAGGAGTCCACTAGACTGGTGTCCTTGTCTAGGAGGAGCAAGTCTTGGTTTACCAGGGATGGCACGATCCATACATCCTTATAGGTGCTTATAGAGTGCATTTGGAAATCATTCTGTATATTGAGCAGTGTTTTCCCTTAGCGTGGGGGCTGTGAAACCTCCCACCTCTGTCTTTAGTAGTGTAAATTTAGCTGTAGGAAAGGTATTCACTGTGGTTTCCTTGGGTGGGGGAGATGGTTGGGTGTGGAAATCATAAGTGAAAAGTCCATGGTCAGATCTATCCAGTGACCGGTTTACCTCTTCTGTGGTGCACCTTCATAGGTTCATAGGTTCATACTAGGCTATCTGCCCTAGGGCATTTATAAGCCTAGCCAGAGTGTGTTTGGCTTTCACCACCCATTTTAAATTAATTTTGCTATGCCCTTTTTCGAGGTTAGTATACTGTGCCTCTGTCTAACAGTGACACAGAAGTGATACCCGGGGTAAACCTACAATCTCCCATCCACTCATCAAGATTCCTCTTGAAGAGAGTCAATGTGGGACTCTGCCTAACCTGGACTGGGATTTTATTCCAGAGTGAAGGGAGTCTCTGGGTTATGAATCTGTCCCTCCAGCATGTCCTATTTATTTCAGTGCTGAGGTTCAAGTCTCTCGAGCGCGTAGTTCGATGGGATTTCAATTTTCTGAGGTGCAGCATGTCCATTAATTCCTGGTTGGACATGGCTTTATATGTCAGGCACAGATTGTCTCTGAGCAGGTGGTATGCCACTGAGTACAGCTGGAGTTTCTTTAACCGGGCAGCATATGGCATCTGTTTGAGCCCTTTGATCCTCTTGGTGAGGTACTTTTGGGGTCTTTCCAGTTGCTGCAGGCATCTGGTAAGGTACATCCCAAAAGGGGCATTGTACTCAATTATGGGCCTGATGAGGGATGAGTAAAGAGGCATGATGACCTCCCCTGATCTAGATGTGAATCCCTTCATGATTAGGTGGGCTATATAAAATGTTTTTCTAACCACTTTGGCCACGTGGTTGTCAAATGAGAGATTGCTATCAACTTGGGTCCCCAGGTCCCTAATTACTTCTTCTGTACTTAATGGATTACCACTTATGTTGTAATTTGTGGGCACTTTGTTTTTGCCAAAGGGGATGACTGTACACTTTTTGGCATTTAGCTTGAGGCCATGGCTCTGGTACCAGTTGTCTGTTTCTATGAGGCCCTTTTGGAGGATGCTTGTGTCGGCTGCAGAGTCGATTATGGCACCCAGTTTGCAGTCATCTGCGAACTTGGTCAGCCACAGTCCTTCCGTGTTGGCCTGTACCTCCAAGAAATATATACCGAACAAGAGAGGTCCCAGGACTGAGCCTTGTGGGATGCCACTTGTAACTGGTTTGGAGTCTGACATGGCTCCAGCAATTCTAACCATGTGGGTTCTGTCCTTGAGCCAGTTTGCAATCCATCTAGTGACATAGGGGTTTATATTTAAGCTGGTGAGCTTATCTATAATGCCCGAGTAGGGTATTTTATCGAAGGCTTTTGCGAGGTCCAGGTAGGCTGTGTGGATCACCTTCCCGTCATCAATGGCCTTGGTGACTGTTTCAAAGAAATCAACCAGGTTTAAGAGGCAGGATCTGCCCTTAACAAAGCCGAACTGGGTAGGATCTAGTGTTTGTAGGTCCCCAATATCGTTATTTATGAGGTCCATGATGATCCTTTCCATAGCTTTGCAGACCAAGCTAGTCAGGCTTATGGGGCGATAGTTTTCAGTATCCGTTGAGGCACCACCTTTGTGGAGAGGGACCACTGTTGCTGTACACCACTCTTTGGGTACATATCCTGTAGTAAGGCTGAGATTGAACAGTAGTTTTATGTTTGGGTTTAGCTCTTTTTGGAGTTCATGTAGGACGCAGCCTGGGACACTGTCTGGTCCCATTGATGTTGTGTTGTTTGCTTTGGAGAGGGCAGCTCTTACCTGAACATCTGAGATGTCAGGGGGGCAGCACTCTGTTGGGATAGATATTTGCCCTTTTGGTGGGGAGGGGGGGAGAAGTTTGCACTGAACCTGTCAGCTAGGATGTTGGCAATGTCTGTGGGTTCGATGTATTTTTTGTCATTTTGGACTAATTCTGAGCATTTCTGGGAATTCCCACCCAGGTTCCTAACATAACTAAAGAAAGCCTTGTGATTATCCTTAGTGTCCTGTGCAATTTTTCTCTCGAAGCTGGCCTTAGATGATTTTATGAGTGCCCGCAGTTTTTTGCTAATACTGATCAGAGTCTTCCCTTTTAGGGATTTTGCTCTATCATGTAGCAGCTTCCTCCTTCTATTGTATAGTTTGTTTATGGCTGGGGTCCACCAGACAGGATGTCTGCCTTTGGAGGATTGGGTCTTGGTTTTATTTGGGATTGCATGATCCATGCATTCCTGAAGGTGTTTATAGAATGCGTTTATAAAGGATTCTGTGGTCTGGGCCATATTTTCCACAGGCTCAGGGGCTTTGAAGGATTCCACCTCAGTTTTGAGGAGTGTGAAATTTGCTTTAGAGAAGTTTTTCACTGTGGTTTTCTGGGCAGGGGGTGGGGTCAGGATGTGAATATCCAGTGAGATTAGTTTATGGTCTGATCTTACCAGTGAGGGATACACTTCTAGTCTGGAGCATAGAGTCCCCATGTTGGTGATTATCAGGTCCAGTATGTTTTCCCCTCTTGTGGGAGTGGTAACAAGTTGTTCCATAGCATTTGAGTTTATAAATTCTAGGAACCTTTGGGCTAGGGTGTTGGAGCTAGAGTAATGCTCCCAGTCTATGTTTGGGTAGTTGAAGTCACCCAATATAATGGTGTTTGGAGAGACCTTCATATTTTTCAGTGTTCTCAGGAAGGCCGAGTGGGGTTCCTGGGTTTGGGAGGGTGGTCTGTAGCAGGCTATAAACTGGAAGGCAGTTTTACCCACTGTTAGTTGCACATGGATAGTCTCTGATGCTTCGTGCTGTGCCACCAACCTGGTGGTGTGGGTATCTTTGACCAATATTGATACTCCCCCTCCTTTTGTGGTTTGGTCCAGGTTTTGGGGCCAAAAAGCATGGTATGAGGTATAACCTGGTAGTGCTGGGGTGCTCTCAGGAGCCTTGAACCAGGTTTCTGTTACTGCACAGATATCGATGTTCTCCATGCTAAGGAGAGTTTTGAGTGCGTGCATCTTGAGGTTTAGACTTCTGACGTTGAGTAGCATTACTCTTAGTTTCTTATCCCTTGTGATACCTATGGAGGTGGGTTTGTCTTTTGAGCCTTGCCTAAAAAAGGCACTATGGGGGAAGCAATAGCCTTTGCCAATATCCGAAAGCCCAGGGGTGACAGTTGCAAGCCGTCCCTAGTGAAGCATCGTGGCTTGTCGAGCATGTCATCCCAGGCTTGCAGGCATTGGATCCTCTTTGAATGACACCAATACTTAAGCCAATTGTTGAAATTGATCATCTTGTCTTCATATTGTGGCATCATTCTTGGTGAGGGTAAGATGCTACTCAAGGTCAGGGTCATACCGGCCTGGGATACATGCTCAGAGAGCTCCTCTATGTCTCTTTTCATGTAGTCCACGGAGGTACATCTCAGGTCATTCACACCAGCATGGACAATGACCGAGTCATATTTGTACTTGCCTTGGAGTGACCTGAGTGCTTGTGTTATGTGGCTGTCACCCATGTTGGTGATTACCACTTCTAGTATGTTTCCACCTCTCGTTAGGGAGTTTACCAAAAGATAACCCACCATGCCTCAGAATTCCCAACTGTCTTATTGTGCTGTAATGGGGAATATTAGGTTTGAGACAGAAAACCATAATAATGGCTACTCTCAACTATCCCATTATAAACTGGGAAGACTCATGTACCAACACCTGTGCTCAATGCATGTTGGATTTCATCAACCTCAATGACCTGGATCACCATAGTCACACAAACAGGGCTAACAGTATGCTACCCATAGTCAGTCTCCAAAGCCAATGTTATGCTTCTTAAGAGCGAAGTGGTGACTGTCATGGCACCCATGCAGATGGACAATGCATGTGCAAATGCTGAATCCTACACAAATGCACTTTAAGCACTCACATAAGTGCAGTGATTGTGCCATTGAAACAGAACCAAGGTTCAATCAAACACAAACAGGGAGGAAAACTGGTGGTACCCTGCCTTAAACTGTACCACAGAAGGTAGTAACTGTTGCAAGAGTGAACACACATGAGTGGAGGTGATCCCTGGTCAGCCTCAGTAAGATGCAGATACACCATATAAAGCCACACAAAGCTACTGTGAAACTAATCAGCCACATATTATGTGGCCAACCACAGAGCATTCTATAGCTGTGTCATGAATTGTAATGGCAACAACAAGACCTGCCGTGCTTCACAGCACTATGGCATGAGAGGTACTGCACCTACAGAAATAGCACCTGTTCATCCAGATAGGGTCTTGGATAACCTAAACCCACACTCACCTCCCCCCCAACAGGTACACATATTTATATATCCATGTACACTACAGAGCCCCTGTAATAACAACTATGCAGGTACAAGCTGCACTCTCTAAAGCCATACATACAGCTTGCATGGGATCTGTCATCATCCCAGGGTGTATCCTACACAAATGTCAGAACAATTTGCTCTCCACATACACATCATGTTCAATCATAGTTTAATGTCAGGCTGTGTACACACTGAATGTTGCACAGCAACAGTTATCACACCCCCACAAAGGGGGAGACACCACTGATAATAGGAAATAGTGCACTACTACCCTGCTGAGTCTGGTCTGTAAGGCCATGAACCTTGATCAACTTATTTGATGTAGTCAGTACAGATGTAGATGACAGTAAGGTTGATTCACACAACATATCATTACCTTGCCAGTCTTAGGACACCATCACCCATACAGTGTTCCAGCTACACTCAGTAAACTAGGTGTATATTCCTATGTCACAGGAGTGGTTAGCAACTGGACCGCTGGCAGAACCAACACAGAAGGTGTGTGACTAATACACGCACATCAAACCAGTGCCAGCTACAGTAATACAGGGTTAATTCCTGGTACTCCCCCTCATCGTTATCTATACCACACAGACTAACACAGAAGGCATCTGCCTTTTGAAGTTTGCAAATGACTATGAACTAGGAGCAATAGTTGACTCAATGAGTGCTGCAGGCAACATACAGAAGGGCCTTTGTGGATCAGATGTGTGGTGTGTGATGTATGGCCACAATCTGACAGCTAAGTATTACATTGTCATCCCCTATGTTATAAACGCTTTACCCATGAACTACCACCTAGGCAGCTGTCAACATAATGGAAACTGTGTGTGTATGGGATGCAGCTGGACAGTAGTCTTTCCTTTGATAGTTACTTCACCACACTAGTCAGGTAGTCATAAGTGGCACCCCTAATCATGACAGGGTGCCATCCATGAATATAGAGATCATTGTTCAGCCATACTCAACACTCAAGTGACACATAATAGATCACATATTTTCTTTAAGGGTTGTTGGCCATGTTCAGATGGCCTATATTGGCCTTCCCAATCCCTAGCTCCACTATGTAGCATGATGCCTACCCTGAATAAAGCCATGTCCAACACAGAGATGTTGGACATGCTACACTTACACATCCTGATTCCAAATAAAACACATACTTCATGGACAGCCACCTTTCTAGTACAAGGATCACAACATGCCTGAGTGATCCCTATCCCATACACTTTACATACTCCTGCCATACTATGCATCCCTGTCCAGCAAAGCTGCACATTGCCCCTCTTTGAGACATGGTGTGATAACCGCATGGCAAAATATCAGTAACCCTGTGGATCAGTTCTGTGGCACTGCTTGAACTGGCCACTGTAACTTAACTGTCTGTTGGCTAAAGCTAGGTAACATTTCAGCCTCGGCTCATAAATGGCCCAGAGCATATAGCCTACTAGTTCATTATGACCATACATGCTATAGCTGATATCCAACCCTGAAAATACCATCAAGCTAGGAATTGTTCCATGTGTTTCACATGTGCAACACAGGTAATACATGGCAGGATGCTAAACTGCTGTACAGTGCCATGTAGATGTATATGGCAAACCACATACATGTAAAACTTTCCATGAGAAAGTCTGCAGGGTCACAGGTCATGTCCCTTAAGGCTGTGTATGACTATATATGTGACATATACACAGCATTAAGGTCTATTGCATTAATGTGAACGCATCCAGGCATGTGCTGATAGGTAAAGACACCAGTACAGGCAAACAGACATGCCTACATCAAGACATCAACATGGAGTATGAGCAATGTCATCACTTGGCACACATATATATGGTGATAACATTAAATCACCAATACGTGTCAAATGTGAGTGAGTTAAACATGTCAGTGGTGTTACTGTCATGTAGATTTGCAAAGACATGTTTGTAATCTTAATTAATGTGATACACATGTATGTTCAGTTGTACTTCTGTACTTCTCTGTTAGTTACTGTGACCTGTCTCCATCGTTATGTATTCCAGGTATGCTACATGCCAGGCTGCCACCATACACCCACTTGGTGGATGAGGCCCTCATTCCATACCTCCTCGACAACCATGTAACACTCTTCAGCCATGTGCCACAGGATGCACAGCAGCGGAATGTCCAGTGGGAGAAACTGCGCAGGAGGGTAAATGATGTTGGTGACCACAATCGCACCTATCAGCAGGTGCGCCGACACTGCACCGACATCATTAGATGGGCGAAGCAGCAGACAAATGCAATCACTAGCGAACAAGGTGCAACAGGTGGAGGGGCACTCACTCAGCCCCCACTCACATGTACCGAGGGGACACTGGCCAACTTGGGGACACCTGCAGAACTCCATCCACAAGCTTTAGCTGGTATTGTGGAGGTGGGTCTCTCACAACCACTGAGCCTGGAGTTCCCTGGTAAGGCACTACTGCACATATAACACAACTATACTTCATATAGTTACATGTGTTACTGTACAATATGTAATGTAACATCATATGCAAGGCATGTATGCACACATGCCGCATACCATAGTTTGCTACTCTATGTATGCACAGATGTGCATACTTCATAGTATAGTCTATTGTACTGGCTTATGTGGTAACATGCGCATTGCACCCTGTAGCTGTCACACAGATGTGGATAATGATCTTACTGCTGTGACACTCCTATTTAGGTACCTCTGGCATTTTGCAGCGACAGCAGCCTGTTGCAGGTGAGATTGTTATTATTTATCAGGCTTGATAATGCACAGATCATATTAATTGCATGCTATCTGCCGTGTGGCCATTTAACACACGTAGACATAATGTATGGTGGCCATGTTACTATATACAGGTCAGACCTGCAATGCATCACAGTGGTTACCCATGTGGAATAATTGAAGACTATATAAAACACCTACACTAAACCTTACAAATTCTCATTGCCAGATGTGTGGACAGCTGTGAATACAATGGTAGAGGTGTGGCTCACTGTAGGGACATGTACTACAGATCAGCATTACACATGTGGGGAATACAAACAGTACTATACAGAGAGCATATGTGTGCACACACTCTAAATGTTTTGGAGCTGGAGTATAATCCCTTGTGGATTATACCCTTGCTATGAATGTCACACAATGTCATGTGCTATCTGACATGTCCATGACATTTAGTGGGCTGACTGCAACACTGCTTAACTATCCTGCAAAACATGATAACTCACATCCCAACCATACCACCCTTTGTCTGCATAACCCTGTCCTCAGTGGAGCATATAACATCTATTGGTATATGTCATATGGGACAACACTGACATGTGAAATAGATGCCCATCACAACCATTGGACAAAACCTGTTTACACATGGCCATGGAGGATGGCCAGAGACATGAAACAACACACACAGTAGAAGTGATGTACATGTGTGCACACCCTGTTGTACATTGGCCGACACAATACAATTATGACCTTTGTGTAATGGAGATATTGCAGATGTGAAACACTAAACATCATACAGGCCTGTGCACAGCTTGTGTAGGCATGACACCAAACCACCACATAACATGTGTTGAACATCGTGAGTGTGTCACAACGCGAAAGCATTCACCTATACAGTATCCAAATACATACATGTGTTGCACAACATACACATACAACCACATCAGGCCACAGATACAGTACATTCACCTTGCTGATGTCAGACATCACTGTCATGCTTGCTCCTCATGTGTGTGAGGTACACAGATGGCATGTGGGACATGGAGTTCTACTAAGTTAACCATGTCTGGACATAGTTGCCAGACATCAGCAATATGGTTGCAGATGCACAGGGGTATCATCTGTATACCCTTCAGTGACCTATGTCACACAATCCACAGCAGGGTTTAGTGTGTATACACCTCAGTGACGTGGGTCACATTCCACATTAGATAGGTATTGTATCTGAACACAGTCATGGCTATGAACTGTGTCTGTAACTCACATTGTATAGCAATAGTGAAGCCACATGATGCCCTGCAATGGCTATGCACATCAGCTCAATGTGCAGTATGTCACTGTATATCTGTAGGGTGGACCGACAACATCGCATCAGCTTAAGATCCATGTTAATATAACACGTCCCTGCATTGAGACACCATTACCTCACTGTATATTTGAAAGGACACCATTGTGTTAAACATGTATGCATGTCATTCAACATGTCATACTACATGTGATTGGCAAGGACATATGCTACACATCAGGCTGGTGTACTGTTAACCAGTGCTGGTCTGTGGCACCACTGCAAAGTAGGCACAGCCATGTCAAACGTGTGTGTACAGCCCCATGCACATTGTCTGCAGACTCAGCTCAGGGGTAAGCAGAATAATGTTGAACAGTCATGCACTGCTTTGGGGGAGATATGCAAGCTAGGGCTCAGGCAAACATAGTATTCAGTCAACATACCCTTCTGCTCATGTTTTCTCACACATAGGGGCAGTGGCCAACACAAAGCATCTGTGGCAAATCTACAAAGGTCAGCAATGGTCTGTTGACATGTGGGGTATGTTGCAGAAAACATGACAGTGCGGTGCAACTTTGCATAGTGCATGCATTGTGTTGCAGGTTTGGGGCATAACCTACTAACACAAATGGTGCAACAAAGGGATGTATGCTAACTACTACTATAATTGTGTAAGGTGCATGCCTTCTGCTATAAAACATGCATACTGTTGTGTGCTACTTAGGGATGTATGATAACTACCACTATAAATGTCTAAGCTGAATGCCTTCTGCCATATCACATGCATGCCATTGGGTGTCATAGCATGTGTATGCGTGTATGTGTGTGTGTGTGTGTGTGAGAGTGAGTGAGTGTGTGTGTGTGTGTGTGTGTGTGTGCCTGTCTGTGTTTGTCTGTCTGTGTCTGTCTGTGTGTCTGTGTGTGTGTGTGTGTGTGTGTGTGTGTGTGTGTGTGTGTGTGTGTGTGTGTGTGTGTGTACTGTGCTGTATAACTTGTAATGTATAGTTCTTGTCTGCCCCTCACAGGTGTTGATGTAGGTGTGTTGCCCTCCTGTGGTCCACCTGATGTTAGTGTCCCCACAGACTCTTGCAGTGATGACGAAAGTATGATTGAGGCACAGGCAGGGTTGCAGGGCTGAAACTGTGCCATTGTTTGCCATTCCACCTGCATCCCCCTCATCCTCGCACACAGATCTCATGCCTACACATACCCCATCACCAGTGGCCATAGAGGAAGGACAGTTGGTGGGTGGTAGCATGGAACAGGAAAGTGTGGAGACTATGGATGGTGTGCCTGCACACCATGATCCCAGCCAACTGACTGGTGATGTCCCACACAGGCATGTGCCCAGTGCTGCTCATAGGAGGACCTCTGGCCAACATGCCCTTGCAAGACATAACACATCAGCTGGTGTCACCAGACGGATATTTCAGGCTGTAATGGAGGCACAGGCATGTGCTGAATGGCACAACAGAGAAGTTCTGAGGCTTCAGAGGGCTGCTGTCTGTTCTTTAAATGATAACATCCAGGCAATTGCAAATGCTCACCATCATCTTGCAGATGTTTTGGATAGATAATTGGGTGACATGGTGGGAGTTCTTGACCATGGCATGTCAATCCTTGAGCGTGGAATGTCTGTGCTGGAACATCTGGTGGGAGTGAGGCATCAGACACATGGACGTAGGCCAGTTACATCACCTGTTGAAGGTCTACGTGAACATGCTACTTCACATGCCCGCTCCCATAGTGGCTGTAGCAGCAACAGTACAGCTGGTGCTGTGCTGTCCACACCAGGATGCAGCAGGCCATGTGCACGTGTTCCTGGATGGTCCCAACATGGACACGGTTCCAGTGGACTTGTGTCATCAGACAGTACCCAGTCTGGTCCTCTGCCTGGTAGTGCCCGTGCAACCCCTGGCAGGTGCAGGTCACATGGCCATGCCCGGACACCGTGAACTGTGAAACCTGCCCTGTACAGTCTGCAGCTGTCAAAAATACCCCAGTGTAGGCCAGCCACATGCCAGACCTGTGTGCATACATACATGCACACACCAGAAACAAATGTAGGGCACCTCAACACACACACGCATAACATCCACACATGCCCAATGAGATCAAAGGCCCTAACCCACACACATGATGTCATCCAATGGTGCAGACTAAGCCTCTGGCAAACATTATCACCCTGCGCATATAATGATGCCTGTGCCGCATCCTTGTCATCCACACCATCGGTGCAGGGACATGCTCATGTGGTCTGATGCACAGGGTGAACATACTAGGAAGATAATTGTAGTTTACAATTGTTGAGTGGTGTTGACAGGCAGCAGACATACCATGCAGTACAGTTTTAGAATGCATTTTGTATTTTCAACAGTATGTATCATGTGTAACAACAGTAACTGCATGTTGATCTTGATGTTCTGCCTTCCTCTTTCAGATGTAATTGCATGTGCTGGGGGATGTCAGTGTTTGCAGTTAGTGTCCCATATGTAAATGTAGACTATGCACAGGTCTGTATGCACTTTGTAGCTTCCACATCACAGTTATAATCTCCCAAGTTTCAAACATGTTTACTGATCTAATGATCCAAGAGCATGATAGCTGTGTAGTAAGCTACTGTGGCCAGAGCCATCACATCCATAGTGGTTGACATCACAGGTATAGTTACGTGGAGCGGGGAGGAGGTAAAAGAGTGGTTTAGCAGATGACAAGGGTAAAGGCCAGTGGAAAAGGTGGTTTCTCATTGGGAAGCAGTAATACCGACTCTCATGACAGGATGCATACACATACACACACTCAGGGATTCACAGACACAGTAACACACCCACACAGTCAGGGATTCACAGACACAGTAACACACACACAGTTGCCAGTGTTGGGAGAACCGCTGCTTATGTGCAAATTATCATTATAGTACTACACAATTACAAGACACGCCACAGAGATTACACATGTACTGGTAGTCTGAATGGCCTATGATCGAGGACATCAACAGGGATACTAGATTGCAGTGAGTGTATGTGGGGAGGGGGGTTCATCAGTAGGCTATGTAACAACAAGCCTCACCCCAGGGCGTACATGTTTACAGGTGGTTAGAATGCCCTTCTAAGATTGATGACATCAACAGGGATACTAGATTGCATTGAGTAGATGGAGAGGGGGGGTCTTACCATTTCACTATGATAAAATACAGTCTCACTCCAGGGACCGGACAGCCATACATACACACACACACACACACACACACACACACACACACACACACACTGCGGCATTCACAAAGATATACACCTATGTCAGACACATACAGACACTTGACATGTGTGTGATTCAAACTCTGCCTATGTCTTGCTTTCTACGCTTCACTCTGTACAGATGTCTACAGCAGTGTACAGGAGAAGGAAAACATGTGAGATGTATTTCCCACCATACGTGACATATATGGGCACACACACCCACACGTGCCAGTATTGTTAATCAAACACCTGCCTATCTCATGATAGGTATTACAGAGTGACAGCACTATCACACGTGCAGCAAAGCATACTGACTCTTTCCTTTGCCACCTGTGCTAATACATGCACAATATATGCACAGAGGAGGTGTTACTGTTCCAGGTGTCAAGAGTTTTGCCTTCAGTGTCACCCTTACTGCATTCTTTGTTGTGTGTCCTCCCCTTCATTTAACAAAACCATAGCTTAGCAGTTACACAGGTTATTGTAGGAATGGTTGTAACACACCTGTGAGCTGTCCACAGTAATCATTCATCTAAAAAATAGCCCCACCACTTAGTAGTTATGTCCAAACATCTGTCCATACCTAAAGTACAGCTTACTATACTTTGAGCATATCACCATATACAGTTGGCAATACTGAGGCTGCATTGCAACTGCATGATGTACTAAGACAGCAGTCACCTTCAAACATCAGACACTGCACATGCATGGAATCTAAACACACATCAATACATGTACACATATGCAGTCTCCATCAGTAAGTGGACTAGCAGGTCAAGAGGATACATTCCACACCTTCCCCACACCATGTGTGAAACCTAGCTGAGCATTACACCATAATGGATGTTGCATTAATGTACTGGTAGAACACACAACCACCTTCACTGAGTAGCCAAGTGTACATTTATGCCAACAGCACATCAGCAAGACACACACACACAGCAATATTCCATGTCATGATCCCACAAACTGTTAGTTGACAGTTCCACTGTGAAGCCAGGGCACTGTAAAAGCCAACACTGAGCACATCATATTTGCCACACACACCTCATGATTACTCGAAGAGTGCCAGCAATATGCTCTGTTTGAGCTAGGCATTACACTTATTCAAGCATGTGTGAGGTCTGTGGCTTGTAAACATCTCACCCCAGCACGTTCTGGCTATTGTGGTAATAAGGTTAATGTCCAGACAGCACACAGCATGCATGGCTTGCAATTTTTGACATGGGGTATATGTAGGAGCTGTGGGCACACATGGCTGTACATGTCATGGACATATCACCTGAAACTACTCAGGAACATACAGAGCATAGCTGTATTCCCCTGAGTCTGTCAATACAGGCTATGTGTGTAGGTCCTATGATCCTGTTATTTGGGTATGTTCGTAGGCATTGCATTAGGTGGACATGTCTAATGACATACATGCCACATGGGTTGTTGTATGATATGATAGGTGTCATGGGTGACCAGTAGATATCAAACCATATGTGCTGTTAGCATTCAGCAGCCATGGACCTATCTTCCATGTGCATGTGTGTAATGAATGTAGCCACCTGTATAATCCATTTGCTCAATGTAGACCCTGCAATGGGGAATACTGACATCTGTGCAGTGAGGAAAACCTGGTTGAAGGCTCTGTAGTACACAATAGCACTACCACCATATAACTCAGATCCAGATGTGGGCCATGACACTGGTACGGACCACTTCAGGTGGATGAATGATTACTGTGGACAGCTCACTGGTGTGTTACAACCATTCCTACAATAACCTGTGTAACTGCTAAGCTATGGTTTTGTTAAATGAAGGGGAGGACACACAACAAAGAATGCAGTAAGGGTGACACTGAAGGCAAACCTCTTGACACCTGCACAACAACAGCAATGGTATTCTCATTTATGTTGTATGAGTGTGGGATGTACATATCCAGGGCAGGTGCATCTAGGTCATATCCAATCATGAGGGTGTTGTTTACTGGTGCACAGTAACAGTCAACTGTGTTAATGCTGACAACATTCGAGGGACCATGGTATGTGTACAACTGACCTGGTTACAAACAGTGGTATTATTGCATTACATAACACATTATTCAACTGTGTCAGTACATGGGTGCTTTGCACAGTTGAAGTAGGGCTAGGTACAGTGCACCAGTCGAAGGTTATTTGGTGTTCTACCATACTATTTCATACCACATGTGTGGATGTATGTTGGTAGTCTGAGGACATGGTGGTGGATGTATATAAGGAAACTACATAAAATGCAGCTTTTGCCACTGTCACCTGTATCTGACACATCTGTGATGAATTATGTTGGAGTAGTGGTCTTTACTTGTGTGTAGCCTTTATGAATATGTGGACACCACCACCTGAAGTGGTCCGTACCAGTGTCATGGCCCACATCTGGATCTGAGTTATATGGTGGTAGTGCTATTGTGTACTACAGAGCCTTCAACCAGGTTTTCCTCACTGCACAGATGTCAGTATTCCCCATTGTAGGGTCTACATTGAGCAAATGGATTATGAAAGCCACACATCTAGCACTGGTTAGCATAAGCATCCAATGCAATTGTCTTGTAGGTGTCAGGGTGTTACCTCTGTCTTTAGGACTTGTGCCTTGGAATGCCACTATATGGGTAAATGCGACCTAGGTATTATCCACACTCCCTTGTATCATGGATGCATGTGCTCTGTGAGAAAGGCATGTCTTTTTTCAGCCATGACATCCCTGAATGACGGCCACTGGACAACATCATAATTACAGCATGACATTGGCTCATTGTTTTGGTCAAGTAGTTGCCACTTGTACCATGACATCATTACGAGTGGCAGTATTGTGCTTGGTATCAAATGCTACAGCTAATGTGACGGACAGCAGCAGACATTGTGTAGATGACCAATGCCAGATATGCTTAGTGGAGCAGTCCTGCTTATAATGTCAACTACTAACATGCCCGGGAGAGGTCATCTTGACACCTGCACCTCAGTACCATTAGACAATGGGGATCACATATTATGCTTGCACATGCCACTGTTCCAAGTGTAATGCCACTGTCCACAACCTGATATCAATGTATGTCTGTCAGGGCAGCAATGTGTGTGACACATGCTGTAGTTAACATCCACCTGTGTGTCCCAGTTAACCTATTGTCTGTCACTTCCACACATGCATGATTGTGTATACTTCACATATATATGGCAGTACTTCATGTACATGTATGCATGCGTATCACACAGCACAGACGCAGATATATCATTTATGGGCCACATACAGGAATCTGGTAGTAAACCTGCATGATGTGCATAGATACTGACAGTTAAGATGTTCATAGCTGTAAACCTGTGTGTTTACAATAGGAGTCCATTACAATGTGTTCTATACATCTAAGTGTATGAGCATGCACACTGTGGCCTTCTGTGGTTAGAAACAGAGTGCATCCCAAACAGCCCTGTGCTACTAAGTGTATAAGCGTACCCACTGCCACCTTGTGTAATTTGAGTCAGTGCATCCAAACAAGCCCTGTGTTTCTAAGTGTATGAGCATGCCCAGTATAACCTTGTGTAGGTGTAGTCATAGTGCATCCCAAATGGCCCTGTGCTACTAAGTGAATGAGCATGCCCACAGTGACCTTGTGCAATTGGAGTCAATGCATCCAAATGAGTCCTGTGAGTCTATGTGTATGAGCATGGCCACTGTAATCCTGTATAGTGATAGTAGTTGTCCATTCCACAGATGGACATACTCCAGTTCAGGGCTTGTTTTGCTACAACTATACCTCTCACGCCTACATATGTCTTACCTGCAGATGATGTGTCTTGTTTATGCATACAGGTTGTAATGGACTCCTACTTTAAACACACAGGTTTACATATTGTACATCTTAACTGTCAGTATCCCTGTTGATGTCCTCAATTTTAGAAGGGCATTCTGACTGCCTTGATTTGTGTAGTCTCTGTGTCGCATCTCATAACTGCGTAGTACTGTAATAATGCTCTGTAGATAGGCAGGAGTTCTGATCCCACCACTGGCAAGTGTGTGTATGTCAGCAAATGGCTGAATTTGGTTGTGTGTGTGTGTGTGTGTGTGTGTGTGTGTGTGTGTGTGTGTGTGTGTGTATTTGTGTCTGCATCCTGTCGTGAGAGTGGGATTTACCACTTTCCAAAGAGAAACCACCTTTTGCACTGGCCTTTATCCTTGTCATCTGCTAAACCACCCTTTCCCCCCTCCCCACTGCAAGTAATCAGTCCTGTGATGTCACCCAGCTCAGAAGCAGAATCAGAGTAAGTGTAATTGTATGGGTTCTGTGGCACATACCCAACTGCATACCACTCTACTAGTTACCTTTACATAGGCAAGATTTGTAAGCACAATACTGGCAAGTGTGTGTGTTTGTGTGTGTGTGAGACTACCATGTAGCCAGGCATACACATGTGTTATGTCTTTTAACATGCTGCACACCACAGTAGTCATCTGTGGTGAGTGGAGTCTACAAAATATTACATAGTTAGGAATAGAAAAGAATAGACAGTCAAGAACGACTACTATTGGGTATGTTGTTTTCCTGTGCCACTGTCGAGCAGTGACACAGATGTGGTCCTCAGGGTGTATGTCCATACCCAGCATTTCCCCACCCAAACTCCACACTCCCCAGGGTACATTTCCTTAGCCATCATTCCCCACCCCAAACTCCACATACACAACAACCATCCCTTCTCTGGTGAACTGATTAAGATTTAAATGTTATAAAACAAGTGTTGTCTCTGCTTTGTGTACACATCAATTCCTTTGGAACCCTTCTGTGTCACAAATGGTGTTCAGACATGTTTATATATATGGCTATAGTTGTGTCTGTGTATATGTATATATATATATATATATATATATATATATATATATATATATATATATATGTGTGTGTGTGTGTGTGTGTGTGTACACATCCCATAAGTGCATATATGTATTTAGTATTTAGTTATAAAAGTTGCACATATGTAGACTTGTCTATGTTGTTTCACAGAGTACAGTACATTCAAGGGTAATGTACATATGTACAAAAAGTGACTGTCCCATTTGTTTTCAGTACTGTGGAATACCTGTAGTAAAATGTGTGTTATAAAACCATGAAACTTGTAGAAAACCCAGATGGCATAGTGGTAAGTCTAGTGACCTTGGTATGCATGGTCCAGGGTTCAAGACCTGCAAGGATTGTTGATAGTGTAATTTAGGACTAAATAAGACACTTTTCGGCAGGTGTAAATTTGTTTTCATGACAGTAAGCAGTGGGTACACACAGGTGAAAGACATGTACAACTCGCAGTACACTTGAAATGCCCTTCTTTGGCAATCCTGCTGATATCACCCACCTAGACATACACTTCTGGGAGTGCTGTAACCCAGTAATTTCTGTAGTGGGTCTTGTAACTGTGTAATGCTGTAGCATGAAAAATTAGCTTGGTAGGTGTTTTAATCCCAGACTTGCCAACTGTGTATGTCTGTCTGCCTGAGAAGGGAACAATGCTTTTTGAGTATGCACACTCCTTACAATTCACATACTCAACTTTGGCAAGGGTGCTGATGTCACCCACCTAGAAATACACCTCTGGGACTGCTGTAATCCAGTAATTTCTGTAGCATGTCCTGTAATGCTGTAGTGTGATAAACTAGTTTGGTAGGTATTCAAATCCCAAATTTGCCAACTGTGTGTGTCTGCCTAAGAAGGGAGCAATGCTTTTTCGAGTATGCACACTCCTTACAATTCACATGCTCAACTTTGGCAAGGGTGCTGATGTCACCCACCTAGAGCTACACCTCTGGACTACCATAACCTCGTAATTTATATAGCATGTCCTGTAACTGCATAATTTTGTAGTGTGATAAACTAGTTTAGTAGGTGTTCTAATCCCAGACTTGCCAACTGTGTGTGTGTCTGTCTGCCTCAGAAGGGAACCATGCTTTTTAGAGTATGCACACTCCTTATAATTCACGTACTCATCTTTGGCAAGGGTGCTGATGTCACCCACCTAGAAATACACTTTTGGGACTGCTATAACCCAGTAATTTCTGCAGTGCGTCCTGTAACTGCGTAATGTTGTTGTGTGAAAAGCTAGTTTGGTAGGTGTTCTAATCCCATATTTGCCAAGTGTGTGTCTGTCTGCCTGAAAAGAGAACAATGGTTTTAGAGTATGCACACTCCTTACAATTCACATTCTCAACTTTGGCAGAGGTGCTGATGTCACCCACCTAGAAATATACCTCTGGGACCACTGTAACCCAGTAATCTCTGTAGCTCATCGAGTAACTGCGTACTGCTGGAGTATGATTTAGAACTGTGGTAGGGTTCCATCCACAACCATGGCAGTTGTGTGTTTCAATGTCTGTGTAGGGAACAATGCATTATAGCCTACTCACTCACAGGACATTTACAATGCCCTACATTGGTGATCCTGCTGATGTCATTCCTTATCAAATACACCTCTGTGGAGCAAGTTCCCTAGTAACCCTCATGGTGCGTCCTATAACATCTCCATGCTGTAGTGTGATATAGATCTTAGTCATGGGTTCTATACCCACACATTTCAGTTGTGGATGTGTTGTGTGTGTCTCACTGTCTGTTTTGTGAGCAATGCATTTTGGGCTACTCACTTGCAGGAAATTCGAATTGCCCTACTTTGGTAACCCTGCTTATGTCATTCCTTGTGAAATACACCTTTGGAGATGAGGAAGCCCAGTGATTTCCATAGCGCATGCTATAAATGTGTAATGCTGTAGTGTGATAAACTCGTTAGATAGGAGTTCTATTCCAAGATGTGGCAGGTGTGTGAGTGTTTGGCAGTCAGATCCTGTGTGGAGGTGGCTGTGAGTGTCCAACCACTGGACATGTTGAGGAGTGTTTTTTGTAGTTTTCCTATATGGTGGCCATATTATGTGTCACAATGTCCACTTCACGAGGATTATAAATTTCAATCAGCCAAGAGACTGTGTTGGCAAGACATACTCTTACATCTGGCAAAAGGCCTGGTGAACAAAGTAAGCACCCCTACTATTACCCAGAATATGGTCTGAACCCATGTGTCATACACAACTACACTTGCCTAGAAAATCCTGCTATGTTGCTATTACCCTGCACATTGTTGACAGATAGTAGGCATGGTGTGAATGCAGTGGGCTGCAGAGGGCATGGCACCCTGTCCACCAGTACAACAGGCACATAATTGCAGACAATGCGCCTTTGCTATGTTCCCCACTGGATGCCTGCAACATATGTGTTGCCATCAAATGTGATCAACAAAGGACAAACAATGCCTTACACACACATGCCCAGTATGGACAGATGCCACTGACACCAGGGAATACCTGTATCATGCTATCAGTGAGGGTGCAGGGTCAACCTGCTGTCTATTAGCAGGTCCTGCCACACCAGGCCAGGACTGGTACATCTGATGATAACAGTCTGTGTACACAACATGTGCCAGCAAACCAGGTACACTTAAACATGTCACTGTACATTAATGTGGGACATGCACATCCCAGGCAATGGCCATGTCAATGACTATCAAACACAGACATGGCATGCATTGCAAGGCAATGGCCACACACAATGGTAACCAGGATGACAGGACAGTTAATACAATACCCATCTGTGTGGGACATTGCAGACACTACAAGCCTGAACCACACTGCAGATGATTGTCAGGTGGCCTGATGCCAAGGATTACCCCTCACCCAGCCTTGTACAGCCATCTTGCACAGCCAACCACTACACACCCATGAAGCAATGCACACATGCATGTCAGTACTGGCACCTTGTGTCTGCATGTGGGGTATGATGTTCCCAACCACAATCACACCCAGTATAACTCCCATTGGCATACTGACTGATGTCAGACATGTTCACATGCCCTAGCCCATAGAACCTCAGGATAATCCCTGTGGTGCATGTAATACCTGTGCATTACTGTAGTATGGCAAACTAAGTAGTTAGGAAGTGTATTTGTGAGCCTGCCAAAGTGTACCAATGTGTCTGGGTCCCTTAGAGAGTGTGGTTGTGTTGACAATGACATCTGTTCATGTGGACAGCCATGTGTGCTACACCTAAAGTATGTCTACTATATCTCTGTTGCAGATGTCGCTCACCAGCACACATATATGTTCTTACAGCACACCAGCATTTCAGCTATGTGGCACATGGAGTAACTGCATTCACTTGTAATAGTAATGGCTAGTCATTCAGGGGTTTGAACCCCTGTACTGTTAGGTGTGTGACAGACAAAGCTTAGGTTTTAGTCTCCCAGCCCTTCTCTGATGTACTTTGCCTCTGTCTGGTGGATGTGGAAATGTACACCTGCTTGTGTTTTGTAAGTGATGGTCATGATCAGGTGATGGCCTCTGCACCTATTGCAGTCCTCCTCTAGCTGATTGCATGTGGAACAGCTGTGATGACATTCCCATAGCCAATTGCATGGAAACACAGTACAATATCTAGGAACATCATGTTGGTGTTTGCCCATGACAATCACTGTGAGTGGAACCTTGATCTGATGTTTGGTAAACAGCATCACAGATGAAATCTGGATATTCCTCAAATGACATTTACAGTGGAAAATAGCCTAAAGACGGGAGGGTGATGTGCCAGACATGACTACAGCATGTAAGTGTAGCTATGCTTCATTCGGACTACTGCCAATTTAACAAGTTGTGTGTGGTAATGGCTAGTCTGCATGTTCTGATAACTGACAAGACAGTGCTCTGTTTGTGAGGAAACCTCCATCTGTAGAGTCATCTGTGGACTGGTCAGTGTGGGGATCCATTTGTTTCTTGTGTTAATCACAGAACACACATTTGTGAACTGCAGAAGCATAGTGTGAGGACTGCAGTCAGTACACAGTGACAGTGATGAGAGTTACTGCCATCACATCCCTGATTGGACATAAGTCACATGAAACAGTGGTATGACAGTCACTGTCTGAGGTTATCACAGTGACATGCCAATAGTGGGCCACTGTTCATAACTGCAGTCACACGTCATCTACGCCTTGGACAGATGTCATGCAGTATATATGCATGTGTTGTGCTCCCTCTGCAAATGTATGACATCTATTGTCTTGGGTTGATGGTAATATCTATGCATGCTGTTATAAGTAATCCTGACTGCTGTTGACTATTACTAAGCCTTATCTGTGTTAAAACTGCAACACCATAGGCTGTATGGGATTGGAAGTCCTGGTGGAACCACCTGTCCCACTTCAGCTGGCCATGGCACCAGGCACCAGCACATCTGGGGCCCAGCCTTGGACCTGTTGGCTCTGCACCACCTTCTGTTGAAACCACCACTGAGGATGGGGCCTGCCCCCCCCGGGAGTAAGTCCAGACAGGAACTTGTCAGCCATCGTACAGTCCAGGCCGAGGTATGTAGAGGGCTCAATAAGGGGTTTTGAGGCCAGCTATGCCAGCTCGAGAGCAGAGTATTACATTTAGAGGGTGAGCCTGCCCCTCCTAGACAGCCCCCAGCACAGCCATCTTTGCAGCTGTGATGGTGCAGTGTTGTCTGCCCATGGGTGGGGACCTCCGTCCCACTGTTTCCATTTGGGGGCTCATGGGCTTGTGACTGCCAAACACCCCTCCCCATCTAATGTGTATCACCCCCACATGTGTCATATACCGCCCCTGTATGCTGTCTTGTCTGTCATCCTACCCAACCTGTCCTCCACGAGCATACCCACTCTCCTTCCTGAATATTCCACTCTCACCTTACGAAAACAGAAACAAAAGGCCAATCTGTTCCAAGAACAACTTTCGCCCCATACATAGCTGTCCATTTCACACGTGTCCACTGGACACATACAACCTTTGTAACTTGCATCACAACATACTACTGTTGTACTCACCCCTCTCTCAGGCACACAATCCTGGTATGCACATGACTCCTAAAGGTTCCAGGTACATGTGATGCAGACGACCCCACTGTACACATGACACTACCGGTCCCTCTATGGTTACCCCATATAACTTTTTAATGATGATGATGTTGCACACAGCACCTTGCAAGAGTACTGTTCTCACATAATGATTGGGCAGGACCTGTTTTGTTACTGTAAATGAAATGCTCAAAGTAATGTTGCATGTATTAATGACATGTCTTTCTGAGGGAGTCTTGATATTACATAGGACAACACCACTACATAATACAGGAGTTGCTTGTGTTTCCCTTTTCATTCTTTTTTACTGCTTTGTTGTCACATGGTATTTCTTGATATATCTATATATATATATGTATGTATGTATATATATATATCTGGATATAAACACACACGTACATCTACATAATGGAAATTGTTTCCTATACTGTTGAATGACTGTGTTGGATGCTATGTTTATGATAACATCCAATGTCTGTATATTTCTTAGGGCTTAGTGGTAAATCATATTGGCTGTGGTGTGAAGGGTCCTGGTTTCGAGCCTTACAGAGGTTGTTTGTTTTGTTACTGGGCAGAACAAGAGCCGTTGGATATGGAGTGATTAAGGCACTTTTAAGCAGTTGTGAGCGGGTGTGTGTGGGTTTGAGCGATGGCAAGCAGTGGTTACTTTTGGTTACAGTTCCTTACACTCAGTTATCTTCTTGATTGCTTAAACTGTGTAGGCAGTGCTTACCTCCATGCAAACAGGCTGTAACCCACTCACTGCTGCTTAAAAGTGCTTACTCCTGCTTAGCCCCACGCTAATTTCTTTAAAAGAAAAGAAAAAAGGGGTGACAGGAAAGTGGTGAAAAAGGGGAACAAAGAGTGAAAGACAGTAGGCAAGGTAGTTAGGGATGTGCAGGAAGGGTGTAGGGTAGATCCATAGCTGTCCATTTCTTCTCCAGCAATTGCTGTGCATATGCAATAAACTTGGCAGTACATTTGGACACTCACAACCATGAGAGAGGGGTGAGGACAACAATAGTATGTTGTGATGCCAATTAGAAATGTTTACATGTGTCCAGTGGACACGTGTGTGAAATAGACAGTTATGTATGGGGCATGCTTTTTCTTGCAGGAACAGATTTCCTTTATTTTCTTTTACTTTTAGGTGAGAATGGGAAGTTGGGGAAGGAGAGTAGGTATGATCAGGGTGGATAGGTTGGGTAGGACGACAGACAAGACAAACAAGACACGTACAGGGGTGGTATATGACACATGTGGGGGGGAACACCTTGGACGAGGAGGAGTGTTTGGAAGTCGCAAGCCTATGAGCCCACAAATAGATACAGTGGGACTGAGATCCCCCCCATGGGAAATCACCACTGCACCTTTACAGCCCAGAAGGTGGCTGTGCTGGGGGCTGTGTAGGAGGAGCAGGCTCACCCTCTAGTTGTGCCACTTGATCTTCAAACTGGCATAAGTGGTCTCGAATCTCCCTGTCAAGCTCCCTACGCATCACGGCCTGGACCATACCATGGGTGACAGGTTCCTGTCCACTCTCACAACCAGGGGGGCTGAGCCCCATTCCCTGCATCTGTTCCCCCGAAGGTGGTGCAGGGCCAATGGACGAGGATGTTCCAGGCTGGGTCCCAGATGTGCTGGTGCCCGGTGCCATGGCCATTTGAGGTGGGACAGGTGGGTCCGCTGGGACCGGCCTTCCCATATGAGTTATCCTGTAGCATGTTTAAGGCAGATATGGGTTAGTAATAGTCAACAGCATTCATGATTTTTTATAACAGCATGCATAGGTATTCCCATTACCCAGGGCACCAGATATAAAATAGTTGCAGAACAGGCAGAACACATGCATATATGGGTAAACAGTGGCCATTACAACAACATGCAGGTTTCATTAATGGCAACAGGACACCAATATGGGGGTATTTTAACATGGCACATGCATAGAAACAGATGTGAATATTTATAAACCAATAAGACATATGCCCCAACAAAGGTTAGGAGTGTAGACATGCCAAATAAGTTGTGTAAATTGGTTATTTTTTGCACATATGGTAGGGGTGAGAGAGAGAGAGTTCAATTAACAACTAATAAATCCTTGTAGTTTACACAACATTCATAGTCACTGCAGTGGTCTGTCCCTTACATGTATTATTACACTACCCAATGGCGTTATATTGTACAATGGTATGTTTGTAGATTAGTATGTACGGGACCTGTGTCTTACATACAGGCTTGACAAGATGCAAGTGTAATGCAACATGTTTGGAGACTGCTGACTGCTGTCATACACTTTGGCTGAGATGCTGGGATGCCAGGTATGTTTGCATGTACATTCTTTGACTATGTACAAGTCTGACTATCAGTTATATGTCATTTACAGCTGCCTACATTTCTTGGATCATCACACTAATTTGTCAGGGGAAAAGGGCAAAAGGCAGGTGATGTGGGCCATTTATCAGGACATACTGGGCAGATTGGAACAGTTGAGGGGTAGGAATATGCATACCACTTTCTATTTGAGCATTCTAGCATAATCTGTACAGTTGTTAAGTGTATATATGCATACAGCTTTCTCTCTGAACATTCTAACAAACTGTGTGCAGTTGTGTGAAATGATTATGCATACAACTCACTGGCGCTCCTGGGATCCAAAGCACTGCTGTGTGTGACAAAAGCATTACAGTTAAGATCACTGTACACTATGCTATCAGGCAATTGTTGTGAGGCTTTGCAATGTATTTAGTCTAATATGACTGATTTGTTTGCACTTCCAACATTGATATATAGCACTTCATACACATTTTATCTGCATACCACAGTGTGGATAACACTGCTTACCACAACAGTACTATTTGATAACTGCAACAGTACAAAACATATAACTGCAGAGTAAACAGAAGCAATGTAGGGGTTACACCTTTATTTGCAGCATATTACACAAATCTGTATACTAGTACAACACTTTCTGAGGCTCTTACATTTATTTGTTATGACAGTATATGCAGGCTGTTTACTAACCTGCCTTGCGATGCATCCTTTGTAGCCTAGCATCATAGGCCTGTTGGTTTGCAGCATGCTCATCTGCAGCTGTCAGAGAAGTACAATGATATTTAGCCATACCTATCCATAGTATACACAAGCTAGACAATTATTAACTACGTAGTAAAAGGAGTACTTACTCAGTTCTGGGGCATTCTGCATCTGCCTTGGTTCCTGGATCCACTGTTCCAGGACATACCCCCTCCACCGCTTCAGGTCTGCATGGTGGTGCCTGACCTGCTCACCAGTCTGGGGGATACCTGTGGCACTAGTGAGGTCATGGGCGAGACTGTCCCAGGCCTCCATTTTTTACTGCAAGCCCTGGTACTGGCCCTGCAGTAGTCTATTGTCATGGTGCTTTACCAGGAGCCATACCATGAATTTGGACTCCTGGATGCCCCAGCGCTATGCTCTAAAGTGAGTGCCTACTCCCACTTCAGCCATTCTGCCTGCAGGGGGATGCTACAACCAGTTATGAGCATTATTCCCGCCTCTTCAGTTTAAGTAGGGCCAGATTCCCGCACTTTTCTATAATTAGCTGGTTTCGAAAAGGCTAAACTATGTCTTATTCATTACAGGTTATATATGTGTCTAGTATCCATCATTCATGTATACATGCACTGTATGGGGTCCTGGGGACTTCATAACTTTATTACAGTGACACCTCAACTCTATGTTTGCTGCAGAATTCCAATTCACATATATATGGTCTGTGGCAGGTTATAGAACATTACACTGTACATAGATTCAGTTCACATGTATGATTTGGCTGCCCATTAGGTGTAAGCATGCCGGTCGACTGTACAGAATCCATGACCTGTCCATAGTTTGCTTGATACTATTGGTGTGTTCCTCTTACAATCTGCACCCGTACCTCCTTTACATGTATTGCTATCATGGCATAGTGGTTAACGACTGTAATTGTGATGTACAGGGTCCTGAGTTCTAGCCTTGCAGAAGCTGTTCATTTTGTTGCTGGCCCAGAACATGAGCTGTTGGGTACAGAGTGATTAAGGCACTTTAAAGCAGTTGTGAGCAGGTGTGCAAGCATTTGCGAGGAGCTAAGCAATGTTAACCTCCGGTTACAGTTTCTTACACTCAGCCTCTGCATTGCTTCACCAGTGTGATACTTGCATACCGGCGGCCAAATAGGCTTACACCCGCTTGCTCGTGTACTTGCAAATGCATTGCATTTGGTGTTTGCATCTGATACTCACACCCCTGGGTATGGGTGAGGACTGCAATAATACCTTGTGATGCCTATTACATCGGCTTACATGTCTACAGTGGGGTGTTGCGACCATGTGTTCGTAGATGTTGTGTAGTGGGTTATGCAACGACACATATGGTCATACTGTACTTAACTATTTAAACTGGGCTGTACTGTGGTGAGACCCATATCGGGAATGGCTGCCCATTAGGTGTAAGCATGCCGGTCGACTGTACAGAATCCATGGCCTGTCCATAGTTTGCTTCATACTATTGGTGTGTTCCTCTTACAATCTGCACCTATCTGTCAAATACCTGTGAAGTGACACCATTAAATACAGACAAGTAATTGGGTTTAGAACCCCACATCCTTCAGCCAAGTCATGCTAATGCATACCTATTATTCTATCAGATTTCTAGGGTTGTAAGTGGAATATGTGCTTTCTGTCCCTATTTGTTCCCCCAACGGTTTATGTTCTGTCCAGTGGTTTTGCTCTTAGGAGTTGAGAGGTATGGGTGTAAGCTCTGCCCATTTCGGAATATTACTTACATCCCCAGGGCGGTCCTAATACAACTGCACCAGCCAACACCTGCACGCCTAGGCCCATAATTGCATACCATAGTTCCCCCACCTACTCCACCTCTACAACACTCATGCTTACTGTGGGTGTGGGTGGGGTCTAACCACACCACTACACACTGCCCACTCTCCATGTGTCAGGACCCATGTTGTACATTGTGTCGACCCATGGGTTATCAGGCTTGCACAACCTACTGGCCAGTGTACGTCTACAGCCTGGTTTGATGAATCATTGATTAAACCTGGCAGGTCTCTTCCACTGGTAGTATCCTGCCTGTGGTCTGGGAAGCAGTGGTGTGTTTACTTGTATCGTGTGTTTGTATGTTTCACCTGTCTAGGTGGGGGAGGTTGAAGCTACGTGTTACATGTTTGTTGATTGGACCCTTCACCCCCATTTGCATGGCCTGTGAACATATGTAATTCGTAACTGCTATATCATATCCTAGCTATTTACATGTGTATATTTACACACAGACACACACACACACACACACACACACACACACACACATATATATATATATATATATATATATATATATATATATAAGTATATATATCTACATACTTACATACTATATACAGATATATATGTATATGAAGTCATACATGTATATATTTATATATTGCTGTCTATGTATACCTAACAACATATGGCTGTATGGGTGTCTGCATATGTATATATCTATATGTGGGCATGTATATGTATTCTGTCTCTGTATGTATACATTTGTACTATGGAGAGGGAGCGGTATATCTCCATGTCACTATGGGTAGATATGCACACACATTCCTCTACATATATACATCTACATCTGGTTATTCCATTCTCTGCCATGTAGATTAGACTTTGCTGCAGTGGGATTCATAGCGGGTGTGGCTGCTCATTGGGTGACGCCTCTGCCCAATGAACACTTTTGCTCACATCCCTGGGGCTATCCATATACGCCCACATCAGCCAACACCTGCACACCTAGATCCATAACTAGCTACCCATAGTTCCCCCACCTGCACCTCCTCTACTGCACCCATCCTTACTCTGGGTGCAGGTCGGATCTGAACACACCACTACACACTGCCCACTCTCCATTCCATGCGACCCATGTTGTATGTTGTCTCTACCCATGGGTCATCAGGCTTTCCCACCCTTGTATTCTGGGTATGTACACACCCCAATCAGAATGGTCATCGTATCGGCTTCCTTTGGTTATATGTCAATTTTTGGGGCGTCCTGTCTGTTCCAAGATTAGATTTCATGGGTGCACTCTGTCCCTCCCCCAGTTGTATCCTGCCTGTGGTCTGGGGAGCAGTGGACTATTTACATTGTTTGTGGGTTTGTGTGTATGTTTCCTATGTCCGGCTGGGGGGGGGGTCATGCTACGTGTTACATGTTTCTTGCTTAGGCCCCTCACTTCCATTGGCATAGCCTGTGAACATATGTCATTCTTGTGTGCTGTTTCCTATCATAGCTGTATATCTGTGTATATCTACGCACGCACACACACACACACACACACACACATATACATATATATATACATATATATATATATATATATATATATATATATATATATATATGTATATATATATATATATATATATCTGCAACTATACATATATATATATATATATATATATATATATATATATATATATATATATATATATATATATATATATATATATATATATATATATATATTTATGTATATCTGTAGGGCAATGCATACCCCTACGCAAATGCCCTTAAACATGCTTACTGGTGCTTATTTATGCTTAAACCTGCTTACTACTACCTTATTCATTATGACACTGACACTTCACTCCAGTTCACTTTTAATTGTTATTATGCAGGTTATACAGCAGACATATGTCGAAATATGTTCATATGCAGATTACCAATGGAAAATGCTATGTGCTGCAGTGGGATTCGGAATGGGAATGTCTGTTCGTTAGGTGGATGCTCTAACCACTACACTATTGCTGTGCTGCTTCATTTGCATATATACCCATATACCCATGACTCCTAGTTCCCCAAACACCAACCCCAACACTACACTATATCAGCAGTCATCCATTCTCCAGATGGATACACGGTGTACCAATACCACTACACACTGGCCACTCCCTACTTCTGTAGACCCATCTCATGGGTTGACTCACACCACGTATTCTCAGACATCCCAAACTTTTAGTCCACAAACATTGGTGAAATGAGTGACCAATAGGACACTATTCGCAATTTTTGGGTTGTCCCACCTGGGACACACATGTCTTTATTTCAAGATTAGACTCTATACTTCATTACATCATTACTCACGTTAACATGACACTACAATAAATTAATAGGTATGACTATCTGGTAACGCACACATTACACATGAGAGCTAATAATGTATGAGTTCGGAGAAATATTGTACAAATAGAACTGGTTTAGTGATTGGCGTTGCCATAGCAGGCAGATCACAGGAATGATTCCATGTGCGAGAAAGTCCTCACATTTGATTTTTTGAGAACAGCACTGACTTTGGACATTGTACACACTTCTGCTTTTAAGCAGTTTCGTCCCTTCCCTCTTATGCATAACCTATTATTCTATCTACTGTCGAGGTTTGTAGGGGCACTTTCATGCTATTTATGTCTGCAAAAGGAATGAATGTGTTACAGGGAATGTACTTCTACATATAGATGTATGCATGTGTGTATGCATATATACTTATAATGAACTCACTGACCTCCATGATGCAGTCCAATTAGAACGAGGCCATCCAACCCTGACACTCCTGGATCCATAATTTCATACCCATAGTTCCTCCACCCCACCCGAGTTCAACATACATGCAAACCATCCATTTTCCAGTTGCTATCACAGCCATGACACACCTCCACATATTGCCCTCTCCCCAGGATTAGGGGCCCTACATGTATGTTGTCCCAACTCATGTATTATCAGGCTCTCCCACCATTTAGTCCTTGAACATACCTGCCCATGCTTGTGTAATGGTCAGAGGTCCAACCATCCTAGCAATTTTTGGGTAGTCCCACCAGGTGCTACCCTGTGATTGTTTGTAAAGTAGACTTAACAGGTCGACAATGTTACTCCCACTGGTAGTATTCTACCTGTTGATAAAGTAGCAGTGCTCTGTTCACCCCTGCCCAGCTTGGTATGACATACACTGACAGCACTGAATAATACTGGAGTTGCTGTTGATTCCCTTCTCATTCTTTTTGTATGCTTTATTGTTATGACATTCATTCTTCATAGATATACATATATATATATATATATATATATATATATATATATATATATTTTTTTTTTATATATCTGTACATACACTACATACACATGTACATACATCTACATAATTATATACATTTCCTATGTTGGGCACTGCTTACACCCACACAAGCACACTCAGACTTGCTTACTGGTACTTATATATGTTTACTACTGCTTATTTGTGCTTACACCTGCTTATTAGTGCCTTATTCATTATGACACTGCCACTTTGAATGACATTAGTTAAACATTTCATGCGGTACTCCAGTTCACATTTACATGTTATTATGTAGGTTATACAGCAAAATGACATTCCACATGGAAAATGATATATGCTATAGTTGGGCTCAAACCGTGCATGCCTGTTCATTAGGCAGATACTCTAACCACTACACTATTGACATTAACATTGATTCTGCATGTTTTTCTCTATTTGGTTGATTGTGATATGTAAGGTATGCTAAGCGGGGGTCAGCGACGTGCAAACATGCTGCACTTCACTTACACTTTCGATATTGAAGCAATATAAATGTAAAATAGGGACACGGGGAATCTAATTGTGAAAGTTATAGGGACGAGGCTCAACATTCCACTACATGCTTGTGTGTTTACTACTTTGATTTTATTTCAGTGTTCGTGGACACTCTTGTATGCTTAGCATACATTTCAGTATCCACAGACACTGAATTAATTGTTTACTATTAAAGGCGGGCTCTAATATTAAGCATAGTAGGTTGTGCAACTGTGGGGGAATGTTTCTGCCTCTGTAGAGCACCTAAACATGCCTCCTGCACTCGCACACATTTCCTGTGCACTTTGAGGGTGTGGCAGCGCGCCCTCATAAATATTCATATGGCGCTGCTGCACCATCTATAATGAGGACACTCGGCGCAAGGCTAAAACCGTCCTTGCGTTGAGCTTCATGAATCCCGGGGAGTGTGTATGATCTAAGCAATAACAACACACACACATACAGTATGTAGGTGCTGAATACAAATAAAATAAATTAAACATAATGTGTCTGGTTCTGGTTTCCCTCAGGTAAAAGGTTACCCTGTCTTTCCTCCAACTAACAGTCGTTGATAAACTGTCTGTTCTCCACAGCTCACACTCCAGGCCTTCAGTTTTGTCTTAACAACTACAGACTCACCTGGCTGTACTTAGACTTCTGATTCAAGCTCTACAGACCCTTGCTTTTATACACCTTTTTCTGACACCGGTGCTGATGCAGTGGTACCCGTAAGTAGTATCCACTACCTCAATAGACAATGCAAGAAATACATGGAAAAACAGACATTCATGTAATTTATTGGTGATGTCCACCAGGCCTGTTATGAACCTTAAATTTGAAGGTCTGCAATGACAAGGCTAATCTGCAGAGTTTTACTTTGCTCTCTTTTTGTTGGTAGCGCCACCATAAGGAATCATGGTCATTGAATCATGGTATGAACTCCCTCCATAGGGGAGTACCATAAGGACCCCAATGCTCTATTTATAGCCAACCACTTACATTCAATGACAAAACACTTGGATCGCTTGTTAATTTTCTTCTCAAATCGCAAATTGGAACCTCCTCTATCAGACAGTACTGCACCTAAGCCCATTGTCAAAGGAAAAATATACTTTAAAAATGATCAATACACTCTAGGTTTAGGTTAAGGCACTTTAATCTTACAGCAAGGAGACAAAAACGTGCTAATACAGAGTTTGTCTAATTAGAATCAGGAAATACCAGCATTTTTATACATTTTCTAATAAGACATTGCCTACCAAGCTGACGTAGCAAATCACAAGTTTTAACATCATCATTACATAGCAGTTGTTTTCATGATTTTCTGCTTGTACCATCAATTTTTGTGAGAAACTTCCTAAGAAAAACAATGTGGCCTTGGCTACCACCGGTTAGATATATACAATGTTATCATTCAAGGTGCTACGGCTAATTTGAGCACAAAGCAAGTATAGATTGCAGTTCATTTCTCCAACAGTTCTTTGTCTGTCTTTATCTCTTCCTTCTGCAGCTGTGCACATTCTCATACCATGAACAGAGCTAATTGTTCAAAACCATAACATTATAGAATATAGCATTGTTCATTCATCGCTTCCTGACCTAGCAGATAATCACCTGTTTTTCAAGTACATTTCCAAAAGGCATAAACATGAATTTTGCTGTGCTAGCAGTTACTAGGTCAGAGGGCATCTTGCAAGTTTCAGAAAGCACACTGCAGTTTCAAAAGCATCTTTTAGTCTCATATAAAACTAAGCTGTATGTAAAATAGTGTATATAAAATAGAATGAAAAACGTGTTAACTCTTTTAGTTTCTAATTAGCATTAAGCACGCACATTAATACATATTTTTCTAACATTTCCCCCCGTTAATACTTTTTAATTCCATTTTCAAAAGCATAAACAGTTTGCTTCTTCTCCTAACCTCTTTCATTCAGGATTTGCAGTTAAGAGAGTCATTCAGTTTAAACTTATGAAAGTGTTTCACTTTTCAACAACTCTTCAATTTCAGTACTTTGATACAAAGTCTCAGAAACTGATATGTCTATAAAATCTTTGATTAACTTCTTCATGCAGGGAATACTACAACAAATGCATGCTCCTAATAGGAGTAATCCCACACAAATGGCAATCAGGATATTTATTAGGATGGAACCCCAACCCCCAAACAAATTCTGGAAAAAGTCTGTCAGAGGGTTTGGGCCTGGTTTGGTCATGGTCGACACTTGCTGGATCACCTCAAGATGGTCGTTTATCTTGTGCTGGTTGTCAGGAATATACGAACAGCATTATTCTTTGATTAAAGTGCACGTACCACCTCTCGCCGCTAGGGTGAAGTCAAGAGCCATGCGGTTTTGAAGTACCACAGTTCTCATAGCATTTAATTCATCAGTCACTAATTCGAGAGCAGAAAAAGTTGCATTGCTCATAACTTCGAGAAGTTTAGACAGTTTTCTCAGCTCCCAAATCGATTTCACTGCACCATATGCAGGGGCTATGCCTGCCCACGATATAATGGTGTCACTCAAGTCCATGTGTGTCAGTTTATCTTTGTTTTTCACGGAGTTATGGTTTCTCCACCCTGCTTTGATTCGTCCCACTGGATTCTTGGGTCTTTTGATTGGACTTTAGATTTACTGCTGACCTCTCTGACGTTTCGAATTTTTCCCTGAGGCAAAGCTGCAGTGTGTCGTATGGCCGGAATGAGGTAACCTAAAAAATGACTGCCGGACCAATTTTCAGGTAGCCATTTATATGCTTTTTTCCCACAAACAAAATAACAATTCTCTACTTTAGTATTGATATAAGCTTGCCCTGCATGAAACATTTTCTTATCAATAATAGAAAGCTGCTTTAAAAGAACATGATTATGTTGTATTTCACTAACACTTCTATGCATCTTTTCAAAACATGCATCATAGTTTGTATCACAAATAGTTTTTGTCTTATTGGCCTTAATATAACATTTATAAGAAACAGTCACATTGCAATTGCTCCAACCCACCTGAATAGTGTCATTTTTATAAAAACATACAATCCCTTTTTGTGTAACAGGTAGGTACAATGCTATTTTGTCTTGTGATTTCACAGGTGTAGTATCAAAAATCAAGTTTTCCCAGGTCTCATTGACCCCTAGGGGGACAGCAGTCATCAATAATCCACCGTATGCTGTTGGTATAGCTGTGCAAATCCAGCAGTTCGTAACATTAAAAGTCTCAGCATACACATATTTAATTGCTTGGTAAGTGTTAAAGTTTGGATGCCAGTCTATGAGTAATGCATCACGTTTGTTCAGTTCAACTCGTGTGGCTGGGAAAAGGAAAGGCCACAGCAAAAAGATCATTGTTATCAGTATAGCTATCAGAATAATCATGCAAATTTTCTGAGGTTGTTCTGCATCTCTGTTTACTCTATACCTGGTCATTTTGTTCTCGTTGTACAACAGTAACAAGGTTTTTGTCCAGTTCAAAGTTCATAACCAATTTACAGTGTGTCAGATGAATCCAGGACGCTCGCTCTGTGATCTTGACTGCAGTGGGTGTTGACAGTAGCATCTGGTACGTTCCTTCCCACTTCGGAGAACTCCAATTCTTTTTCTTCACAACTTTCACCCAGACCCACATGCCTGGGACTATTGCTGCTTCCGATGGTCTGGCTTGTTCTTTATCTGAAACAGAATTTAACTCCAAACGTTTGTTATTCAAAAATCGCCTCATATACTCTGCAAGTAAACTGTCTGCAAGTAAACTGTCAGCCTCCTGGTCTGCAGGCATGAGAGGTTTCCACAGAGGTGTATAATATGCCCTCCCAAACAGAATTTCAAAAGGAGTTAACCCTTTTACATTTGGAACAGTTCTCATACTCAACAGTGCCAGAGGTAGACAGTGCACCCAGTTTTTTTGTGTCTCACTAATCAATTTCCTGAGCTTATTTTTCAAAATTCCATTGTGCCTCTCTACTAATCCTGCAGATTGGGGGTGGTATGCACAATGTTTTTTCAGAGAAATCCCAAAGTAACAGCTTAATTGTTGTATAGTTTGATTTACAAAGTGTGTGCCATTGTCACCATAAATCTTTTCCGGTATGCCAAATCTAGGAATAATTTCTTTAACAAGGACTTTTGCAACAGTAGCTGCATCTGGATTTTTAGTTGGAAAAGCTTCCACCCATTTGGAAAACATATCTATAATGACAAGGCAGTACTTCTTATTTTCGCATTTGTTCAGCTCTATAAAATCCATACAGATAGTATGGAATGGATACGGTGGTGTAGGGAAACTCCCTTGCTTAGGTTTCAATGCCCCTTGTGCATGATGCTTGTTAGAAACATGGCATGCTGCACAAAAATTTTTTGTGTAGTTTGTAAATCCATACGTTGTTAACACTCGATTCACTAACTGTACCATCCCCCCTGTTGAGACATGGGACTGCCCATGGCTCAACAAAGCTGCATATCTAAACAAGTTAGATGGTAAAATCGGTTTCCTCTCTTTGGAGATGTACAGCCCTTTCTCAAGAATTGCTCCTCGTTTTATCCATTTTTGTTCTTCTACATTTGTAGTAAGTGTCTGCATTGTTTTTAACATTTCTAAGTCTAAAATCTCAGATGGTTGTAATTCCTCACTCAAAAGAAATACTTCTGAAGCTGAAGCTGCTTGTTTTGCAGCTGTATCAGCCCTTGCATTACTTTTTGAAATCCTATCCTGTTGTTTGGTATGAGCTACGCATTTGCAAATAGCTACTTTTTGAGGTAACTGAATAGAGTCTAACAAATCTAAAATAAATTGTGCATGATTAATTGGTTTACCAGTAGATGTTATCATTCCTCTATTTTTCCAGTGCTGCATAAAAACATGTACAGTAGAAAAAGCATACTGGCTGTCAATAAAAATGTTCACTCGTTTATCCTTTGTCAAGGTACATGCCCTTGTCAAAGCAATCAATTCTGCAGCTTGTGCAGATAAGTTGTGCGGTAAAGACTTTGCTTCTAAAATCTCAGTATCAGAAACTACTGCATACCCCACTAGATTCTGTCCTGTAGGACCCCTCCTACACGAGCCGTCCACATAGTATGTCACCTCAGCATCATCCAAGGGAACATCCGTGAGATCTTTTCTAGGTAGTGTCTTTTGCTCAATCTCCTGTAGGCAGCAGTGTGGTTTGCCATCTGCAGGGGTTGGGATCAATGTTGATGGATTCAAAGTTGTGCATCATTCAATTGTCATATGAGGTTGGCTCAACAGTATAGTCATACAGGAAAGATGTCTAGCAGGAGAAAGATATGCTACTTTTTCTTGCAGTAAAATAATCGCGACTGCATGAGGCACTCTAAATGTGA
Organism: Protopterus annectens; assembly: GCF_019279795.1. Lineage (NCBI taxonomy): Eukaryota > Metazoa > Chordata > Ceratodontiformes > Protopteridae > Protopterus > Protopterus annectens. The sequence goes on from NC_056739.1 coordinate 656,207,513, forward strand.
GAGGGTGGAATAACAATACTGAGACTGAAGCCTGCACTGCCATTGCAGCTGCGACTACTGCTTGTACACAGTGGGGCAGGGATCGCGCCACTGAGTCTGGGTGTGATGAATAGTAAGCTATGGGGCGTTGTTTGTCCCCATGCTGTTGTGTTAACACTGATGTCATATAACCCTGCTTACAATCTACAGTTTGGAAAAATCGTTTATGATAGTTCGGTAATCCTAAAACTAATGAGGATGCTATCAGTTGTTTCAATTTGCAGAAAGTTGATTCTGCTTCTGGTGTCCACTGTAATAAATCTTGTGCTGCCATAGGCTTTTTGAATATCAAGTTGGTCAGTGGAGCAGATTCCAAGGCATAGTTTGGAATCCAACTCCGACATAAATTAGTAGTACCTAAGAAGGACATAATTTCCTTCTTGGTAGTTGGTTTAGGTGCTTGTAATATTGCTGTTTTTCTGTCTTTATCTAATATTCTGCCCTCTTTGGATATTACATATCTCAGGTATTTGACCTGCTTTTTCCAAAGTTATAGTTTGTTTTTGTTTACCTTGTGTCCTTGAGTAGCTAAAAATTGTAGTAATGCTATGGTATGCTCTCTGCATTTTTGCTGGGTGGGGGCTGCCAGCAGAATGTCGTCTACATAAAGTAAAATCTGGCTGCCTTTCGGTGGGATAAATCCCACCAGGTTACTTGCCATTTCCTGTGCGAATATTGTGGGACTTTCACAATATCCCTGTGGTAGTCGCGTATATGTATACATTTTCCCCTGAAATGTAAATGCAAACCAATGTTGACTGTCAGGGTGTATCGGTATTGAGAAAAATGCATTGCTGATATCTACCACAGAAAATATTTTTGTTGAGGGTTCAAATCATTTAATAAGGTATGTGGATCTGGCACCGTAGGTGCCCTGGGTATAACTGCATCATTTACATATTGTAAATCTTGGACCATATGCCATTCTCCGTTTGCTTTCCTAACAGGAAATAAGGGTGTATTACATGGTGAATCAGGAGATTCTATCAATACTCCTTCCTTGAGTAAGGCTGCTATTATAGGTTTGATTCCTATTTCTGCATCCTTTCTCAAGGGATACTGTCTCTTTTGAGGTCTAAATGCTGACTTTGGCATGATAGTGACTGGTCCTGCTGTACGAATAAGTCCTACATCTATTTTTCCTGTTGACCAGAGAGTCTCTGGTATGTCTAGTAAGGCTTTTTCCTCTTCTTCTAGTAAGAGTGCTACTCAGCTGTCCTCACTTGCCTGCAAGTGTACAGCTGGGTGTGTCTGTGTTATCCAATTCAGCTTCTGCTTTTGTACTCCCTGTTCGGAAAGTTCTAACTCTGCTTTTCCCACCTTGTGACTTTTTCTCCTAGGTCTACCCACTTCACATTTCTATCTTTGGTCAAACTCACATGGGGTAATCGATTAGATTTGTAAAGTGCTAGGAATTCCTGGGGAAATGAACAGATTACTACATTGTTTCCTTCTGTATCCCAGTACAGATTTCATAATACTAATCTGTTAGCATAATTTCTAAATAGTTCTTGCTCATATTCTTTATCAGGTCCTGGTTTGCTACAGTAATATAGAGTGCAATACAACAAATGCTGTTTATCAGTGTCAAAGGAGGGGGATTTACTGATGGCTACATTCATCAGTTCTTCTGTTACTGCCCCTGGACCAGTCGTAACCAAGTCCTGGCTGTACCAATAAAATGTTTCACCCTCCGGTCGCACTACAAAAGTATCCATTTGTCACTGTGCTTCCATACCCTGCATAGTTGGTACTACTGCTATGCCAAATATCTGAATTAGGTCTCTGCCCAAAAGATTTACTGGGCATTTTGCGGAAACAACAATTTTGCTTTTCTGGGTCATCCCTGAAACAGGGTCAGTTATTGCTATGTTGTGGGAAAGTGGCTGAAATACAGCTGTCCATTAGCTGCTTTCACTAATATGTAATCAAGTGATTCTGAATTTTCTGGTAGTTTGGAAGGATGTATCAGGGTCCGTGAAGCCCCTGAGTCACACAGGAATTTAACTTCTCTCCCCTCTACCAGAAGTGTAACTTCTGGTTTTGTGTCTGCTAAGTAGAGCTCTAGGCTCAATAATGCCAAGTCTAAAATTAAATTTTCTTCATTATCTGTGATTTCATGCACATCTTCTATTTCTTCTATCACATCCTCTACTCCTTCTATCACATTTGCACTTGCACTTTTGCACTTGTCTTTTCTTGTTTATTCTTTTCCAGTGATTCTTGACTATCATATAGTCAGTCCTCACCCTCCTTGTCTTCTGTGGTTACCTTTTTATTTTGCCTGCAATCCCTTGCTAAATGTCCCTTTTTCCCGCATTTAAAACATTCACCCCTTTTCTTTCTCTCTTCAAAGTCCTCTGATCGTTTATCAGATTGTTTGTTTCCCTAGGCATTTTTCTTACCCTTCTTCCCGGTCTGTGCTACAAAGACTTCTGATCTGTCTTCTACTGCAAATACTTGAGTTATCTTTTTCTTTTTTGCTATTAAAATGCCTTTCGGCATGTCTTGCATATTCAAGCAATGACTGTAATCTACTTGTACGATGATCTACCATGTGCTTTGTAATAAAGCTGCTAATGGGTGCAATACTGCCTTTCAAAAATGCATTCTTTAGCTGCTGCTCATATGGGGAATCATGTGTTTGGTCTTCAGGTACCTGCATTCCACAATGGTTATTAAAACACTCTAATAATCTGGCATAATATCTATCAACAGTTTCACCTTCTTGTTGTATGCATTGATTAATGCAAGTCCAGTCAGCCCTAGGCTTCCATTTCTCAGAGATTCGGTCTGTCAGACCTTTCACTCTATTATCCAGTTCTGCATTACTATGTGGGAGTGGCCTAAGTTCTGTGTCACTGGGATTCCAGTTGCCACTGATCATGTGCCAATCTGGACCCACTATTTGTCTGACTACTTTCTCTACTTCCTCTCCATTCAAATGATAACTTAACCTCATGCCCTGTAAGTCTTCTAAGAATTTTCTAAAATTAACTTTCAGATGGGGAATTCCCTCTGTGGCTTTCCGGATGTCTTCTGGTGTCCACGGTCTATATACTAGAAGAGTTGGGTCCTGTCCTGCCTGTCCTGCCTGTGGATTTGGTACTTCTATGAGTGGACATATATCTTCTTCACTCATAGCTTGTGAATTTTTATTTATTTCATACAATTCAATATTCCCTCTCAAGTTGCGTGTTCAAGACCTAGTCTCGATAGGATCTCTGACAAACGGTTTTGGTTTTGCAGGAACAGCTGGGTATAGCGGAGGTGGATCAGCTTGTTCACTCGCTTCATATTCTGGTAAGGAAAGCGGAGGGGGCAGAGGGGCTGTTGCTATTACCAAGTTATTGTCTTCTTTATCTAAAAACATTGCTTTTGAATTTTTAATCTTTTATTCCCTGTGGTTTGCTTCCTCAAGCCACCTGTGTGACTGAGGAACTCCTAGTTGATGTTGCTTTTTTAGCTGACCTTTCGCGTCTGTTTTAAGTTGTTTGACAAGTTTCATAAGTGAAGGTTTATCTAAATTACCATCAAATTTGTATTTATTAACCCATTTTGTATAGTACCTAACACTGTCGGCACTCTGTAATTGCATGTATTTCGAGTCTTCGGTTAAGGGCAGATCTCGGGAACTTTTTGTGCACTGATTTCCCATGTTGTCTTAGCTAAGTTAGAAATTGTTATGTAACCCTTTTTATTACGTGGTACCAAGATTTATACTTTTTCACAGTTTATCTAGAATAACTGCCTACCTGTTCTGTTTCCCTGATCTATGACAAGACAGCAATCTTTTTTGTCCCTGATCTGCACTTGCAAATCTCCCTGACAAAAACAAAAATACTGTAACAAGTCCCTGATCTAAAACAGAAGAAGGTAAATTCCTCCTTAGCTGAGCCTCCGTGTTTGATCCCATCGGAACTGTTGACTCGTCCTCCAATCGCAGATCAGAAACAGTGGCTGGCCTCTTTTGAATGACAATTCATTCGGAGGTCTTTTCAAAGCAGAAGAACCGATGTGGCTTCTTCCCCGTACACTTTCATGCCACCGGGCCCATCTGACCTGAACTAGAGCAAGAGATATTTCTGGTCCGAAGGACCAATCTGTCAAAGGAAAAATATACTTTAAAAATTATCAATACACAGTAGGTTCAGGTTAAGGCACTTTAATCTTGCAGCAAGGAGACAAAAACGTGCTAATACAGAGTTTGTCTAACTAGAATCAGGAAATACCAGCATTTTTATACATTTTCTAATAAGACATTGCCTACCAAGCTGACGTAGCAAATCACAAGTTTTAACATCATCATTACATAGCAGTTGTTTTCATGCTTTTCTGCTTGTGCCATCAATTTTTGTGAGAAACTTCCTAAGAAAAACAACATGGCCTTGGCTACCACCGGTTAGATATATGCAATGTTACCATTCAAGGTACTACGGCTAATTTGAGCACAAAGCAAGTATAGACTGCAGTTCATTTCTCCAACAGTTCTTTGTCTGTCTTTATCTCTTCCTTCTGCAGCTGTGCACGTTCTCATACCACGAACAGAGCTAATTGTTCAAAATAATAACATTATAGAATATAGCATTGTTCATTCATCGCTTCACTGACCTAGCAAATAATCACCTGTTTTTCAAGTACATTTCCAAAAGGCATAAACATGAATTTTGCTGTGCTAGCAGTTACTAGGTCAGAGGGCATCTTGCAAGTTTCAGAAAGCACACTGCAGTTTCTAAAGCATCTTTTAGTCTCATATAAAACTAAGCTGTATGTAAAATAGTGTATATAAAATAGAATGAAAAACGTGTTAACTCTTTTAGTTTCTAATTAGCATTAAGCACACACATTAATACATATTTTTCTAACACCCATACTGGCTAGATCTATGTAAACTATGAACGATTTAGTAAATTGAGGTGATGACAATATGGGTTCAGAGAACAGGATGTTGTTTAATTGTTGAAGACCCTCCTCTGTCTCCACAATCCATGTTATCTTTGTGGGCACTGGTTGGTGAGAAAGCATGCAGCTGTAGCAAAAGTGGCATGACTTTTCTATAATATCTGGAGAAGCCCAAAAATGTCCCAACCTACTTTTTTGGTATGAGGTACTAACCATTCCCTTTTTTTTGGTAGAAGGCTTTGCCTATAAATGTGCTACTTTTTAAAAGAGTGACCATATTACCAGATCCCAGCAGTTCTTGCAGGCCACTCCAATTTAGTAATTTAGCACACTTAAGTAATTTAGCCGTTGCAATGTAACAAAATACAGTTTCAACCATTTGAATAAAGGCCTTCTCACATTCCATAAGTTCTACATCATCCATAGGTTTCTTAGTATGTGTAGCATTCACATTAGGATTAACATCAATGTTGCAGAATTTAGCAATATGGCCACTTTCCACCTTTAAGGGAAAATATGTGTGCAGACAATCTCTTTATTTTACCAAGTGACTTTTCTGTCACTCTTGGTGACTTTCCTTTATATGACACAATATTCTATCTTTTAGAGTAATGAAGCTTTCAGAATTGTTTGTATCTGACTGATATGCACACTTTAATTCCATCTTACAATGTATGTTTAAATCTTTCATTCACCAATATCTCTGTCATTAACTCCTTGCTATCATGACTTGTTGAGTCCAACCATAAAGACATTCCCCGAGATTCATGAAGCTTGTGCCAGGCGCAGGTGTAGCATCAGCGATCTAACACCAAATATGGCCACCAAGCGATTCAGGCATGAGCTGTTTCCACGTGCACTATCTGCGTACGCCAAGGCTGCACAGCTCCCCGTGCATGTATGCTAATTACCCTATGCAAAGCAGTGTAGCATGCAAATGAAGGTATATAGCGATTGGTGCAGGCGCAGTTTAAGCATGCAGAAATGTAAACCGAAAAAAACGGTTTACATTTTTTTAAACATAATATCTGAGCTATGACAGCGGACCAAACTCACGTATTATACTGTTAATATATGCCAATGGCTAAATATATAGCCATTGACATAACAAAACATGCAATACACATAAAAAAGAACATTTAATGTCATGGCCACACAAATGCAAAGTAAAATCGCAGTGCATCGGTGCGCAAATGAGATCACAATGAAAATATATTTATATGTAATAAAACTGCAATGTAACACATTTCATGAATTCCCCATAATAGTCAGTGGCACTCATGCTACACCACACCATGGCACAAGGGTTGCTAAGTGGCTGTGACAGTGTTCTGTGTGGTAACTAGGAATTAGTAGTCAATGCCATGCAAATGAGACAAGTAATACTGAATCACAAAATCCCCGCTGGCATAAGGATGTATCTCACAGCATAGCGGTACAATACTGAGGTGTGGCCTTGCGATAAAGATGACATCAAGAGAGGGGTGTGCCACCTTAGCTGTAAGCACATTGGAGCACTGCTAATCCAGTTTGCCTGTTGCTAAGCAGAGCCACAGGATAGGGGTGTGTTGAAGTAGCCATAGTTTTGCGTAGCTGAGAGCACACAAGGTAACCGAATGTGCATGTGAACGTCGATGAAAACACGCCTGAAACCTGGTAAAGGGCTGTGCACAGCGTGCACCACAGCTGAAATAGGAAGGATACGTGAAGAAAATAAGGAAATGCTGCAGCATGGTAATTGGAGTGCAAATGAGTAATTAACACCTAGGAACCCACAGTTGACCATTGACAACAGCTAACAAGGCTGCAAGCAGCTACCTGCAGAACAGGAAAGGGGTGGTGCCGTACTGCAAAGAAAAGAGAACTGTCACAGCAGAAAAAAGCAAACTTGCAGTAGATCAGCTACATAACACATTTTGCTACACAATCCTGGGTTGGGAAAGTACAAAACAAGAAAGCCAGCAGCTGGATGCATGCCTGACAATGTGAGGGGAATCGGGTTGAAAAGTGAAGTAAAGGGCAATAGATTAATCATGGCAGCCAAGCGTAATTCAACACCAAAGGCCCCACAGTAGCAGTACCTGCTGTAAAATCCATAATTTAGATACCCTGCAGCTGGAATTGCACATTCACACCCAATTACACCAGCAGCATCCATAGCACAATAATATAAAGTGTGAAAGCACCCTCACACACACTTGTGTGCTCCCAGACACTCTGCACCATTGGTGTATACAGATGGGGAACTTTTAATATGTACATGTTAGGGGCTACCATAGCTTTGATTCACCAGCATGTTTTGGAGATGGAAGGTGGTGTGTAGGATGATGCTGACAACCATCTCAGGCACCGGAGGAGGAGAAGAGTGTTCAGACCCAGGGTAACCTGCCAGGGGCTACATGATCTGGAGATAGTGCGTTACAGGGTGGGCAGGGACACCATACAGCAACTTGTTGAGCTGTGCCAGCCATGCCTCAGAGCCAGAAATAACAGAGGGGACCCCATCCCAGTGGACACGAAGATATGTGTAAGCTTGAGAATACTAGCCACAGGTACCTTTCAAAGGCCAACTGGGGATATCATGGGGATGTCACAAGCATCAGAATTCAGGGTACTCCACCAGTTCCTGGATGCCATGTTACCACATGCCAATGAGCACATATACTTCCCCTGAATGCAGGAGGAGTTGGCCAGCAAGATGCGTCTCTTCCACCGTGTGGCAGACTACCTGGAGGTACTGGGTGCAATAGACTGCATGCACATACACATCAAGTCACCACCCAGTGAGCAGGGTAGATGTTACATAAACTGCAAGGGATACCCCCTCCATCAACTGCCAGGTCACGTGCAATGCCCAGGGCCTTATCATGGATGTGTGTGCTGGCAGCCCTGGAAGCTATCATGACTCCCACATCTGGCATGCCTCACAGCTGTATCAGGTATTTGCTGGGGGACATCCCATATGGCCACCTGGTGGGGGATGCTGGCTATGCACTACCATGGATGATGACTCCCATTAGAAATGCACACACACCCATGCAAGAACACCATAATGAGGCCCATGCAGAAACCAGAATCATCATAGAGCATGTGTTTGGGATGCTGAAATCATGGTTACTTGGACATATCTGGAGGAGCCTTGTAGTACTCTCCAGGCATGTGTGCCCACATTTTCATAGTATGTGCCATGCTGCACAATATGATCCTGCAGAAACAGCTGCAACAGGGACAGAATGGTGAAGGCCCTCACAGCCCACCACCATTGCCAAGGGCCCAACTGGCACAGAGGGATTCAGACCACAAACACCCTGTGCCAACTCCAGTAGGCAGACGGGGGCGTGCCCAATATGCCCATGCCTTGGCAAAGAGGGAACGTACAGCACCCACACTGACAGTGTAGGCACCTACAAACTGATATCCTTCTCCACCTGCACACACAGTAAACATGGATGGCACACACACACACACGACCACCTGTAAATTGACATGTATAGGTGGCCTACTGTGTGCATCCTACATAGGCAGCCCTCAACTATTGTACACACAATTGCCATTGGCACAAGGTAAGTCAATACCTGAACAGTAAATTAAGCAATCAGCATGTGTCGATACTGTATGTATAGGATCATAGGTATATTCATAAGCCTAGCCAAAATGTGTCTGCTGTCGCCACCCCATTGATTAACTGACTGTCCATCTGTAGAGCAGAGCCAATTGCAGGATCCCTGGGGTGTATCCACTGTTCTCCATCCACTCTGCAAGGAGTCCCTGGAGTGTTAGTGAGGGGCTCCATATAATGTAATCAGGGGTGAAGTTCTAAAGCATGGGGAGTACTCGTGACAGGAATCTGTTACTCCAACATCTTCCAGTTATTGTTGTGGCAAGGGGTAGCTCATTACAGTGTGTGGCTCACTGTGATATGGATTCCCATAGTTGGAGCATATCCATTAAGCCTGACTTGGACATGGCTTTGTTGGCCAGCAAATATCATCTCTGAGTAAACGAGATGTCATTGAGTAATGCAAGAGTTTATGCAGTCTGGTAGCATAGGACACATGTCTGAGGGCATTATCCCTCTTGGCGAGGTATGTTTGTGGCCCTTCCAGCTGTTGGATGTGTCTTCTGAGGTACATCCAAAATGGGTTATCATACTCGATGATGGGACTGATGAGTGATGAGTAAAGGGGCACAATAACCTCAGTCTGTTTAGATGTGAACCCTTAAGTAATCAGATGGCCTACATAGACAGATGTCCTAACTACTTTGCAGATATGATTGTCAAAGGAGAGATCACTATCTAATGTAGTCCCACATACCCATTACATCATCTGAATTATAGTGTCTGCCACTCATGTGTTAATATGTGTGTGTGTAGTTTCCCAAAATGGAATGAGCATGCAGTATGTGGCCTTTAGCTGGAGGCCATGATTCTGACACCCTGCGTTGGTCTATGTGAGGCCCCTTGAACGACGTCTGTGACAGCTGGACTATCAGTTATGGCACCCAGTCTGCAGTAATCACCAAACATGGTCTGCTGTAGTCCACCTGTGTTAGCCCATACCTCTGAGAAGTATATGGCAAACAGTAGGGGTCCCAGACTGAGTCCTGTGGGACACCAGTTGTGACTGGTCAAGAGTTGGACCTGGAGGCTGCTAGGCTTACCATGTGGTTCTGTGTGTAAGCCTGTTGGCAAACCAACCTGTGATGTATGGGTGTATGTACTGGCTGGTGAGTGTAGAAATAATACCTGAGTGACAAATGGTGTCAAAACCCTTGGTGAGGTCCAGATAGTATGTGTGAACTACCACACCCCACACCTAAAGTCTAGGTGACTGTAAGATGTCAAACAGGTTCAGTAGGCATGATCTGCAGTCAATCAAGCTGACCTGGGTTGGGTCAAGTGTCTGGAGGTTACCATTGTCTATGTTAATGAGTGCCATGAGGATGCGCTCCAGAGCCATGCAGATCAGGCTACTCAGGCTTATGGGGTGGTAGTTACCATGGTCAGTTGGGTCACCACCTTGGTGGAGTGGAATAGCTGTTGCCATGCACCACTGAATGACCATGTAGCCTCTGTAGAGGCTGATGTTGAATTGCTATATTAGGCGGGGGGGTTCACTTTGTCTTGTAGTGTCTGCAGGATGCAGTCTGGGACACCATCTGCCTCCACTGATGCTCTGTCATGCCATTTGAAAGGGCCATTACCACCTGTATGTCTCAGATGCCTGGGATACTATACGCTTTGGGTATTGTTGTGGGACCTGTAGGGAGTGAAGCTTGCTCTGAATGTATCATCAAGTGTGTTGGTGATATCAGTAGGGTCAGTACATTCAGTGCAATATTGCACCAGCACAGTGCAAATCTGTGCATTACTGCTTAGATCCTTGACATAGCCAAAGAAGCCTTTGAGGTCATATTCCAAATCCATGCCTATTTACCTGTGGATGTCAGCCTTGGATGATTACATGAGTAACATAAGTATCTTGCTAATACTGGTCACTGATGTCTGCATGTCTTGGGATTTGCTGTTGTTCTGGACTACTGTCCTACTTCTGTTGTATAGCCTGTATAATGCAGGGGTTCAGCAGACTGGTGTCCTTGTGTAGGAGTAGCGAGTCCTGGTTTACCATTGATGGCACAACCCATACATCGTTGTAGGTGCTTATAGAGTGCATTTGTAATTCTGTCTGATCTTGAGCAGTGTCATCCCTGAGCGTGGGGGCTGTGAACCCTCCCACCTCTGTCGTTAGTAGTGTGAATTTAGCTATAGGAAAGGTATTCACTATGTGTTCCTTGGGTGGGGGAGATGGCTGGGAGTGGAAATCATCAGTGAATAGTTCATGGTCAGAGCTAAACAGTGACCGGTTTACCTCTGCTGTAGTGCACCTGTTGCACATGTCAGTGATTACCACTTCTAGTATGTTTTCACCTCTCGTTAGTCCATCTACCAACTGATACAGGCCATATGAGGTGATAAATCCCAGGATGTGCTGGGCCTGGAAGTGAATACTCAAGTAGGTTATCCAGTTAAGTGTAGGGTAGCCGACACTGACCAATAACAGGGTATCTGGTAGGACTGTCATGTTTACCACTGCCTCCAGATAGTTGTAGTGGTGCTCCTGGGTCATGGAGGGTTATCTGTAGCAGCTCACAGTTTGCATTGCAGTTGTGGCTGTTGTTAGCTGCACATGGATGATCACAGAGTTATCATGCTGCCCCACTAACTTGGAAGTGTAGGTATCCCCGATGAATATGGATACACCCCCTCCATGTCTGTGCCAGTCCATGTTCAGTGGCTGAAATGTGTGTTATGGGTTGTAGTCTGGTAGTGCCGGTGTGCTCACAGGAGCCTTATACTGGTCCCATTCAGAGAACAGATGTAGATGTTGTCCATACTGAGGGGTACTGTGAGTGCGTGCATGTTGTGAGTACTACCCATGGTGTTGAGTAGCCTAACCCTCATTGATTCTGCTATTGTGCAGTTCATGGAGGTGAGATTCACCTCTGAGACCTGCCTAAAAACGGTACCATGGGGGCGCCAATAGCCTTGCCCAGCATTCCAAAGCCTTAGGCTGAAACATGCAAGTTGGTATGGCATTGTTGCAGGCATGTTTCCCATCTGTGCTTGTGTCCCATCTTTCCTGTAGGTAACCTACTGGTAAGCAATACAAAGCCTGAAACCTATACAAGTCCACTAGCTTCCAAGATAGGCTTTTGGAGTGATTATATATCAGTAGTCTGTATGCTATTGCTGTACTTAACTGTTGTCTGACTACATGGTGATTTTACACTGTATATTGTGATCAGAAAACTCTGTATAATCACATATGATGCTGAAGATGGCCTGCACTATAGAGGTTCACAGATAGGTAGCAGGCTATCTGCCCAAGGGCATTTAGAAGCATAGCTACAGTGTGGTGGTTTTATCTGCACCATTGATGAAGTAACTGAGCCTCTGTCAAGCATAGCCAATGAAGTGATTCCAGGCAGAGTTGCTGGAAGCTGTTGAAGACTGGGGTGCTGTAGGGTGATAGGGGCACATAGTGATCTCAAAAGAGCATGTTAACATGACAACCCAACAGCATTCAATTTCCCCAATAGGTCTTGCAGCTATAAAACTGGAGTGGCTCCCCCACACCCTGGCTGTATGTTTCTGGGACACATGATTCCAGCAGTGTATATACTGTTGCCCAGTCACACATCAAGGTTTCCCCTGAAGTGTGTCCGTGAGGGGCTATGCAAAATGTAGTTAGGATGTTAATGTATAGTCTCTCAATTTATGTCTTATGTCAGTATTTTGAGAAGCTCACTGGGTGTGGGTGGCTTCGCCTGTTGTGTAGCCAAGCTTACACATAGGATTCATGGACATAGGAAATAGGCAGAAGGAACGTTAATGTCAATAGTGTAATGGCTACAGCATTTGCATAATATCTGTGCAGTTGTGGTTCAAATCCCAATAAAATCAGAGATGTTTTACATGTTACATAGTATACCTTAACCTTAGCTTGCATATATAGGTAATATTCCACAGAATAATAAACATTTGGAACACACATAAACCCATGTGTGCTGGAGAGTACAGTTAACAGACAATGTAATGTTATGCAAGCACATAGTGAGATGTTACATCACTGAAATGTATATATCCTGAGTAGTTAGCAGAAGTGGCCATATTTGCATGCACAGGTTGTAGGATGTAAAGTTTGTTTAACTGTGTACAACCGCTGGTATAATGTCACACAAACACCTTTAAACCTGTGTACAACTGCTTAAATTAGCCTTATTCTGTAGTAAAACATGTCTAATACATCGCAGGCGTTGAACCCTGGACCATGCACACCATAGTCATGGGACCTAACACTAAGCCACCTAATCTGTATACATGGTAAGGGGTCATTAGACTACACCTTATACTACAGGCATTTCACAGTACAGACCACAAATGGGACAGTCACTTTGTGTACATGTGTACAGTACATTGTAATGTACTCTAATGTGTGAATCAACATATACAAGTCTACATATGTATAAGTGTTACAAATTAATACTAAATATATATATATATATATATATATATATATATATATATATATATATATATATATATATATATATACATGTCACTGATGTGTGCACACAGAAATATATATATATATATATATATATATATATATATATATATATATATATATATATATATATATATATATATATATATATATATATATATATACAGTAACATCTATAGTCATATATATATATATATATATATATATATATATAAACATCTATGAACACACTTTGTGACACAGAAGCATTCCAAATGGATATAAGTGTATGCAAAACACATGCAACTCTGGTATTATAACTATCAATATAAACCTAATTCCCCATAGAAGCAATGGTTGTTGTGTATGTGGAGATTGTTGTGGGGGAGATTCCAAGGAGCCTGTGTCGGATGTTCATTACGTGAACTGGAGGGGTACACATGGAGTATGGGCACAATGTAAAAAGGACACAAAACAAGAACCATTCTCATCCATAATACACCCTATCAGGTCATATTGCAAACTGACTTCAACAAACATATGCACATTAACAGGTATCATACATATGTACACCAAGTGACTTACACATTTGTTTGCAGTAGTAAAGAACAGCTGTAGTATCCTGTGCATACTCAACACCATAAAAGTTGTACATATCTCAGATGCCTCAGTGATAAAGCCAGCGACTGTGGTGTTCATGGTCCCAGTTTCAAGATCTGCAAGGGCTGTTACGTCATTTTGAGGTCCCGAATAATGGATGTTGGATGCAGGTTATTAAAGCACTTTTAAGCAGACGTTAGCATGTTAATGCGCCGGTAAGTGCCAGTAAGGGGCGCTTAAACATGACTACATGGATAAGCGCAACACAGGTTTAACCTTTGCAGAACATCACGCAGATCATGGGCAAAGCCACCCACAACCGCTGAAATGTGCGTTAATCACCCTTGCACTACCAGTGCTTGCTTTGAGAGGTAAAATGATCACTGCCAGGATTAGAACATGCAACCATGTACACAATCTTCACAATAACCTACCACTAAGGTGCCTGAGATGTACCAACGGCAGTTGTGTATTCTGATAGGTTAAAACACAAAAGGGAGGATTGTGTGGAAATAGGACAAACCGCCATGTACTCAATGAAAGGTTTATGCTATATCTATATATATATATATATATATATATATATATATATATATATATATATATATATATATATATATATATATATATATCAACATATATATATATAGAGAGAGAGAGAGATATGTCAATATATAGGGATATACATATATATATGTAGATATATAGATAGGTTAACAACATCTACACAACCATGGAGGTACATATAAATGGAATACCTACCAAATACTGAATGCTTGACATACCGATGCGTGTAATCACGAGGCTTAAAGACAGAAAGACCACAGTACCGAAACACCAGAAGCACGAGTTTTAAAATCCCGATGTTAAGGGACATTTAGTTAGTGCTTCTGGTGTTGCGGTTCAGGTAGGTTACTGTGTGTAAGTGTGTTTCTGAGGGCTGTAGTGTGTGTAAGTGTGTGTTCTGAGTGTGGTGTGTGTTTCTGGGGGACTGTAATGTGTGGATGTGGGTTTGCTTTGTGTGTCTGTTTGTGTGATCTCGCAGGTAGAATATTAAAGTAAGAGGGGTGTGGGGGTGCAGCCACCCACATGGGGGGTGTAGGGGGGGCTTGCCCACCTGCTCATATGTAGTTTAGGATGGTTTGTTTGGATGTGGTGGGTAGCAGTGTGTCTGTGTATGTGTATGTATGTTCTGTGTTTGTGTTACTATTGCAAGTTTGACTGTCGCGAGTTTGAGTGTTCGGTAATGTGGGGTTTGGGAGTCTGGGCCCGGTACTGTGGGTGTCGGAATTGTGTGCATTCGGGATTCCATAGGTATCCTGTATACAGCAGTTGAAGTGTTCATATATGAGTATAACATGGACCATAGCAATCACACATTCCGCCATGACCAAACATTATGAACAAAGGATATGGAGAGTATATGCCTATACACTATTACAAATATGTGCTATGGACATGAGCCAAAGAGGGTCAGTCACCAACACAACTCCAATGACTGCAAATACCTATGACAGAAATACACAGACAGCTTTCATGTAGCAACACTTTATTACATTCCGATGTATTGCCGAAAGGATTGAAGGACTAACATCACCTGCATGCTATACAGGAACCAATTAACAGTACCTTAATGAATCAGCCTGCAATTACCATAGTATTAGTCCACTAAAGGATAGGTTTTCAAATAGGGAAGGAACCCTCACACACATATCAAATATGTATAAAAGCAGTTCCTACACACCTGCATCTGCTATGTACACCCACCAACATCTCCCCCATATCCAAACCAATTACAATACATACTGTAATAACATCACAAATCATTCACTCACTGTACGACATCTGCAGAAGCCTTAACATACCTTGTCAGAGACACACTAACATGGCCCTATGTGAAATAGTTGCTGTTATACAATGGAACAGCTGCTGATGTTACAGGGTTTGTTTGCACTAGTCCCGTTTCAGAGGGTTGTGTGTACACCAGGAAGTGTTACCGATTACTGATTAACAACACAGTATGATACACATGTACACCAAACCAAGGATGTCTGGTGAGCACACTGTAAACCACCTAACCTTTTATGCATAGCCATACAGCCTTGAGCTTCTCAAACATCCTTTCCAGACTGAAATATCTGCAGAAGTATCAGGTACAAACAAACCCTGCATAAGTAGCAATGTTCTGAAATTTAACAGCTGTACTCACATGTAGAACAACATCTTCTAGCCATTACATACAATCCACGAGAGTTGTGAAGCTAATATATCTCTGTGTGTCTCCATATAGCTGTTGCAATACATCACAAACAACACATCCAGGCCGTCTTCCTTGAAAGTAAGGCAAAGGGACAATGCCCAAGTGGAGTACTCAGTTATACACAACTGTTGCCATGGTATTGGCTAATGGAGTAGCTGCACAGCCTACGTGCATGTAATTAACTACTTTGGAACACCAATTGGTGGTCAGGATAGCACATGTTACCGATATTTAACTACAAAAGGATGGCTTGTCACACATTCAAACCATCTGTATATACCAGTAGAACATTACAAAGAAAATTGAAACACAAACTGAAAAAGATTGAAATAACAGTCAACACCTCGGGTTACTAATAAGGTATGTAGAACACTCAGTATGTCTGTGTATGTAGTACCCGTTCTTTAATAATTAAAGTGTACGCAATGCATATAGTGGAAACAGTTATCTTGTAGTGATGTATTGTTGAGCATAGTAACGCTTGTAGTATTTATTTGTGTACTGCTGTAGGTCACAAGGCAAACACCTCATGCACCACAAGGGATGCTATATAAGGACTTTGAATCCAACATTTCCTCTCCAGCTGCTGTCAGTGGCAGCGTTGGTCCAACAAGTACGTGCTATAACAGGGGATAGTATATGCTGATATATTGTAACAGTAGGACAGTAGGCATATGTATGGGTGTATTACTGAGAATAACATGTTGAAGGTGGGCCTAGTGTGCAGTTATGATTTGCATTGTGGGATATTGTGCCAATAACTGTGTAATGTACAGTATTGTAGGCAGATATGTATTACATTTTACATAGCATTACTGTTATGTTAGGCAAACATTAGTTATGTCTATTGGCATACACAATAACAGGATACATATGACTTGTAGTCACCCGACAGTTTATCAGCATGAAAGCAAAGTAAAATGGAAGAGCTAGTTAACTATCCATGCACATAAGACATGTAATAGGTTCATAGGATCATAGGTAGGTACTAGGCTGTCTGCCCAAGGGCATTTATAAGCCTAGCTAGAGTGTGTTGGCTTCTGCCACCCCCTTAGGTTAGTTCCCTGTGCCTCTGAACAGCAAAGCCATTAGTTCCATGTGCCTCTGTCCAGCAGAGCCACTGCAGTGATCCCTGGTGTACATGTCTGTCTCCCATCCAACAGTCAAGGATTCTCTTGAAGAGTGCTAGTGAGGGGCCCCGCCTGATGTACATTGGAATCATGTTCCAAAGCATGGGGAGTCTCTGGGTCAGGAATCTATTGCTCCAGCATGTCCTAGTTATCATTGTGGTTAGGTTTATATCCCTAGAGCATGTGGCTCTCAGGGACTTTTGTTTAGATGGAGCATATCCATCAATACTGGGTTGGACATGGGCCTTGTATGTCAAGCAGAGATAACCTCTGAGTATGTGGTATGCAACCAAGTACAGCTGGAGTTTCTTTAGTTGGGCTGCATAGGCCATCTGTTTGAGGTCAGTAATCCTCTTAGTGTGGTACTGTTGTGGTCTTTCAAGCTGTTGCAGTTGTCTTGTAAGGTACATCCCAAATGGGGTGTTGTATCCTTTAATGGGTCTAATAAGTCATGAGTAGAGAGGCACAATGGCCTCCTTTGTTCTGGATGCGAACCCATTTGAGATTAGGAGGGCCACGTAAAAAGATATTCTAACCACCTTGGCAATATGGTTAGCAAAGGAGAGATTGCGATCTACTTGGGTTCCCAGATCCCTTATTACCTTTTCTGTATGTAGCGGACTACCACCAATGTGGTAGTCCGCGGGTAATTAGTTTTATCCAAAGGGGATGACTATGCACTTTTTGGCATTCAGCTTGAGGCCATGATATTGACACCAGGTATCCATCTCAGTGAGACCCTTCTGGAGGGTGTCTGTATCAGCTGAGGAACCAATTATGGCCCCTAGTTTGCAGTCATCTGCAAACCTTTTCAGCCAAAGTCCTCCTGTGCTTGCCTGTACCTCAGAGAAGTATATACCAAACATGAGGGGTCCTAGGACTGAGCCCTGGGGGACACCACTTGTAACTGGTTTACAGTCAGACCTAGGGTATGCAACTCTCACTGTGTGGGTTCTGTCTGTGAGCCACTTTGAAAACCATCTTGTGACGTAGGGGTTAATGTTCAGATGGACGGGTATGTCGATAATACCAGAATGGGGAATGGTGTTGAAAGCCTTTGAGAGATCAAGGTAGGCTGTGTGGACCTCCTTACCCTCATCTAATGCCTTGGTAACTGTCTCAAAGAAGTCCACCAGGTTTAGGAGGCATGGTCTGCCCTTAACAAAGCCAAACTGAGTGGGGTCAAAGGTTTGGAGGTACCCAATGTCTCTGTGAATGAGATCCATGATGATGTGCTCCATAGCCTTTCAGACCAGACTAGTCAGGCATATAGGGCAATAGTTTGCATGGTCCACTGTGATGCCACCTTTGTGGAGTGGGGTAACTGTTGCTGTGTGCTATTCAGGGGCACAAAGCCTGATATGAGGCTATTATTGAACATGGTGCTTAAGTGGGGAGCCAGTCCGTTTTGAAGTTCATGTAAAACGCAGCCTGGGATGTTGTCCACTCCCATGAATGCTGTGTTTTTGGCTTTAGAGAGTGCAGCTTTCACCTGCATAGTTGTGATTACAGGGACTCTACATTCTTCCTGTATAGATATGGGCCGTTTAGGGGGTGAGAGGGGGGTAAAGTTAGCACTGAACCTATCTGCCAGGATGTTGACAATATCAGTTGGTTCTGTAATGTTTGTGCCTTTGTGCTGTAACTCAGAGCAGATCTGGGTGTTGCCATCGATATTTTTGACATAGCTATAAAATGCTTTGTAGTTGTCCTTGGAATTAGTGGCAGTTTTGTTTTCATAGCTAGCTTTGGAGGATCATATAAGGGATCTCAGCTTCTTACTGAGGCTGATCAGGGAGCTGCTCCACTCATGGGATTGTACTCTCTTTTGCAAAAGTGTCTTCCTTCTGTTGTACAGTTTGTTTATGGCAGGGGACCACCAGATTGGCTTCCTTTTTTTGGAAGATAGCATCTTGGTTCTGTTTGGAATACCACAATACATGCACTTGTGTTAAGTGCTTATAGAGTGCATTTGTGTAGGATTCAGCAATTGTAACTGTATTATCCATCTGCATGGGTGTCATGAAGTTCACCACTTCTGTCTTAAGAAGCATGAAGTTAGCTTTGTAGAAATATTTTTCTGTAGTTTCCTTAATGGGGGGTGGGGGTGGGATGTGGATATCAAGGGTGATTAGCTTATGGTCGGATAGGACCAATGAGGAGTTGACTTCAGGTGTGGAACACCAGTCACTCATGTTGGTAATGACTAGGTCTAGGATATTGTTGTCCCTAGTGGGGGTGTGGATAAGTTGATCCAGGTCATTGGAGTTTATGAATTCCAGAAAGCGTTGAGCTAATGAGTTGGTACATGAGTAGTTTTCCCAGTTAATGGTGGGGTAGTTGAAGTCGCCCATTAGTAGGGTGTTTGGTTGAACCCTAATATTTTCCAGTACATCAAGAAAAGAGGAGTGGGAATCCTGGGGCATGGTGTGGGATCTGTAGCAAGCTACAATTTGGATTGCAGTTTTGCCTAGAGTTAGTTGCACTTGGATAACCTCGGATGCATTGTGCTAAGCAACTAGCCTGGAGGTGTGGATATCCTTAATGAATATGGACACACTGTTGCCTTGGGTGTTTTGGTCCAGGTTACATGGCCGAAAAGTGTAGCATGAGTTATAGCTTGGTAGTGCAAGGGTGCACTCTGGAGGCTTGAACCAGGTCTCAGTCACTGCACAGATATCGATGTTCTCCATTACAAGGAGTGCCTCGAGTGGCTGCATTTTGAGATTTAGACTTCTAGCATTGAGTATAATTACCCTCAGTTTTTGCTTGCCTGTTCCTGTTATGGTGGAGAATATGTTATTTGAACCTTGCCTAAAAAAGGCACTATAGAGACAGCAAGAGCCTTAGCCAGTATCCGAAATCCCAGGGGTGACAGGTGCAGGCCATTTGTGGCAAAGCATCGTTGTCTGTCGACCATGTCATCCCAAGCAGACAGATACTGGATCCCCTTAGAATGACACCAGAAGCTTAGTCAATTGTTGAAGTCAATCATCTTGTCCTTGTACTGCGGTATCATTCTGGGTGATGGCAGAATGCTACTCAGAGCTAGGGTTATACCTGCCTGGGCTGCAAGATCAGAGAGCTCTTCCATGTCTCTTTTCATGTAGTCTAGGGAGGTACGTCTTAGGTCATTCACACCAACATGGACAATGACAGAGTCATATTTGTACTTGCTGTGGAGTGACCTGAGTGCATGGGTTATGTGGTGGATTCTGGTACCTGACAGGCAGCTGACAGTAACCTTCTCCTTGTTTAGCCTGGTGAGTGGGATATCAGTGTGCCCGACTATAGAATCACCTATGACTAGTGTGTTGGGTATGTTGTTTTTCCTTATTGGCTGTGGTTGAGTGGCACACTGAGTCTGTGGGCTATGTGTCATTGGGATTGTGTTGGGGGATGGAGGCTGCTTGCATTTTTGCTTTGGAGGTCTCTGTTGCTTAGACAGATCATTATTGAGAGCCTCCATGAATGTTTTTGTGTTACTATGTGTGGATTTTGGTGGTGTAGATTTAGTGAGACTATGTGATGAGTGTGATGTGGTGCAAATGTTTACCTTCTCCACATGACTGTGAAGTTCAGTCTTGGTTGGAGAGAGCTTTACCTCCACTTTGGTTAAATAAGTGCATCTCTCACAGGTTGTAGTGCTGGTTGGTAGGAGGAGAGGGTTGTCGTTGTACATGAGGCAATTTCTACATTGCCTCAAGATGCCCAGATTCATCAGATAGACAGGAGAGAACACTGGGAGCTGACCCTTGGACACGCCTGAATAAAAAAAACTATTTTCCTCTAGATAAGTGAGGAAAGTGAGTACAAGAGCTGTTTTACTCTAAGCAAGTGAGAAAAGTATGTACAAAAGCTGTTTACCTCTAGGTAATGAGGAAGATTGAGTGCTATAATAATTAGTAGCTTATTTAGTGCTTACAAGTTTTGAACAAGTGCTGAGCATGAATAAGCAATCCAGATAGGGTCTTGGATAACATAAACGCACTGTCCCCCCCCCCCCAACAGGTACACAATCATATATCCATGTACACTACAGAGCCCCTGTAACCACAACTATGCAGGTACAAGCTGCACTCAGGCTGCATGGGACCTGTCCACATCCCAGGTTGTATCATATACATATGGCAAAACAATTTGCTCTCCACATACACATCATGTAAAACATAGCTTCATGTCAGGCTGTGTACACACTGAATGGTGCGTACCAACAGTTATCATAACCCACAAAGGGGGAGACACCACTGACAATGGGAAGTACTGCACTACTACCCTGCTGAGTCTGGTCTGAAAGGCCATGAACCTTGATCAACTTATTTGATGTCAGCAGTACAGATGTAGATGACAGTACGGTTGATTTCACACTGCATATCAAAACCTTTCCAGGTCATAGAACATCATCACCCATACTGTGTTCCACCTACACTCAGTATACTAGATGTACATTCCTATGTCACAGGAGTGTTTTGTAACTAACTGGACTGCTGACAGAACCAGTACTAGAGAAGGTGTCTGGATAATACATGCACATCACACCAGTGCCAGCTACAGTAAGACAGAGTTAATTCATTGAACTCCCCGTCATTGTAGTCTATACCACACTGACTAACAGAAGGCATCTGCCTATTGAAGTATGCAAATTACTATGACCTAGGAGCAATAGCTGACTCAGAGTGTTGTGGACAACATACAGAAGGGACTTTGTGGGTGAGGTGTGTGACATATGGCCACAATCTGACAGCTACACATTGCATTTTCACCCCATGTTAATAACCCTGTACCCATGAACTACCACATAAGCAACAGTCAACATAATGGGCACTGTGTGTACGGGATGCAGCTGGGCAGTTGTCTTTCCTGTGATATTTACATCACCACACCTGTCAGGTAGTCATAAGTGGCAACCCTAATCATGACAGGGTGCCATCCATGAATATAGAGATCATTGTTCAGCCATGCTCAATACTCAAGTGACCCATATCAGACCACATATTTCCTTTAAGGGGTATTGGTCATGTTCAGATGGCCTACACCAGCCTTCCCAATCCCCATCTCCACTATGTAGCATGATGCCTACCCTGAATAAAGCCATGTCCAACTCAGTGATGTTGGACATGCTACACGTACACATCCTGATCTCAAACACATACTTTATGGACATCAACCTTCCTAGTACAAGGATCACCACATGCTGAACAGATCCTTGTCCCATACACTTTACATACTCCTGCCATACTATGCATCCTGTCCAGCAAAGCTGCACATTGCTCCTCTTTCAGACATGGTGTGATGACAGCATGGTAAATGTATTATTAAACCTGTGGATCAGTTATGTGGCACTGCTTGACCTGGCCCCAGAAACCCATCTGTCAGCTACAGCTAGGTAACCTTTCATCCTAAGCTCATACATGGCCCAGGGCATATAGCCTACTAGTTGCCTTTGACCTTACATGCTATAGTTGATATCCATCCCTGCAAATACCATCAGGCTAGCCAGTGCCCCATGTGTATCACATGTGCAACACAGGTGATACATGGCAGGATGTTGAACTGCTGTACAGTGTCATGTAGATGTATATGGCAAAACACATACATGTAAAACCTTCCATGAACAAGTCTGCAGGGTCACAGGTCATGTCCATTAAGGCAGTGTAAGTCTTTATATGTGACATATACACAGCATCAAGGTCGACTGCATTAATGTGGACACATCCAGGCATGTGCTGATAGGTATGAACACCAGTACAGGCAAACAGACATGCCCACATCAAGACAGCATCCACATGGAGTATGAGCAATGTAATCAGGTGACACACACACACACACACACACACACACACACACACACACACACACACACACACACACACATACACACATATATGGTGATAATATCCAATCCCCATTGAGTGTCAAATGTGTGTGACACAAACATGTCAGTGGTGTCAGTGTCATGTAGATATGCAAAGAAAACTATTTAATTGTAATAAATGTGATACACATGTATGTTTAGCTGTAACTCTGTATGTCTCTGTGAGTTACTGTGACCTGTTTCCATCATTATGTCTTCCAGGTATGCCACGTGCAAGGCTACCACCTTATACCCGCTTGGAGGATGAGGCCCTCATCCCATACCTACATGATAATCATCATGTACTGTTCAGCCATATGCCAAAGGATGCACGGCAGTGGGATGCCCTGTGGCAGGAACTTCGCAGGAGGGTTAATGATGTGGGTGGCCACAACCGCACATACCAGCAGGTGTGCAGACACTGTACAGACCTAATTAGATGGGAGAAACAGCATGCAAAAGCAATCATCAGGGAACAAGGTGCAACAGGTAGTGGGCCACCAACCCAGCCCCCAGTCACACGTACCGAGGAGGTACTGGCCAACCTGGGGACACCTGCAAAACAACATCCATAAGCCTTAGCTGATATCGTGGAGGTGGGTGTTTCTCAACCACTGAGCCTGGAGTTGCCTGGTAAGTCACTACTGCACATATAACAACTATATTCCATATAGTTACGTGTCACTGTACAATATGTAATGTAACATCATATGCAAGGCATGTATACACACATGTTGCATACTATAGTATGCTACTCTGTGTATGGGCACATGTGCATACTCCATAGTATAGTCTATTGTACTGGCGTATGTGTTAACATGCATATTGCACCCTTTAGCTATCATACAGGCATGGATAATGATCATACTGCTGTGTCACTCCTATTTAGGTACCTCTGGTGTTCCACTGCAACAGCAGCCCATTGCAGATGAGACTGTTATTATTTATCAGGCATGTTAATGCACAGATCTATCTGCCATGTGGCCATTTACCACATGTACACATAATGTATGGTCCTGTCACAATATACAGGTCGGACCTGAAATGCATCACAATGGCTACCCATGTGCAATACTTGCAAAATATGTGAAACACCGACATGAAACCTCACAAACTGTCATTGCCAGATGTGTGTACAGCTGTGTATACAATGGTGGAGATGTTGTTCACTGTAGAGACATGTACTACAGATCAGAACTACACATGTGAGGAATACAAACAGTACTACACAGTGAGCTGGGGTATAGCTAGCCCACAGGACTCATCAATGTGGATTATACCCCTGCTATGAATGTCACACAATGTGATGTTCTATCTGACATGTCCATGACATCTAGTGGGCCAGCTGCAGTACTGCCTAACTATCCTGAAAAACATATCCCACATACCAAACCAACCACCCTTTGTCTGCATAACCCTGTTGTCAGTGGAGTATGTCATATGGGACAACACAGATATGTGAAATAGATGCCCGTCACAACCATTTGGCCAACACATGTTCACACACGGCCATGGAGAATGGCCAGAGACATGAAGCAACACACACAGTAGACATGATGTGCTTGTGTGTACACCCTGTCATACATTGGCTCCACATGGTCCAACCATGGTCTTTGTGTAATGTTTATATTGCAGATGTGGAACACTAGACATCCTACAGGCCTGTGCACATCTTGTGCAGGTGTGACATCAATCCACCACATAAAATGTGTTGAAGATCTTGAGTGTGTCACGACATGACAGCAGTCGCCTGTATAGTATCCACATACATACACAGACAACCACATCAGCCCACAGATACAGTACATTCCTCTTGCTGGTGTCGGACATCACTGTCATCCTCACTCCTCATGTGTGTGTGTGTGTGTGTGTGTGTGTGTGTGTGTGTGTGTGTGTGTGTGTGTGTGTTGTACACATATGTCATGTGGGACATGGTGTATCAACAGGTTTGCCATGTCTGGCCATAGTTTCCAGGCAGCAGCAATATGGTTGCAGATGAGCAGGGGTGTCATCCGTATATCCTTCAGTGACCTGTGTCACACATTCCACATCATGGTTTAGTGTGTATACACCTCAGTGATGTGGGTCACATTCCACAGTATATATGTATTGTATCTGAACACAGTCATGGCTATGAACTGTGTCTGTAACTCACATTGTATAGCAATAGAGACACCTCATGATTCCCTGCAATGGCCATGCACATCAGCTAAATGTGCTGTATATCTGTAGGGTGGACAGACAACACTGCATTGGGACACTACTACTCCACTGTATATTTGACAGGACACCATTGTGTTAAACATGTATGCATGTCATTGCACATGTCAGCAGATCACATGTCATACTACATGTGATTGTCAAGGTCAAATGCCACACATCAGGTGTACTGTTAACCTGTGCTGGTCTATATGGTGTAACACAGAGATGTATGCTAACTACTACTATAATTGTGTAATTTGCATGCCTTCTGCTATGACACATGCATGCTGTTGTGTGCAACCCAGGGATGTATGATAATTACCACTATTATTGTCTGAGCTGCATGCCATCTGTGTATCACATGCATGTTGCATGCCTTCTGTCATATCACATGCATGTTGGGTTCCATAGCATGTTTCTGTGTGTGTGTGTGTGTGTGTGTGTGTGTGTGTGTGTGTGTGTGTGTGTGTGTGTGTGTGTATTGTATAGATTGTAATGTACAGTTCTTGTCTGCCCCTCACAGGTGATGTAGGTGCATTCCCCTCTTGTGGTCCATCTGATGTTACTGTCCCCGCAGAAGACTCTAGCAGTGATGATGAACATATGATTGAGGCACAGGCAGGGTTGTCAGGGGCTGAATCTATGCCATTGTTTGCCATTCCACCTATATCCCCCTCATCCCCACACACAGTTCTCATGCCAACACATACCCCATCACCAGTGGCCATAGAGGAAGGACAGTTGGCATGTGATAGCTTGGAACAGGAAAGTGTGGAGGCTATGGAAGGTGTGACTGCACACCATGGTGTCAGCCAACTGACTAGTGATGCCCCACACAGGCATGTGGCCAGTGCTGCCCATAGGAGGACCTCTGGCCAACATGTCCCTGCAAGACACAGCACAGCAGCTGGTGTCACCAGACACATGTTTCAGGCTGTAATGGAGGCACAAGTATGTGCTGAATGGCCCAACAGAGAAGATCACAGGCTTCAGAGGGCTGCTGTCTGTACTTTAACCAACAACATCCAGGCAATGGAAAATGCTCAACAGCAGATTGTTGAAGTCTTGGATAAATGATTGGGTGACATGGTTGGAGTCCTTGACCGTGGCATGACAATCTGTGAGCATGAGCTCTCTGTGCTGGAACATCTGGTAGGAGTGAGGCATCGGGCATGTGGACGTAGGCCATCTACATCACCTGTTTCAGGTCTACGTGAATGAGCAACTTCACATGCCCACCTCCCATAGTGGTGGTAGCAGCAGCAGTGCAGTGCTGTCCACACCAGGACACAGCAGGCCACATGCACATGGCCCTGGATGGTCCCAACAGGGACATGGTTCCAGTGGACATGTCATCAGACAGTACCCAATCTGCACGTCTGCCTGATAGTGCCCGTGCAACCCCTGGCAGGCACAGGTAACATGGCCATGGCTGGACACCATGAACTGTAAAACCTGGCCTGTACAGTCCACAGCTGTCAATAATACCCCTGTGTAGGCCAGACACATGCCAGAACTGTGTGCTTACATACACGCACACACCGGAAACATATGTAGGGCACCGCAACACACACATGCATAACATCCACACACACCCAATTAGATCAAAGGCCTAACCCACACACATGATGTCATCCAATGGTGCAGCCTAGGCCTCTGACAAACATTATCACCCTGTGCATATGATGATGCCTGTGCTGCATCCCTGTCATACACACCATCGATGCAGGGACATGCTCATATGGTCTGATGCATAGGGTGAACAGACTAGGAAGATAAGTGTAGATTGCAATTGTTGTGTACTGTTGACAGGCAGCATACATACCATGTAGTACAGGGTTCGAATGCATTTTGTACTGTTAACAGTGTGTGTTTTGTGTAACAACAGAAACTGCATGTTGGTCATGATGTTCTGCTTTCCTTCTTCAGGTCTAATTGCATGTGCCGGTGGATGTCAGTGTTTGCAGTTAGTATCCAATATGTAAATGTGGACTACTCACAGGTATGTATGAAAATACCAGCATGCACTTTGTAGCTTCCACATCACAGTTAGAAAGTCCCACGTTCCAAACACGTCTACAGATCTACTGATCCTAGAGCATGATAGCTGTGTATTAAGCTACTGTGGCTAGAGATGTGACATCCATACTGGGTGACATCACAGGTACAGTTACATGAAGTGGGGAGGTAAGAGAGCAGTCTAGCTGATGACAAGGGTAGAGGCCAGTGTAAAGCATGATGCCTCATTGGGAAGCAGTAATACATGTTCCCATGACAGGATGCCAACACACAACTACACCCACACGCCCAGGTATTCACACACATGTATTCAGAGACACAGTAACACACCCACACACTTACGGATTCACCGACACAGTAACACACACACACACACACACACACACACACACACACACACACACACACACACACACACACACACACACAGTTGCTAGTGTTGAGGTGAGGACCCCTGCCTATGTGCAAATCATCATTACAGTACTGTGCACTTACATGACACTCCACAGAGATTACACATGTATAGGTAGTCAGTATGGCCTAAGATCGAGGACATCAACAGGGACAGCAGATTGCATCACCTGGAGGGGGGAGGGGTCTTATCAGTTCACTATGGTAACATACATCCTCACTCCAGGAACCAGCCAGCCACACACACACACACACACACACACACACACACACACACACACACACACACACACATTGTGGCATTCACTATTGAATACACCTATGTCACACACATAAAGATACCTCACATGTGTGAGATACACACCCCTGCCTATGTCCTGCTTTCTACATTGCAGTCTGTACAGATGTCTACAACAGTGTACAGGAGAGTGAGTAACAATTGAGATTTATTCCCCACCATACGTGACATATATGGACACACACACACAACCACACATGCCAGTATTGTGAATCAAACACCTGCCTATCTCATGATACGTATGACAGACTTACACAGCAGTATTGCATGTGTTATAAAGTGTACTGATACTTCCATTGGCAACTGTGCTGATATATGCACACAGGAGGTCTTAACTGTTACAGGTGTCAAGTGATTTACCTTCTGTGTCACCCTGACCGCTGTCTAAGTTGTGTGTGTGTTCCCCTTGAATTAACAAAACCATAGCTTAGCAGTTACACAGGTTATTGTAGGACTGCTTGTGACACACCTGTGAGCTGCCCTCAGCAAACATCCATCTGCAAAGATGCCCCACCACTCAGTTATGTCCACACATCTGTCCATACCTGAAGTACATCTTACCGTACTTTCAGCATATCACCATATACAGTTGGCAATGTTGAGGCTGCATTGCAACTGCATGATGTACTAAGATAACCATCACCTGCAAACATCAGCAACTGCACACGCATGGTATCTGAATGCACACCACTACATGTACATGTGTGTAGGTCCTACATTCCTGTTATTTGGGCATGTTTGTAGGCATTCAAACACAAAGGCAAAACAACAGACTAAGAATCAAAAAAACCAAAGGGCAAGCAGGAATACGTAAAAAACCCACACAATTTAATATAGTAAGCGCTTTCGGAAACAGACTGTGCTTCTCCTTCTTCAGACTTAGAACATACAAGTTAAAATGCTTATATAAAACAAACCTAAAATATCAATTGGTTAATTAGTTAAGTCAAAAATCAAATTTTAAAGATAAAGGCTCCATTATTTAACCTATTAAGTAATTACTAGCAAGACAAATTATATGCAGTCAAACAAGACACCTCTTAGTTTTCAGGAGTCCATACCAACCTCATTCATACATATTAAATTCAAATCACAAGTAAATTTCAGCAGACCTTTACCCAATGCTGTTCTGCACCAGCTAAAATTATTTTAAAATAAATATTAATGTATACATTGCCTACAAAGGGGAACTTCCAGGTGAATCAAAGGTAACATTTTACAACTTCATCTTTTTAAAGACAAAAGCCTTAAAAAGCACTTAATGGAAACTGATTCATTCAGACCTGGGGGCAAATATGCTGCAGTGGAAATTTGCCATCTTAGTTCTTCAATTTCCAAATTAATTTGCCAAGGGCCACCTCTAACATCTGAACTAATATGTTTTAAGATAGAAAACTTAAAGGAGTGGTCTGTGATATGTGACAAAGGCCTGTCTACTTTCAGTCATGTCATCCCAAAATGACAAACACTGGACAACCTCGTAATTACAGCAGGACATTGGCTCATTGTGTTGGTTAAGCAGTTGCCACTCCTAGCAAGACATCACTGCAAGTTGTAGTATTGTGCTTGGTACAGAATGGTACATCTAAGGTGACGGACAGCAGCAGACGTTGTGTAGAAGACCAGTGCCGATATATGTAGTGCAGCGTTCCTGCTAACAATGACAACTACTAACACCAGAGTCCATTACAATGTGTTCTTTACATCTAACTGTAATAGCATGGCCACTGTGGCCTTCCTTGTTTAGAATCAGAGTGCACAGGGCTGTACTGCTAAGTGTATGAGCATGCACATTATAACCTTATGTAGACGGACACATAGTGCATTCCGAACATCCCTGTGCTACTAAGTGTGTGAACATGCCCAGTGACACCTTGTGTCGGTTATGTGCCTCTATGTGTATGGGCATGGCCATTGTAACCCTGTATAGGGATAGTAGTCATCCATTCCACAGATGGGCATACTCCAGTTCAGGATGGATTCCTACTTTAAACACACAGGTTCACAGGTATGTACATCTTAACTGCCAGCATCCCTGTTGATGTCTGCATTCCTAGAAGGTCATAATGACAGCCTTGAAATGTGTAGGGTCTGTGGCATGACTCGTAACTATGTAGTATTGTAATAGTGATCTGTAGATAGGTAGGTGTTCTGATCTCACCACTGGCATGTGTGTGTGTGTCTCCGTCTGCCTGAGGACAGAATAATGCTTTTAGACTGCTCACACTCCATACAATTTCTATACCCAACTTTGGCAAGGCTGATGATGTCACCCACCTAGAAATACACCTCTGGGAGTGCTGTGACCCAGTAATCTTGGTAGCATGTTCTATAACAGTGCAATGTTGTAGTGTGATAAAGTAGTTAGGTCGGTGTTCTAAACCCAGACTTGCCAACTGTGCTTGTGTGTGTGTGTCTCCGTCTGCCTGAGGACAGTATAATGCTTTTAGACTGGTCACACTCCATACAATTCCTATACCCAACTTTGGAAAGGCTGATGATGTCACCCACCTTGAAATACACCTCTGGGAGTGCTGTGTTCCAGTATTCTCAGTAGCACAGTCTGTAACTGCGTAAAGCTGTAGTGTGATAAAGTAGTTAGGTCAGTGTTCTAATCTCAGACTTGCTAACTGTGTGTGTGTGTGTGTCTGTCTGCCTGAGGACAGAATGATGCTTTTAGACTGCTCACACTCCATACAATTCCTATTCCCAACTTTGGCAAGGCTGATGATGTCACCCACCTAGAAATAAACCTCTGGGAGTGCTGTTCCCCAGTAATCTTGGTAGCGCATTCTGTAACTGCATAATGCTGTAGTGTGATAAAGTAGTTAGGTTGGTGTTCTAATCCCAGACTTGAAAACTGTGTGTGTGTGTGTTTCTCCGTCTGTCTGAGGACAGAATAATTCTTTTAGACTGTTCACACTCCATACAATTCCTATACCCAACTTTGGCAAAGCTGATGATGTCACCCACCTAGAAATAAACCTCGGGGAGTGCTGTGACCCAATCTCAGTAGCACATTCTGTAAATGCGTAATACTGTAGTGTAATAAAGTAGTTAGGGCGGTGTTCTAATCCCAGACATGCCAACTGTGTGTGTATGCCTGCCTGCTTGTGACAAGTACAGTGCTTTGCAGAGTATGCACTCTCTGTACAAATCACATGACCACCTTTGTCAATCCTGCTGTTGTCACCCACCTAGGAATACACTTGCAGGAGTGCTGTAACCCAGTATTTACCGTAGTGCATGCCCTCAATGCATATTGCTGCAGTGTGATACGGTAGGTAGAGGTTCAAATACAGGACATAGCAAGTGTGTGTGTTTGGCTGTCAGAGCCTGTGTATCACTGGCTGTGAGTGTCTAACAACTGGACATGTTGGGTAGTGGATTTTGTAGTTTTCCTATATGGTGTCCATCTTATGACACATTGGCCACCTCATGAGGAGAACAAATGTCAGTCAGCCACAGGACTGTGTTGGCAAACCATACCTCTACATCTGGCAAAAGGCCTGGTGAACAAAGTATGCAACCCTACTAGTACCCGGTATATGTCCTGCACCCATGTGCCATACGCAAACACACTTGCCTAGGATATCCCGCTATGTTGCTAGTACCATGCACATTGATGACAACTAGTAGGCATGGTGTGAATCCAGTGGGCTGCAGAGGACATGGCACCCTGTACAGCGGTACAATAGGCACATAATTGTGGACAATGTGCCTTCACTATGTTCCCCACTGGATGCCTGCAACATATGTAGTGCCATCAAATGTGATCCACAGAGGCCATACAATGCCATACACATGTGCCCTGTATGGACCAATGCCACGGACACCAGGGAATACCTGTATCATGCTATCAATGCAGGTGCAGGGTCGACCTGCTGACTATAAGCAGGTTTCACCACACCTGGCCAGTAATGGCATATCGGGGGATAACAGTCTGTGTACACAACATGTGCCTGCCAAATCAGGTACACCTGTACATGTCACTGTACAGTATTGTGGGACATGCACACCCCAGGCAATGTCCATGTGAAGGACTATCAAACACAGACATGGCATGCATTGCAAAGCTACGGCCATACACATTGGTAACCAGGATGTCAGGGCAGATCATGCAGTACCCATCTGTGTGGGACATTGTAGACACTACACCCCTGTATCGCACTGCACACCATTGTCAGGTGGTGCGATGCCAAGGATTACCCCTCACCCAGCCTTGTACAGCCATCTTGCACAATCAACCACTACACACCCATGAAGCAATGCATACATGCATGTCAGTACTGGCACCTTGGGTCTGCATGTGGGTTATGATGCTCCCAACCACAGTCACTCCCAGTATAACCCTCATTGGCATAGCAACATGTGTCAAACACTTTCACATTCCCTAGCCCATAGAACCTCCAGATATCTCCTGTAGTGCATGTAGTCATGTGCATTACTGCAGTGTGGCAAACTAAGTAGTTAGGTTGTGTATTTGTGGCCCTGGCAAAGAGTGTCAATGCGAGTCCATTAGAGAGTGTGGTTGTGGTGACAATGGCATCCGTTCATGTCGACAGCCATGTGTGCTACACCTAATGTATGTCTACTATATTCTGTTGCAGATGTCTCTCACCTACACACACGTATGCTCTTACAGCACATCAACATGTTGGCTTTGTGGCACATGTAGTAACTTCATGCACATGTAATAGTAATGACTAGTCAGTCAGTGGTTTGACCCCTGTACTGTTAGACGTGTGGCAGACGATGCTTAGGGTTTAGTCTCCAAGCCCTTCTCTGGTGACCTTTGTCTGTCACTCCCACACACTCTCTGGTGGATGTGGAGGTGAACACCTGCTTAGCAGCAGCATGTGTTTTGTAAGTGATGGACATGATCAGGTGATGGCCTCTGCACTTATTGCAATCCTCCTCTAGCTGATTGCATGTGGAACAGCTGTGATGGTGTTCTCATAGCCATTCACATGATAAACACAGTACACCGTCAAGGAACATCATGTTGGTGTTTGGCCATGACAGTCGCTGTGAGTGGTACCTGGATGTGGTGTTCTGAAACGGCATCATAGATAATATCTGGATGTTTCTCAAACATCACACACAGTGGGAAATAACCTAAAGACAGGAGGGTGATGTGCCATACATGACTACAGCATGTAAGTGTAGCTATGCTGCATTGAGATTACTGCCTGTTTAACATATTGTGTGTGGTAATGGCTATTTTGCATGTTTTAAAACATACATGACAGTACTCTGTTCATGAGAGGCCCCATCTGTAGGACCATCTGTAGACTGGTCAGTGTGTGGAACCATTTGTTTCCTGTGTTACACACTGAACACACATCTGTGCACAGCAGGAGCATAGTGTGAGGATTGCAGACAGTAAATGGTGATAGGGATGTGTTACTGCCATCGCATCCTTGACTGGACATATGTCACATGAAACAGTGGTATGACAGACAGTGTCTGGGGTTCCCAGTGACAAGCCAATAATGAGCAACTGTTCATAGCTGCAGTCACACATCTACTACACATTGTACAGATGTCATGCAGTATATATGCATGTGTTGTGCTCCCTCTGCAAATGTATACCATCTGTTGTGTTGGGTTAATGGTGATATCTATGCATACTGTTGTAGGTAATCCTGAATGCTGTTGTCTATCACTAAGCTATATCTGAGTTTAAATTGCAACACCATAGGCTGTATGGGTTGGGAGGTCCTGGCAGAACCTCCTGTCCCACTTCAGCTGAACATGGCACCGGGTACCAGCACATATGGGGCTCAGCCTTGGACCTCAACTTCTGTTGGCTCTGCACCACCTTCTGGTGGTACCACCACTGAGAATGGGGCATGTCCTCCTTGGGAGCAGGGCCAGACAGGAACATGTCTGCTGTTGTGCGGTCCCAGACGTGAGTGCGTTGGGGGCTGACTAACGGATTCTGAAGCCAGATATGCCAGTTCAAGAGTGGAGTGTCACATTTACAGGGTGAGGCTGGCCCTCCTGGACAGCCTCCAGCACTGCCTCCTTTGTAGCTGTTTTGGTACAGTGGCAGCTGCCCATGGCTGGGGACCTCTGTCCCACTGTTCCCATGGGCTTGTGAATGCCGAACACCCATCCCCATCTGAGGTGTATCCCCCCACATGTGTCATATACCGACCCTGTATGCTGTCTTGTCTGTGATCCTACCCTACCTATCCTCCACAGGCATACCTTCTCTCCTTCCCCCACATCTCACTCTCACCCTATGGAAACACAAGTTCAATCGGTTCCTAGGACAACATCTGCCCTATACATAGCTGTCCATTTCACACATGTGCCCACTGGACACATGTAACCCTTGTGGTATGCATCACAACATACTCCTGTTATCCTCACCCCTGTCCCTCAGGCGCACAATCCTGGTATGCACATCACTCCTAAATTGTCCAGGTACACGTGATTAGGACAACCCCATTGTATACACAACACTACCGGTACCTCTATGGTTAGCCCATTTACCTTTATCATGATGATGATGTTGCACACAGCACCTTGCATGAGTAATGTTCTCACATAATGATTGGACAGGTACTGTTGTGTTAATGTACATTACATGCACAGAGTGATGTATATGGCCAATGTACAACTGTTTGCGTATATGAATGACACATGTCTGTCAGAGGGAGTCTTGATATTACATAGGACAACGCCACTACATAATACAGGCTTCGCTGGTGTTTCCCTTTTCATTTGTTTGTAATGCTTTGTTGCCACATGGTATGTTCCTGATATATCTCTATATAAGTATGTACCTATATGCTGGACATAAACACTCACATATACATCTACATGATGGGATACATTCCTATACTGTTGAATGACTGCGCTGTATATGTTTGTGGTAAGGTCCATTGTCTGTATATCTGCCATGGCGTATTGGTAAATCACATTAGCTGTGTGTGTGTGCAGGATCCTGGTTCCGAGCCTTGCAGAGGCCATTTATTTTGTTGCAGAGCAGAACAAGGCTATTGGATACAGAGGGATAAGGCACATTAAAGCAATTGTGAGCGGGTGTGCATGGGTCTGCATGGTGTTAAGCAATGCTAACCTCTGGTTACAGCTTCTTACACTTGGTTAGCCTCTATATTGCTTTACAAGTGCAATACTCGCATACTGGTTGCCAAACAGGCTTACAAACGCTTGCTCCCGCACTTGCAAATGCAATGACATTGGTGCTTGCATCTGTCATTCACACCCCTGGGTGGGAGCAAGGACCACAATATTACCTTGTGATGCCTATTACATCAGATTACATGCCTACAGTATCGGGAAGGGCTGGCCATTAGGTGATGACATGCCGTTAGGGTTACCACCTGTCCCACTTTGCGAGGGTCAGTCCTTCTTTGGGCAGTTGTGTCCTGACAAAAATTATTAAAAATGAGATTGTAAGACATAATTATGTCCCATATTTTATGTAATAGTTGCATAAAATAGTTATTTCTGTATCTAAAATACCTAAAAGTTACAAGAAACAGAATAAGCAACTAAACTGCTACAAGTATAAGCTTTTATTTAGGCAAAAAAGTAGAGTTCTATCCTTTGTACTGAACATGGGTATGTGTCAGTCTGTAAAATCTGATGTGTGTCCCGAAAATGTCCCACTTTGGCCACTTTGGCCATTTGAAAAGGTGGCAACCCTATATGCCATTCGACTGTATGGAATCGGCAGCCTGTCCAGTGTTTTATTCATATGATTTGTGTGTTCCTCTTACAATCTGCACCCGTTTGGCTAATACATGGGAACCAAGACTCTTCAATACAGACAAGTAATTGGATTTTGGGACCTACATCCATCAGCCGAGTCATGCTACCACATACCTATTATCCTATCATCTTTCTAAGGTAGTCAGTGGAATATGCGCTTTCTGTCCCTATCAAACCTCTCATACGAATGGGGAAAAATGAAGACTGAATCAGGGACACTGCATAACATCAGGGACACATTTAAAATTTTGGTGCTATTAACCTGACACATTGACAGACCCAGAGCATATGTATTCATACACAATGTCTGAGGTACATGCTGTTTATGACTCTTAATTGTTGTCGTTATTCATTACATGTATTCCACCACCTTTCCTCCTAATATCACTAGTTCTAGGAGGGTTTAGGTGGGACAGAGTTAGATTCTGAGTCGTAATCAGGGACGTTCCTGGTAATCGGGAACAGTTCAATGATATGGTCCTTATGTGTTCCCCCAATGGTTTACGGACTATCCAGTGGATGTGCTCTTAGGGGTTGGGAGGTATGGGTGTCAGCTATGCCCACATCGGAATATTACTTACATCCATGGGGCAGTCCTAATACTGCTCTGCCAGCCAGCACCTGCATGCCTAGGCCCATAATCGCATGCCCATAGTTCCCCCACCTACCACTCCTCTACAGCACTCATCCTTACTGTGGGCACAGGTGGGGTATAAACACACCACTACACACTGCCCACTCTCCCTGTGTCGGGACAAATGTCATACGTTGTGTCGACCCATGTGTTATCAGGCTTACACAACCTAATGGTCCGTGTACATCTACAGCCTGGTTTGATGAATCATTACCAGGACTGGCTCCGATCATTAAGTTTTGGTGTTCCACAAGGGACATCGATGTCTATGTTTCAAGTGTAGACCTTGCAGATCTCTCCCACTGGTAGTATCCTGCCAGCGGTCTGGGAAGCAGTGGTGTGTTTACCTTTATTGTGTGTCTGTATGTCTCTCCGGCCTAGCTGGGGGGGGGGGTGGGGTGATGCTACGTGTTACACGTTTGTTTATTGGACCTCCCACCACCATATGCACGGCCTGTGAACATATGTTACTTGTAACTGCTTTATCATATCTTAGCTATATACATGTGTATATTTACTGTAACATATATATATATATATATATATATATATATATATATATATATATATATATATATATATGTATATTTACATTAATATATACAGATATATCTGCATATGTATGCATACATGTATATTTATATCTTGCTGTATACATATATATATATATATATATATAAAATCTAATGACATATGGGTCTATGGTTGTCTGCATATGCATATATTCATATGTGGGTATGTATCTGTATTCTTTCTCTGTATGTATACATTCGTACTACGGTGAGGGAGAGGCATATCTCTATATCGCTATGGGTAGATATACACACACATAGCTCTACATATATACGTCTACATCTGGTTATTCCATTCTTTGCCATATAGATTACACTTTGCTTTAGTGGGTCTCGCAGTGGTGTGGCTGCTCATTGGGTGACGCCTCTACCCAATGAACACATTCGCTTGCATCCCTAGGGCTGTCCATATTGGCCAACATCAGCCAACACCTGCACACTTAGACCCATAAGTAGCTATCCATAGTTCTCCCACTCTTGCCTCCTCAACAGCACCCATCCTTACTCTGGGACCTGGTCGGTTCTGGACACAACACTACATGCTGCCCACTCTCCACTTCATGGCACACATTTCATACAAATGTCTCGGCCCATGGGTCATCAGGGTTACCCACCCTTGTATTCTGAGTCTGTATACACCGTGGACAAAATGGACGGTCTATCACCTTCATTTGGTTTTGCCAATTTTTGGGGTGTCCTGCATGGGGCGCTCCAGTCTGTGTTTCATGACTAGAATCCACAGGTGCACTGTGTACCCCCCCCCCAGTTGTATCCTGCCTGTGGTCTGGGGAGCAGTGGGCATTTTACATAGATTGCGTGTATATTTCCCATGTCCGACTGTGGGGGGGGGGGGTGGAAGGGCATGCTGCATGTGTCATGTTTCTTGCCTGGGCTCCTCACTTCCATTGGTATAGCCTGTGAACATATATCATTCCTGTGTGCTGTTTCCTATCATAGCTGTATATCTCTGTATATCTACGCACACACACACACACACACACACACACACACATACATATATATATATATATATATATAGATATATATATATATATATATATATATATATATATACATATATATATATATATATATATATATATTTATATGCATTCATTATGACACTGACACTTCACTCCAGTTATCTTGTAATCGGTATTTAGCATGTTATACAGCGGACAGATGTTGCAGTATATGTTCACGTACGGATTACTGATGGTAATTGGAATGTGATACAGTGTGATTCAGTACGAGAATGTCTGCTCATTAGGGGGTTGCTCTAACAAATGCACTATTGCTGTGCTGCTCCATATGCATATATAACCATACACCCATGGCTCCTGGTTCCCCAAACACACCCCAACGTATCCCTAACACTGCTGTCATCCATTCTCCTGTTGGATTTACGGTATATCAACACCACTACACACTGGCCACACCCTACTCCTATAGAGCCATCCCACTGGTTTACTCACTCCACGTATCCTAAGACCTCCCATACGTTTAGTCCACAAACATTGGTGACATGAGCAACCAAAGATATACTATTTGCAATTATTGGGCTGTCCCACATGGGACACGCATGTGTTTATGGCAAGATTAGACTCTATACTTTATTAAATCCTTACTTCCCTTAACATGATGCTACACTTCATTAATATGTTTGACTATGCGGTATCGCACATGTTACACATGGAAGCCTAATTATGTACGTGTTCAGTATATTTCTTTTACAATTAGACCGGTTTAGTACTTGGCATTGCCGTAGCAGGCAGAACACAGGAAAGGAATGATTATGTGTGGGGAAGCCCTCACATTTGATTATCACCAGCACAGCACTGACTTTGGATACTGTACACACCTCTGCATTCTAGCAGTTTCGTCCCGTCCCTCTTCTGCACAGCCTATTATTCCATCTATGTCGATGTTTGAATGTGCACATTCCTATTATTTATGTCTACAAATGGAATGCATGTGTTACAGAGAATGTACTTCTACATATTGATGTCTGCATATGTGTATGCATATATACCTATTATGAACTTGCTGACCTCCATGGGGTGGTCCAATTAGAACTGAGCCATCTAACCCTGGCATGCCTGGATCCATAATTTCATACTCATAGTTCCTCCACCCCACCTGTGTTCAACTTCAACCAGCTTGATATGTCAAGCACTAAATAATACGGGTGTTCTGCTGCTGTTTTCCTTCGCATTCATTATGAATGTTTTCTTGTGCCCACGTTCGTTCTGTAGATATATATATATATATATATATATATATATATATATATATATATATATATATATATATATATATATGTGTGTGTGTGTATACATACGCATGCATATACATCTACATGATTAATTACTTTGATCATACTATTGAATGACTGTGCTGTCTGCTATGTTTGTGATAACATCAGAGTTAGGTATAACTGCTGTGCCGTAGTGGTAAATCATATTGATTATGATGTGTAGGGTCCTGGCGTCGAGCCTGGCCGAGGCGGTTTATTGTGTTGCTGGGCAAAACAAGGGCCATTGGACAAAGGGTGAGTACAACACTTTACAGCAGCAGTTTTCCGTTTAGCTGCCATTCCCATCATGCAAACACCTTCTTACTGTGATACGTCACCCCACTTCACATTTCAATGGTATTATATCGTTATACAGCATAAAATTAGCAAGATATGGATTACGCATCATAAATGGTGTGTGCTGCAGTCGAACCAGCAACATCTGCTCGATAGGCGGATGGTCTAACCACTACACTATTGCTGTGCTACTTCATTTGCATGTATACCCATGGTTCATAGTTACCAGAACAAGCACAGCAAAACATCACTAACACAGCAGTCATCCATTCTCTGGTCAGAAATAAACCACACCACTACACATGTGCCACTCCCTACTGTTCTAGACACATCCCATATGTTGGCTCACTCCAAGTATATTCAAACGTCCCAAGCTTATAGTCCTGGGACATACGTTCATATAAAGGTCAGGGTGTTCTATTAGCTTTCTGGTTTTTGACTCGTCTGAATGGTGACTGGGACTGCCCTGTACCTGTTTGAAAGCGAGACTTAGCATGTGCACAAAGTTACTCACTGGTAGCATCCTACCTGTGCTTGGAGAGGCAGGAGGTTTGCTCACATCTGGGCAGCTTGATATGACAGCACTAAATACTACGGGGGTTTCTGTTGCTGTTTCCCTTCACATTCATTATGACTGCTTTATTGTGACCATGTTCATTCTTCATGGATATATATCTATATATATATATATATATATATATATATATATCTAATCTGTCTGTACATTCACATGCATATACACCTACATGCTTATTTACATTTCCCATACTGTGGAATGACCGCCAG
Organism: Protopterus annectens; assembly: GCF_019279795.1. Classification (NCBI taxonomy): domain Eukaryota; kingdom Metazoa; phylum Chordata; order Ceratodontiformes; family Protopteridae; genus Protopterus; species Protopterus annectens. Next base: position 656,247,610 of record NC_056739.1, read on the forward strand.
TTACCGTTGTGCATACCCGCTTACGTCTGCTTTAGAGCGCCTTAATCACCCTATTTCCGACTGCCATTATTGTGGGCATCATATAAAATTAGCAGCCCTTGCATGGCTTGGACCCAGGAATAGGAACACCATAGTCACTGGTTTTATCACTAAACCATCCGTGATACATTCTGTATGGGTGGTAATTAGGATATATGACTTTACTATAGGCAATCCACAGTACTGGCAACAAATGTGACAGTTGGTTGGTGTACATATGTATAGTACATGTTACTGTTCATATGTTTCTGAGAGGCATATGTATACATTTGCAAGTATACATATTTATGAATAGGGCACATACTTGGCAACTACTTATATGCATGTATGTGTGATGTGTAGCTATGTCAATATAAGTATGTACATTTATAGATATATGACTACATATCTGGAGTTATACATGGCCATGTATATGAACAACCACATACGGGAGGTACCTGTACCATTTGTATACAGGGGTTGTGTGCATCATTACATTATGGGGAAGATTCATGGGAACATGTGAAAGGTATATATTCCCGATAATGCACGTGGGGAGATGTGCATCATGGTCAGATATTTAATACCGGGTCGTAGGTTCTGCAGGACAGGGTGGAGGCTGAGCAGGGTTGTAGCCTAGTACTGCTAATCTGACTTGTGCCCAGATGTCAACGGGGGTGGACATTGTGTTATGCCACAAAGTCTAATCTTGAGAACAGACACTTATCCCATGAGGGATGTCCAAAAATTATGGACAACGAACCCCATTCTTCTGGCTATTCGAAAATGTGGTAGGGTTATGCATGTATGGGATACCTAGTTTGCAAGCCTGAGACTGCCTCGGTTGAGACTGCCTACTAGATATGGGTAGGGGGTACTATGTGCAGATATGGCTGCACCAAGCTAACAGCCCAAGTATGGGTGGTTTTTGGTGGATGTTCAGCAAGGGGGGGGTGCTGTGGAGGGGATGATAGGTATTCAATTATGTATCCAGGTGTGTTGGGGTTCGATGGCTCAGTTCAGGCCAGACCATTATATGGGTGTGAGCCAGTAACGTTTCTGTACATGTATATCACACATTTTAATGTTCATATGTTTGTGGAATTGTGTTCTGCAGTATGGCCTGTCAGGGTGTATTGTGGATGTGAATGTATGTTCTTTGGTTTCCTTTCTGATTCACCCACTGTTCCCTCGTACACCTCCAGTTCACCTATTGTACATCCGACCCAGTCTCCCCTTGGCGAATTATTACATTACCCCTCACCCCCCCCATATTCCACACACACCATCCATCCCTTCTCTGGTTGATGGCCCATGGCACAGAAAACAGAACACATTGCGTATTCTACATGTCTCTGGTACCAATATGGTTGTGAGGACAACCCTGGCATATTTGATCTTCCACATGCTGTACTTCACGCACATAGGTACACGCAAATACTTATCTTTCATGACATGGTAAGTAGATCTGGATAATACCCATTCATCTTTGGGCCGTTCAGACAGGGACGACTTGGACCGCAAATGGGCAGATATTGAGCGAATGCTCTGACCATTGGTAGGGTTGCCACCTTTTCAAATGTCCAAAGTGGGACATTTTCGGGACACACATCAGATTTTACAGGCCGACACATACCCAAGGTCAGTACAAAGGATAGTACTTATTCTTGTAGCAGTTTAGTTGCTTTTTCTGTTTCTTGTAACATTTAGGTATTTTAAATACAGAAATAACTATTTTATGGAACTATTACATAAAATTTGGGACATAAATATGTCCTACAATCGCAGGACATTTGCCATTTTTAATATTTTTGGTGAGGACACAACTGCCCAGAGAGGGACTGTCCCTCACAAAGTGGGACAGGTGGTAACCCTAACCATTGGGCTAGGCTTAGCAAAGGGCAGTGCCATGTAAACACGCTGCATTTCGCTTCCACTTGGTATAACAATCAACACTACAATGGAATACCGGCACAGGGTTTTAAATGTCATTTGTTTGAGGGACTGGGCTCAATATTCAGCTACATGCCTTTGTGTTTACTTTTTATTTTGGTGTTCGTGAAACTGTCTTGTATGCTTTGCATACATTTCAGTATCCATGGACACTGACAGGAGTGATTACTATTAGAGGCAGGCTGTACTAGTCAGCATTTTAGGTTGGGCATCTGCAGCCGACATGTTCACGCCTCTGTGCAGTGCTTAGATACGCCCCCTGCACTCGAGCATGTTTCCTGTGCACGTGGCCGTTGTGGCAGCGTGCCTTCATTAATATGCATATGGTATTGTTGCGCCATCTCTACATTGCACGGTCGGTGCAAGGCTAACGCCATACTTGAGCCAAGCTTCATGAATCCTCGGGATTGTGTACTTCACGTCAGACAACTGAGACTGTACTGCTCTGTTTTAGAAAAAGTTGGCTCATGAAATTTGTGAGCTTGAGACTCCCATGTAGCCACAGATCAGCCAAAAAAACAGCTCTCTCAGATAACAACGTGAACTTCTGAAAACCAGGTAGAAACAGGTGTGCTTAGATTTTTGCAGTACGCTCCATTACAGCACTCAGCACAATGTATTTTTGTTTTTCAGAAGTCCATTTGTAGGAGAATTGTGTTTACTTGACAATCAAAGGTTAAGCATGGACTTCAGAGAACATACTTTAGGCTAAGGGTTACAGTTCCTGCATCCACAAACGTAAAAGACAAAGTTGCTGCTAAGCAATGTCTGTGGTCTAAGCAAGCAATAATGCCCTCCAGGGTGTGTGTTAATATGTAATTAATGCCTGCCCAGGGGTGTTATGAGGCCCGATGCTGCAAGTGAAACAATTTTACATACAGCCCATTCTCTCTCCCCATACACACATACACAGTCTCCTCTGCTTTCATAGATGCATTCACTCACACAAGATCTGTCTCACCCTCTTTCTTAGAGTCTCACAGTCACCAGCTGATTTTATACACACATTCAGTCTCATTCTCTCTCGATCTCTCGCATAGGCAGTCTCCTCTGCTTCCATATATGCATTCACTCACACATCACTTTCACTCACACATCACTCTCACTTTCTCTCTCACTCTCTCCATCTCTCACACACACACACACACACACACGCACACACACACACACACACACACACACACACACACACACACACACACACACACACACACACACACACAGTCTGCTTTCATGCACGCATTCACGCACACATGCAGACAGAAACATAAACATACTCTTCTGTTTCGCTTGATTGATTGCTCTCTCTCTTACATACACGCATACTCTCACACTCACGCTGCATTTTATTATTTTTTTTATTTTTTTATTTTAAACTCGCTACACAGCAAATGTCCTGCTTAGCCAGTGTAAAATAACGGCTCGCTCACTCTCACTTTCATTGACATGCACGCATGCACTCACATGCAGACACAAACAGACACACACAACACGTACCTTTTTGTTGATGTCTTCTTTTTTATATTTTACACTTGCTAAACAGCAAAAAAGCTGCTTAGTGAGTGTAAAATAATGGTGACTGTTCCATTTCCTCAGTCTGATCTCCACAGCGGCTTGATAAACTGCTGTGAAGAGGCAGACTCATTTTTTCAATCAGGGTTTTGATGTACAGTTTGCCCATTGTCTAAACAGTAATAATGCTGTAATAACCCTGGTGTTGAAATAAACACAAAGGTCCACCTCCTGGCAAAAAAGTTTAATCACATATTTCCTTCTATACTCTGTCCTTTATAAATTCTCAGTTTTTTCTCAACAACTCTAGATTACTTTAGCTCTATCCTGACATCAGATTTTGGCTACACAGTACATTTTTACATACCTTTCATTTACATTTGTGCTGAATTACTGAGTTCTCCATAAAGAGGTATCTACATACCTAGGCAATGCAAAGGACACATGTTGCATTACTATGTATGTTTTTCTATAAAATACATACATGGATAAGTATATAAACTCACACACCCACACACACATACATATATGGGTGTGTGAATGCATTTCATGCCATGTATGATAACTGAATCATCTATCAATGTTTATCATGAAATGTAGAATTTGAATAGTTTATAGCTGAAATATTAATGTCATAAAAATATGTAATGTTCAGTTTTTAAAATTAATGCAGTCTGTCACATTGCTATCTGTGTTTAGGTGATTAAAATTGCACTGCTGACATTTCTGTCTGCTTCTTGCTTTACAATTACTGGAAAAACAAATTATAAGATGACCTTTTCTAAATTTGTTTTAAATATCACTACAGGGCTACATCAGAATTACTGAAAAATAAGAAAATGACAGCCTGGCTGTGTCATCCTCTACTTCACCTTGTTTTTACATCAAAGAGTATGTTTTGTTTGAAATGTTGAATCTAGAAAATACAGAAGAAAAAATAATCAAACTATTCTGGTTTATAAAGAAAAGGTTAATAGACTACAGAGTTAACCCTTAAAATATTTGCAATTAAATCTTATCACTCATTGCAATTATGAAAGCATCATGGATATATAAACGCATTACATATATAAATAGATATAATGAGAGAGAAAGAAATAAGGAACTTTATTGTTTCATGGAGTTACACCTACATTTCACTGAAGCACAAACATTGCAAATCCAGTGAAACCCAAACCCAACGCACCTGTGAGTTGAGCAAGAACATGTTTCTGTGCTAAGCCAAAGTCAAACACAACTATAATCCTGAATTGTAGATCCAGAGTGTAAGCACTAACAATGTTCTTCCAGATGGGTAGACAATACTCTTTTTGTACCATCAGTAGATTCCTTTAATAGTTTAACCCCGGGATTCATGAAGCTCGGCGCAAGGCCGGCGTAAGGCTTGCGCCGGCGGTGCATTGCATAGCCGGCGCAGTAGCGCCATATGCATATTAATGAGAGTGCACCGTAACCACAGGCATGTGCGTAGTGTACGTGAGCGAGCCCAAGTAGGATGCGTCAGTAGGCGTGTTTAAGCAGGCAGGCGAAGAGCAACCTAACGTGCTGTCTGCCATAGTCCGCCCAGAATAGAAATGGCTGCAGCCATGGCCCGTGCAGAATGAAATGTCCGCAGAGTATGCAACAAAGTACCCGTCCCAACTAAACAGAGAAGCAAATAAAACCCACGCGAGTCCGAAATGTACCTGTCCAAGGAACAAAGGATACGCCAGAATACCGCGGTCCGCACAGCAATGTACTGTGAGTGTGCATAGTCAGAGAAGGTGTACAGCAGCATGTCAGCACGCCGCGACCGACACAGGAGTAGCGACTAAGGTCACCAACCGCCCCACTTTGCGAGGGCAGTCCCTGTATTGGCATACGTGTTCAAATAAAGCATTAAAACGGAAGTGTGCTAAGAGTGTAGGTCATAATGATTTCCGTGATTTAATGTAATTGTAGCCTGAATCGGTTATCTCCGTGAACTGAAATACCTAAATGTCCCAAGAAACAGAATAAGCTACCAAACTGCCACAACAATAAGCTCATACTTAGGCAAATAAGTGAAGTTCTATGCTATATAGTGACCGTGGTGTACGGTCGGGCTGTGAAGTCAGATGTGACTCCCTGCACATACAGGTGGTCAATGTAGAAGTCCCACAGAACCACGATAGCAATGTGTGTGTTGAATGAAAGGCGACCGACAAACCCTGTCCCCTGATCCCTGGTAGTCACCCCTGTGCTGTGTGGACAGCCACCTATACGCTGGACAGGGGTGACCTACTACCCCTCGACAGGTATGACTTTGCATTATGTACCAGTCAGCTGTGGGACATGTCCCTGACAGCAGATATGCATATCCGGGAGGCCCCTGCGAAGGATATCTGTGTCAGATGTCCGTCCCAGTATGGCATCTGTTCTGCAAGCATCTACAAACAATGTTACCCATAACACCGCTGTGTGTGCCTGTACCGTGGAAATGTAGATGTATGACAGGGTGCACCCACGAATGGCACCATGGGACACCACCTGTGACAGGCAGTTGGTCTGACATGCAGCCAGCAACTATGACCATGTGGGTTGTGTCACATAGACAGTTTACAACACATTCTGTGATGTACATGTTCACATCCCAGCCAATGGTTTCATTAACGCTACCTGAGGGGGTAATGTTATGAAGCCCTTTGCCAGGACGAGGTAGGCTGTATGGACTGCAACACCCCAGCAATGGGCTGGGTGACCGTCCCAAAATGTCAACCATGTCTTAAAGGCATGAACCGCCCCTGAACAAGACAAACCGTGTGGGATGCGCATGTATGTCCCCTATGCAGTCATGTACGAACCGCAGTATGATCCCACCCCATGTCTATGCAGATAGGTCTCCTCAGGGTACTGGGACAGTAATAACCAGCCTCAGTGGAGGCATTGGCCCTGTGATGTGGGAATACAGTTGTCATGCGATACAACCTGGGCACCCTACCTGAGGTGAGGCTATAAAGAAATAGCTGTCCTAACTGTGGGTCCTAATCCCAAATGAGATAGTGGAGTACACAGCTGGCTCACCATCTGGTCTCATGGATGCTATTCACACTACCCTGGAGAGAGCATGTCCCACCTGTGTGTCACAGAACATTTGGTGACCACAAACCGCTGGTACAGACATCTCCACATGTGTGGTGGAGGGTGTGGAGATGTCCTCACTGGACCTGTCAGCCTGTATGTCGGCAATGTGTGTATGTTGAGTAAACCCCACCTCTATGTGAACCCAGTCAGAGCATATGTGGTAGTGACCTCACAGGTGTCGAAAGCATAGCAACTGAAGGTGGTATGATTGTCAGCCAGGTCCATGTAGGTATATCTGTGGAATGTGCCCTGAGCAATCCCATGACATTGTGTAACTCTACACATATGATGACCAAGGGTGTCACACCTCACAAGGTGTCTGCTCCACCCTGTAGTAGCCACCTCCTCGTGTTGTACATCATGTGTATGGCTGGGGTACACCACACTGGACGCTTGGCATTGGTACAATGAACCACAGTTGGGTAAGTGAATGCCTGGTACATGCAGTCCTGTAGGTACTGGTAGATGGCAAATGTGATTGATGCAGTGGCTGCTGTACCATTGACCACTGGCTCAGGGTCCTTAAAGGAGACCACAGTACTGCGCAGTAGTGTGTAGTCTGCCTCTGAGCAAGCAATGTGTATGTTAACTGGCAACACTCACAGCAACGGATGCCAAAAGCAGAAGCCAATGTCCAAATAACATAGATCAACTTCTGCATGACAATATGTGTTATCATACATGTATTGACATGTGTCTGCCAATTACAATTGGAAATGGCCGTAAGACTGGCCTAAAGTTCCCATGATGTACACAGTCTGGGGTGTTGTTCCGATAATAAAGTGGCAATACCTCCCAATCGTGACCTCTGGGTATGGTATGAAAGTGGTTGTTAACCTGCAACAATGGATGTATAGCATTGGTTTCTGGTGTCGGAAGACATGTTTCCTGTAGCACAACACAGTATGGGTAGTCAAGCACACATACACAATTGCTGAACACACAGCATCAGTGAAACCCACTGCTCACAAGGACACAGTCCGACAAGCTCTACACTTTACATATGCACAGTGGTGTCCATTGTAGGACCCAAAAATTGTGGAAAGAACCAAATTATGTCTTATTTCAATGCGCATCTGAACTCATTGTCGGCACAGGTACACAAATACACAACCATAGTGTTTAATGATGCTGAAAGCTGAGCATATAATGCAGTACAGATGCACAGAAATACCCAGGGTACCGGTCCATACAACTGCATCCACATCACACCTCCGCACACATGACGGATGTGTAATGGGTACTGTCAATTGTTGCAGTCAAGGGATTCTGGGTATGTAGACACTGTGCTCGGTGTTGTTTCAAGCAGGCAATCCTTCCTCCCGCCCTGTGGGAGGGATGTGTGCGTAGCACCTGCCTCACTCCCCGCTAATAATGCAAAACATACCCGGAGAATGCTAAATGTAGGTGTGGAATGTGTACAGCCCTATAGTAGTGTCCAGTAGGCAATTGTCATGGATGGACACCCGTGATGTCCAGGATGGCACCCACAACTGCAAACCCGGTAAATGACATAGCCGCTGTAAGGCATGACACAGGAAATACACATAGGGACCACAGTTGACATTCCACATACAGAGCCGGACTCGTACAACACCGGCGATACAGCACTCAGTCTGCCAGCAACAGACTGAGGAGCACCCGCCACCGCATAGCGGAACAGATGTACGACCTGTGGAACACATACTAATGGCACACACACAACGCCAAGTAGGATATGTAAGCTATGGCATTCCCACCTATGAAGTCAACATGGTTAAATGAATGCATAGGTATGCAACATGTTCCGTGGGTGTTATATTGGAAATACAGTGACGGATATGTCCCATTGGGATGTCTGCGGTTTATATGAAGCAGTTGGTAACCAGCATCTTTGGATGTATGTCAATTGTTCACAGTACTAAATCAGCTGGTTATGTAGCACCATGTGGAATGGGTAGTCAAACAGACATCCGCGATACCTGAACACACAGTATCAGTGAAATCCAATGCTCACAAGGACACAGTCCGCCAAGCTCTACACTTTACATATGCACAGTGGTGTCCATTGTAGGACCCAAAAATTTGTCTAAAGACAGCTCTTCCGCCTTCTTTAATCACCTAACGGAACTCATTGTAGTCACAGGTACACATATGCACCGCAAGCGTGTTTAATGTTGCTGATAGCTCTCCATGTAATGCAGCACAGATGCACAGAAATACCCAGGGTACCGGTCCATAGAACTGCATCCACATCACACTTCCGCATTACATGACGGATGTGTAATGGGTACTGGCAATTGTTGCGTCAAGGGATTCTGGGTATGTAGACTCTGTGCTCGGTGTTGTTTCGCAGGCAAGCATTCACCCGCCCTGTGGGAGGGATTTCATGTAGCACCTGCCTTACTCTCCGCTAATAATGCAAACCATAATCCGGAGAATGCTAAATGTAGGTGTGGAATGTGTACAGCCCTATAGTAGTGTCCAGTAGGCAATTGTCATGGATGGACACCCGTATGGCCAGAATGGCACCCACAACTGCAGACACGGGTAAATGACATAGCCGCTGGAAGGCATACCACAGCAAATACACATAGGCACTACAGATGACATTCCACATACAAAGCAGGACCGCCGTGCCAACACCGGCGCATACAGCACTCAATCTGCCAGCAACAGACTGAGGAGCACCCGCCACCGCACAGCGTAACAGATGTGCGACCTGTGGAACACATACTAATGGCACACACACAACGGCAAGTAGGATATGTAAACTATGGCTTTCCCACCTATGAAGACAACATGGTTAAATGAATGCATAGGTAAGCAACATGTTCTGGTGGTGTTATAGTGGAAATACAGTGACGGATATGTCCCAGTGGGACGACTGCGGTTTAAATTGAGTATTTGCTAACCAGCATCGTTGGATGTATGTAATTTGTCCACAGTACTACATCACCTGGTTATGTAGCACCATGTGGAATGGGTAGTCCAACAGACATCCGCGATTCCTGAACACACAGTCTCAGTGAAACCCACTTCTCACAAGGACACAGTCCGACAAGCTCTACACTTTACATATGCACAGTGGTGTCCAATGTAGGACCCAAAAATTTGTCTAAAGACAGGAATGCCGCATTCTTTCAACACTTAAGTGAACTCATTGACGACACAGGTACACATATGCACCGCAAACGTGTTTAATGTTGCTGATAGCTGTCCATGTAATGCAGCACAGATGCACAGAATTACACAGGGTACCGGGTCCATAGCACTGCATCCACATCACACTTCCGCACACAGGACGGATGTGTAATGGGTACTGTCAATTGTCGCGTCAAGGGATTCTGGGTATGTAGACTCTGTGCTCGGTGTTGTTTCAAGAGGCAATCCTTCCTCCCGCCCTGTGGGAGGGATGTGCGTAGCACCTGCCTTACTCCCCGCTAATAATGCAAAACATACCCGGAGAATGCTAAATGTAGGTGTGGAATGTGTACAGCCCTATACTAGTGTCCAGTAGGCAATTGTCATGGATGGACACCCGTATGGCCAGGATGGCACCCACAACTGCAAACCCGGTAAATGACATAGCCGCTGTAAGGCATGACACAGGAAATACACATAGGGCCCACAGTTGACATTCCACATACAGAGCCGGACTCTCGTGCCAACACCGGCGCACACAGCACTCAATCTGCCAGCAACAGACTGAGGAGCACCCCCTACTGTACAGCTGAACAGATGTGCGAGCTGTGGAACACCTACTAATGGCACACACACAACGCCACGTAGGATGTGTAAACTATGGCATTCCCACCTACGAAGACAACATGGTTACATGAATGCATAGGTAAGCAACATGTTCTGGTGGTGTTATATTGGAAATATAGTGACGGATATGTCCCATTGGGATGTCTGAGGTTTATATGAAGCAGTTGGTAACCACCATCTTTGGATGTATGTCATTTGTTCACAGTACTAACGCAGCCGGTTATGTAGCACCATGTGGAATGGGTAGTCAAACAGACATCCGCGATTGGGGAACATACACCAGCAGTGAAAAGCACTGGGCAGGTGGACACAGTCCAGCAACATCTAACTTGACAAATGCACATCGGTGTCCATTGTAGGACCCAAAAATTCTGTTCAGAGCATGCCTGCTAGCTTCCTGCATTACTCATGTGATCTAATTGTCGCCACCACGCCACAGGTACACATAGGCACGCAAGCTGTTCAATGTTGATGATAGCTGTCCATGAACTACAGCACACATGCACAGAAATACCCAGGGTATCGGGTCCATACAGCCAAGGCCCACATCACACTGCAGCACACATGAAGGATGTGTAATGGGTACTGTCCACTGTTGCAGTCAAGGGAGTCTGGGTATGTAGAATCAGGCCTCGTGTTGTTTCAAAGGCAATCCTTTGTCCCGCCTCGGGAGGGACGCAGCGTAGCACATGCGCCACTCTCCACTAATAATGCACACCATACTCCGGGAATGCAAAATGCAGGTGTGAAATGTGTACAGCCCCATACCAGTGTATAGTAGGCAATTCACATGGATGGACAAGCGTATGACTAAGATGGCACACATAAATGCAAACCCGTGGAATTACACTGCCGTAGTAAAGCATTACACAACTCATACACATAGGGACTACAGTTGACATTCTCCATACAAGAAACACAGACAACCAGCCGATGAAGTCCAAAGCAAAGACGAGGTACTGTAGGGACCGGCCAGTGACCAACCAGAGCACACCAAGAATTAAAGGCAGTCACCATAGTGTATTGAGCACACTTCGCCTGCTTCATAAGCAGACTTATTCAGACTACATACAATGTAGTTCAACCTACTAAATTTACAAGCATTAATTGGTTGGTACATTAGATGTGCTAGGTACTAATTACATGCCTTAAAGGCAGACAAGCTTAACAAACCTTACTTGGGTTACACATCCCACACAGTGAGGACAACAGACATTGTCTCAAAGGTACAGTATTCACCGGAAAATGGAAATATATGTACATATATGAAACATGAACCAACATAAAATGTTTTCCAAATCTCTGACTGTGTAAGCTACATGTATATGTCCTACGGATTGTGCCAATATATTAACAGAACTGCAGACACCTAGTAATATGAATGAACCATAATATATACACATAAACCGTATGAATATGAGTACTGTAAAATAGACCAACGAAATGTAAAGATTCACAATGTGCTAATGTAACATTCATTTACAAGGTTACAGAAATAAATCAATGCAGACATCCATGTGTAATACTTCAACAGAAGGCCAGCGAGGTGCTTGCCCTTACATGTACTGGGATGTCGCTCCACAGCATAGTGAGTGTCCGGGTGATGAATCCGCCCCAACAACACGCTCGATTAATGACAGTGTCAAGGTGTACGCCAGCTGCCCTTGTGGTTCTGAGGGATCTACCTTATTTACGCGGAAGCATAGTCATCAGATCTGGTTCGACCTAGCCGCATGCCAGGCACGGGTCACCTCTGGGCAACTGGTATGCAACTGTATACAGCTGGAATACTTTCAGTCGGTCAGTATAACACATATACCTGAGACCCTGCATCCGCTTGTCGAAGAACTGTTGTTGCCTTCCAGCTGCTGCAGGTGTTGGGTCAGATACATTCTGAACGGGCATTGTACCCAATCATAGGTCTATTGAGTGATGAGTACAAGGGGACAATGACCTCCCCTGATCTAGATGTGAATCCCTTCATGATGATGTGGCCAATGTGGAAGGTCTACCCAACTATGTTAGCAACATGTGTGTCTAACGAACGGTTAACAACAACACGGTCCCCAGATCACTGGTAACCCTCCGTGTTCAGTGGACTGCCACCTATATGGTAGCTCGGGTAACCTTGTTCATCCCGGCGGTATGCCTATGCATTTCCTGGCATTTAGCTGTAGGACATGTCTCTGGTACCACTTATCCACATCTGTGAGGCACTCCTGAAGGATATCTGTGTCAGATGTGTGTCTGACCTGGCATCCGGTTTGCAGTCGATGCAAACATTGTCACCCATAACCCCTGTGTGTGCGGTACATTGGAAACGAGATGCTGGAAATAGTGGACCCAGGACTGAGCCCCATGGGACACCACCTGTGACTGGCTGTGAGTATGACATGGCGCCAGCAACTATGGCCATGTGTGTTCTGTGACCTAGCCCGCTTGCAACCCATAGGGCGATGTATGGACTTACATTCAAGATGACGGGTTTATCAAGTATACCCGAGGGGTATTGTGTCGACGGCCTCTGCCGGGTTGAGGTAGGCTGTATGGACTGGTTTACCCTCAGCAATGGCCTTGGTGACTGATTCTACAAAGTGAAACACGTGTAAAGGGCATGATCTGACTATGACCAAGCTAAACTGGGTTGTATCCAAAGTATGCGGGTCCCCTATGTCCTCATCTATGTGTCCCATTATGATCCATCTCCATGGCTTTGCAGATAAGGCTTGTCAAACTAATGGTATGGTAATACCCAGGGTCAGTGGAGGCACCATCTATGTGGAGTGTGACTACAGTCGCCTCTGTGCTACTACTCAGGTACGATCCTGAGGTGAGGCTAGGATTACACAGCTGTCCGGCGTGGGTTAAATTCCCCATAGAGTTCCCGGAGTGCACAGCTGGGACACCATGTGGACCCATGGATGTTGTGTTAACTGCCTTGGGGCCGGATGTGGGTAATGCTGACATACCAACGCAGACGTGCCACGCTCCCGAGTCCGATGCCCAAGGGACCACACACATAGCCGGCCTTAGGCATAGGCCAAGCAGGTAGCCGCCTAGGGTGTTGCTATACCGGGCACCTTTCCAGACTCTATGTGGTGTAGGTAGACCAGGAGGGGGTAGCGGTGACGATCGGTGGCAACCTCTGCCTAGGTCACCACTTACCCTAAGGCCACTCTTCTCGTGGGTAATACAGCAGTACCCACACCTAGACGCTGGTCATCGCTAGGGTCATTGCTAGTATGGCACATCATCTACGTAAGGAAGGAAACCATATATCCCCAGACAGAATGGCACAGCATAATGCCTGTTCGCCGCCAAAGGCAGACATACGCCACCAAGGCCGGTGCGGACGCATTCGCGCGAGATGTCCGCTAACAATGCCGCACAATGTGTCGCTTTGTGAAACAAACTCCACAGAGACATTCAATAATAGACAACGACGGACAACCCGATGTCCTCGTGTTCGAGCTGTTCAACCTGTTACGCCATGTTAAATGTGTGTAGCACAGCGAACCGGGCCAAAAGCAACGGACATGTCTGTGGCTCAGTGAACGCCGCCACGCAATGTCAAACCCTTGTAATATTGCGACACAGCCCATACATACGGAGGGTTAGTAATGGCAGTAGGTTACTTCGATCAGACCGCGGTGCAATTAGTATAACGAGATCTACAACGGATACACCGGACATCTCGACACGGTTAAGACTAATTGGGGCCGTGATATAGTACCATGGACACGGACAAAACGCGCCCATGTGACTCATCTAACATTCAGACAGGGTCAGGGCGGTCCCGCACTGTGGGCGGACAAGACCAAACCCAAAGCACCACAGCAACACCCTGACAATCGAAGGCCTGTATGCATATGGGATATAAGCAGCTGTCATCTGAACAGCCCTGTGGTGACGACATATGCATCCTGGGCCATGAGCGAGGGGAATTAGGAATGTCCAACATCCAGTACCGCACCTTTCCCAGCAGGGGAATGGATGCCTGTGACGCGCGTGGGTGCGGGGGTGATATGCAAATGTACATAGGTACCACGGGTATGCATATTAATGACAACGAACAGCTAACGGCACTGGTCACAGTAGTCTCAAACGTGACTGCAGTCACGCTGGAATCATGACTATAGAACATATAGATGTGCACGCACGTAAAGCCGCCCATGCTGCAAAGACCGCTACATATATAAAGCTGTCAGTGCTTTCTGCACACGCCCGCCAACCGGATCAGACATATGTTACCGAATAGTCACAAGTAACGCAAAACACGTAACCACACAGACACTGTAAACATATATAAACGGAATACGGATATGCATGTGCGCGCGCTGCAACACACAATCCGACATGCGAAAGTGTACGCAGCGCAGTGTGATCCAGTGGAACCAGAGAAGGTTACGGATGTCTCCTCCACACGCTTACATTCACAATTGTGAAATATATGCTTAAATAGTACCTATTGATTCCATGCTTTGTTATCGTAATGCTACTAATATACACATCGATATACAATAACCTGATCAACACACTACATCCTAAGGTGCACTCTCAACAATTATCAACTATGTGTCCGGATACTGATTGTATTTACCAATATTGTAGATATATTAACACATCGCTGGTGTATTATTGTTTCCATTAAGTAATGTATGCAACACTGATCAGTATATGTCACGTTATCATCAAGACCTGGAGCACTGTCTACTTAACTATGAGCAGGTTTATTGATTAATTGACTTCGAACTGACTCTGAAGGAAGTGTATAAGGGACGACTATCCAATGTATTTTGTAATCCGACGATGCCTCATGTCAGTGGGTGAAAGAGCTCTGTATCATTTGACTGTGGAGTGTATCTTTAGTGTCATTGTCTGTTTTGGCCTGATATATATGCAATAATGTCTGTTATGAAGATGACCAGGACCCAAGGTTTGCTGTATTTCCACACCCCCACCACCACAAAAAGGAATAGTAAAAGGGCAGTATGTTCGAGGGAGTTGGGTGACCCCTAGGGACAGTGATTATGAGGGAGAGTGTATGAAACTAAGAGGGATGTTTTAGATAGAGGCTACCCAAGGAAATTAATAGATGAAATTGAGAAGGAAGTAAGGGAAGGAAGAGTGGACAACATCGGCCTATTTTAGGACAGGAAGATGACCTTGAGAAGGTGACCAACCTCGACAAAAACAATTTTGAGTTAAGAAATAACTTTATAACAGATTATAGTGGGGAGGCTAAGGTCATACAAAGAATAGTGGAGGAAGAATGGGTACAGTTTGGTGAATTCTCTGATTTAAGAAGTCTGTTTATACAACCCTTGAAATGTACATATAGAAAAGGGAGAAGTTTGAAAGAAAAATTAAGGAAAACAATACTTCCAGGGAGAGAAAAGGCACATATAAATGTGGGAGGTGCTCCCAGTGCCCGAATATTTGCAATAAAGATATAAATTTATGTGAAAAGTAGGGACATATTAGTGCAGAGTAAGCAATATGTTAATTGTCAAACAAAAGGTATAATATACCTAAGTATTTGTAAGAAATGTGAGGCATTTTATGTGGGGAAGTCTGAAAGAAGACTAAGAGATAGAATCTACGAGCATAACTATGAGATGAAGACAAAAGATATGTGTAATGCTCTGTACAAGCATAAAATAAAATGTGAAGAAGCTGATTATACCTTCTTTGTGTTAGAGGTAGTAAACAAAGATATACGTGGTGGACAATGGGAGGAGACAATTGAGTACAAAGAGTTATTATGGCAACTTCATTTGGAAGCTTATAACCCACCAGGGTTGAATAATTATGTATCTTTGGCCCCAGTATTGAAAAATAAGAGCAGCTAAGCTCTGAGTTGGAAAATTTATAACGGGATTAAAGATACTGAGACATTATTAAAGATAATTAAATATATAATTAATCAGCACTATTTTGTGGAAAAAAGGTAAAAAGAAGTGACAGGATAATTATGGGAAAGGGTATCTGTAAGAAATGAATTTGAACCTGGGTAAACTTTGAAGTGTATTAAGTTTGGGCATAACTGTGAAAACAGTGGTTGTAATGTGTTCATCCAGACACCAGAGGGCATTGGATGTTTTTTAGTTGTATGTTTGTATATATTATTGTAGATATATTTTATATGTTTAGATTTTTGTATATAAAATGTCAAATTTTAATGTTTTGAATATCATGAATAAAAGTTGATAATTAATTATAGAAAATGTTGTGAGCAGGAATGTAATAAATTGTAACATGATTTCAAGGGTAGACATGAAGGCACTTTGTAAATGTGATGTATAGTATAATATATGAAGAATATGGCAATTAAGTAATTATTGTATTATTAGGATTAATTATTCAATCAGCAATAGTATTTAAGCAGAAGGGGAAGAGCTTGTAGTATTGTGCATCTGAGGAAGTGTATTCAAACGAAAACGCAGGTGTGGAGACATAGCGCTAATGTGTTTGGAGTGTTTTGCTGAAACTACGGTTGCTGCTTGGTTCGCTACTTTGTTAATAAAGCTGCTAAAAAGAAAAAAAGGAGCCGCTTTCTTCCACTAGTACCTTTTGCTTTGTTTAGTTGTGACTGTTCTGGTACTAGGCTCCATTGTCGGTTTTGCTGTATTTCCGCCACCGCTCGTGGACATAGACAGGCCAAGTAATACATAATATGGGTAGTCAAACAGACATCCACGATTGGGGAACATACAGCAGCAGTCACAACCACTGGCCAGATGGTGACAGTCCAACACGCTCTACACTTTACATATGCACATCGGTGTCCATTGTAGGACTCCAAAATTGATCCATTCGCAGCATCGACCAGCTGCCATCGACGCAGAAGAAGTGACAGCCGTGACTGCGCACAGCTAGACATATGCACCACCAGCGTGTTTAAGGTTGGGGACAACTGTCCATGAAATGCAGGACATATGAACAGAAATCCCCAGATTGTCGTGGTCCATAGAAGTGCGCCCACATCCCAGTCCCGCACACATGACGGATGTGTAATGGGTACCGTGGAGGGTTGCAGCCATGGGATCCTGGGTATGCAGATATGGGGCTCGATGTTGTTTGGCAGATAATCCGCTGTCACGCCTGGGAGGGATGCGGTATAGCACGGCCTTACTCCCCACTAATGATGCAAAGCATCCACCGGATAATGGTAAAAGCAGGTGTGAGTGTTGTACAGCCCTATATCAGTGTCCAGTAGGCAATTCCCATGGATGGACAAGTGTACGACCGAGATGGCACCTATAACTGGAAACCTGATGGAATTACACAGCTGCAGTAAGGCATAACACAGGAAATACAGATAGGGACTACAGTAGACACTCCCCATACAAAGACAGACTGCCGTATAATACCGGGCGACATGGCACTGGATCTGCCATCAACAACATGAGGATCACTCGCCCATACCGCGGAACAAATGGGCTTACCTGTGGAACATATACTAATGGCACACAAACAACTTCAACTAGGAAGGTCATAGGATGTTTCAACACTGGCGCTCACGCATATAACTTAACATCCGTGAAATGAATAAATAGGGTATACATGTTCCGCTGTGTTATATTGACAATACAGTGGCGATACGCCCTACTGGGCCTTTTGAGGATTACCTAAAGCAGTTGCCAACCTGCAGCATGACATCATTACCATTTGGGTTAATCGTAGTAGGACACGGGTTTCAGAGCACAACATAATATGTGTAGTCAAACACACATCCGCCATTGGGGAACATACAGCAGCGTCACAACCACTGGCCAGATGGACACAGTCCAACATGTTCTACATTTTACATATGCACATTTGTGTCCATTGTAGGACCCAAAAATTTCTCCTTCTGCGAGGAGACCAAGATGAACTACAGCCGTGACTACGCACAGCAGCAGAAATGCACCGCCAGCGTGTTCAAGGTTGATGACACCTGTCCATGAAATGAGGGACATATGCACAGACATCCACAGATTGTCGAGTCCACACATGTAAGCCCACATCCCATTCCCGCATCACATGGAGGATTTGCAATGGCTACTGTCGAGGGTTGCAGCCATGGCATCTTGGGTATGCAGAAATGGGTGTCGGAGATGATTGGCAGAGGATCCATTGTCCCGCCTGCGGGAGGGATGTGGGTACAGAACATGGCTTACCCCCCACCAATAATGGCAATCATCCACCGGAGAATGCAACATGCAGGTGTGAAATGGGTACAGCCATACACCAGTGTCCAGTAGGCATTTCCCAAGGCTGGACAAACGCACGGACAAGATGGCACCCAGAATAGCAAACCTGGTGAAATAACACAGCTGTAGCAAGGCATAACACAGGAAATACAGCTGGAAACAACAGTAGACACACTCCATAGACATCCATCCAGCCGCATAATCCCGCGCATACAGCAACCAAGCTGCTAGCAAGTCTATGGGGATCACCCGCTTCCACCCGCTGAACATACGGGCGCCTGTGGAACACATATTAATGGCACTCCAACAACGTCATCTAGGAAGGTCATAGCACTCTTAATGTATGGCGCTCCCACTCATAAAGAACATCCTGTCATGAATAAATAGGTTCTACTTGTACCGCTGTGTTATTATGGCAATACAGTGGCGGATAGTTCACAATGGGACCTCTGAGGATTACATAAAGCAGTTGCCAACCTGCAGGACTACAGTAACACCATATGGGTTAATTGTGGAAGGACACGGGTTCCGTGAGCACTACATAACATGGGTAGGCAAACAGACATCCGCGACTGGGGAACATACAGCGCAGTCAAAACCACTGGCCGAATGGACACGGTCCAACATGTTCTACACTTTACATATGCACATCGGTGTCCATAGTAGGACCCACATATTTGTCCATAGGTGTTGGCTTACAGGCTGCTATCGCGCGAACCAGAAGAAGTGACAGCCGTGACTACGCACAGGTAGATATGGGCACCACAAGCGTGTACAAGGGTGATGACAAGTGTCCATGACATGCAGGACATATGAATAGGACTCCCCAGCTCGTCGTGTCAATAGACGGCATGCTCACATCCCATTCCCGCACACATGAAGGATGTGCAATGGGTACTGTCGAAAGTGTTGCAGACATGGGATCGTGGGTATGCAAAAATGGGTCTCGCGCGGATTGGCAGATGATTCGCTGTCCCGCCTCGTGAGGGACGGGCATGGCATATGCGCATTCGCACTAATAATGGCAATCATCCCGCTGAAAATGATGAATGCAGCTGTGTAATGTGTACAGCCCTATACTAGTGTCCAGTAGGCAGTTCCCATAGATGGACAAACGTAGGGCCAAGATGGCACCCATAGCTGCAAACCTGGGGGAATCCCACAGCTGTTACAAGGCATAACCCAGGAAATACAGATAGGGACTACAGTAGACACTCCCCATACAAAGCCAGACCGCTGGGCAGATACCGGAGTATACGGCACTTAATCCGCCAGCACATTAATGGGGATCGACGCCCATACAGCAGAACAGATGGGTGACCTGTAGAACCATACCAATGGCACAATATCAACGCCAGCTGGGAAAGACATACGATGGTCGAACCATGGCGCTCCCACCAATGAAAGACATCCTTCAGTGGATTAATAGGATTGATGTCAATTGACCATGGAAAACACATGCTCAACAATAAAGACCCGCTGGCACCCTATGGCCACAAACCATGTCACACATAGGTAGATGGAACAGTCAACGAAACATTTCGTGCACGGCAGGTCACACATGGTATCCAAAGGTTAGACATGTATGCGCTTATCACCCGTAGGCCCCGTGGAGACGCACACATAACATGGGCGCATCCAGCCTTTAAGTCCCCACACGGACACTTCCATTTGTCACTTTCTATGCCACCAATGACCATGTAGCCACAGCATAGAAAGCACAGACGACTGCTAACGACACACACGTATGTCAACAATTCAGAAGGCATCCTATGAACACACGATTACATGATATTGTACTATGCCGACCCCACAACAATCAGAGACCTAACAATGTATATGGAAGATATGCATAGCATATCACTGTAATACAATGGTACAGAACTGACAGAGTAGACAAATGTATGTTAACCCTACATCTGCATCTACACTACATTCCCGTTACGGGTGTTTGCTCCACCTGCTTCACAAAGGATGCCTCAACAGTTATCCATCGGTCAGCCCTGGTGTGTGGCCAAACCTCCACCTACTAATCTATCTACATACGCATTCTTCAGCATAGCTGTGGAGGTCCCTCCTGTGGTGTAATACCCTAGACGCCGTGAAACACCGACTGTAGACATGTGCCTTGTGATGTGCCCATAGTCGTCGTAGGCATACGCCAATCCTGCGGCTGCCCAGGCCGCTGCCCTAGTAGGGACACCTGTCTAGTAGGCGGTCACGAGGTATATCAAGATGGGTGCACCATGTGTTGTGCTGGCGCAGCCATGTAGCCCCACAGCCTAGGGCACCGCCGATCTAAGGCCGCTGCCGCCGCAGGGGTAGTACAGTCTGCAGGTATGTGCAGACGCACATGTGACAGCTGGCCACAAGGATACCCATAGTGGCGACAGCTGCACACATGGCTATAGTGGGACACACACACGCCATGCATACAGCACACATAGACATACACACACCATAAATAGGCAAGTACACACAAGGTGTATGTCATGTATGGGTAAAGTGTAAGGACAGCAAGGATAGCTGTCTGCCATGTAATCCAGCCATGTCTATGAGGTGTTCTGAATACGGACAGTGCATGGACAATGTGTGGATATGCAAAGTACCACAGTTATATGTGTCAGCCGTGCAAATATGCGATACATGGGGAAGACGGCTGTCCATGGAGAGCAGCGCACGCCACAACATAGGTACATAGATATACAAAGAAAGAGGTACACACGAGCACATCCGCAGGCCCGTGAGTGTAATGTACACAGCAGCAACCCACAACACCATAGTAGGGTACACGTGGAGAACACGCCACGGAGGTCGCCACCAGAAGAAGCACACAAGCAGTACACGATTCTGCGCCCCACCATCCACAAACACAAGGATGGCGCCAGGATATGGGTGTTCCGCAGAAACCTCAAAGCCATACCCTATGAACCCATGCAGCTGGGAGCATGGACACACACACACATGTGGCACGATGGTGATTGACCACACCCCACATACCCAACCGCACAAACGCATAACACAGGTATGGTATGCGCCACGGACCACCGAAAGCACACCACCAGCAGAGGCACATGTACAGGTGGGTGACAACAACCGTACAGGAATGGCCGCTGGTAGGCAAGGTATGTGTGCGGCCGCCTAAAAGCATGTACATCCGCAGAGGCAGCTGCAAAACACACACACACAAACACACGCAAGGGCCGGCAGTCGAACCTACGCCTATCTACATGAACTCACTACAGTATGAAGCATTTACAGAACGCACTACCAAGTTTACTGAGCACAGCGCTGACAGAGGCATACTTCTAGGCTGGTGACATCACCCGCAAAACAATAGCTGGCAATAGGCAAGGTATGTGTTATGGCGATAATAGTATGTGTATCCGCAGAGGCAGCTGGAAACACACACACACACATGGAAGGGCCGGGAGTCGAACCTACGCCTATCTACATGAACTCACTACAGTATGAAGCATTTACAGAACGCGCCACCGAAGTTTGCTAAACAGAGCGCTGTCACAGGCATACTTGTAGGCTGCTGACATCACCCGAAGACAATAGTTGGCAATAGCCAAGGCATGTGTTGCGGAGCCGCCTATAAGCATAATCAGTCGCAGAGACAGCTGGAAACACACACACACACGGAAGGGACGGGAGTCGAACCCACGACTATCTACATGAACACACTACTGTATGAAGCATTTACAGAACGCTACCGAAGTTTGCTAAACAGAGCGCTGTCACAGGCATACTTGTAGGCTGCTGACGCCAGCCGCAAGACAATAGGTGGCAATAGCCAAGGCATGTGTTGCGGAGCCGCCTAAAAGCATAATCAGTCGCAGACGAGCTGGAAACACACACACACACACACACACGGAAGGGCCGGAGTCGAACCTACGCCTATCTACATGAACTCACTACAGTATGAAGCATTTACAGAACGCCACCGAAGTTTGCTAAACAGAGCGCTGTCACAGGCATACTTGTAGGCTGCTGACGCCAGCCGCAAGACAATAGGTGGCAATAGCCAAGGCATGTGTTGCGGAGCCGCCTAAAAGCATATGCAGTCGCAGACGAGCTGGAAACACACACACACACACACACACACACACACGGAAGGGCCGGAGTCGAACCTACGCCTATCTACATGAACTCACTACAGTATGAAGCATTTACAGAACGCTACCGAAGTTTGCTAAACAGAGCGCTGTCACAGGCATACTTGTAGGCTGCTGACGCCAGCCGCGAAGACAATAGGTGGCAATAGCCAAGGCATGTGTTGCGGAGCGCCTAAAAGCATATGCAGTCGCAGACGAGCTGGAAACACACACACACACACAGAGACACACACACACACACACGGAAGGGCCGGAGTCGAACCTACGCCTATCTACATGAACTCACTACAGTATGAAGCATTTACAGAACGCTGCCACCGAAGTTTGCTAAACAGAGCGCTGTCACAGGCATACTTGTAGGCTGCTGACGCCAGCCGAAGACAATAGGTGGCAATAGCCAAGGCATGTGTTGCGGAGCCGCCTAAAAGCATATGCAGTCGCAGACGAGCTGGAAACACACACACACACACACACACACACACACACACGGAAAGCCCCGGAGTCGAACCTACGCCTATCTACATGAACTCACTACAGTATGGAGCATTTACAGAACGCTGCCACCGAAGTTTGCTAAACAGAGCGCTGTCACAGGCATACTTGTAGGCTGCTGACGCCAGCCGAAGACAATAGGTGGCAATAGCCAAGGCATGTGTTGCGGAGCCGCCTAAAAGCATATGCAGTCGCAGACGAGCTGGAAACACACACACACACACAGAGACACACACACACACACACGGAAGGGCCGGAGTCGAACCTACGCCTATCTACATGAACTCACTACAGTATGAAGCATTTACAGAACGCGCCACCGAAGTTTGCTAAACAGAGCGCTGTCACAGGCATACTTGTAGGCTGCTGACGCCAGCCGCGAAGACAATAGGTGGCAATAGCCAAGGCATGTGTTGCGGAGCCGCCTAAAAGCATATTCAGTCGCAGACGAGCTGGAAACACACACACACACACAGAGACACACACACACACACACACGGAAGGGCCGGAGTCGAACCTACGCCTATCTACATGAACTCACTACAGTATGAAGCATTTACAGAACGCTACCGAAGTTTGCTAAACAGAGCGCTGTCACAGGCATACTTGTAGGCTGCTGACGCCAGCCGAAGACAATAGGTGGCAATAGCCAAGGCATGTGTTGCGGAGCCGCCTAAAAGCATATGCAGTCGCAGACGAGCTGGAAACACACACACACACACAGAGACACACACACACACACACACGGAAGGGCCGGAGTCGAACCTACGCCTATCTACATGAACTCACTACAGTATGAAGCATTTACAGAACGCTACCGAAGTTTGCTAAACAGAGCGCTGTCACAGGCATACTTGTAGGCTGCTGACGCCAGCCGAAGACAATAGGTGGCAATAGCCAAGGCATGTGTTGCGGAGCCGCCTAAAAGCATATTCAGTCGCAGACGAGCTGGAAACACACACACACACACACACACACACACACACACACACACACACGGAAAGGACGGGGACGAACCTACGCCTATCTACATGAACACACTACAGTATGAAGCATTTACAGAACGCCGCCACCGAAGTTTACTGAGCAGAGCGCTGTCAGGAGGCATACCCCTACGTGAGTGGTATCATTTGCAAAGGCAATGCGCCCGCCGGGTGTTCGACAGAGTGCGCAGTCACGCAGTCTGTTACCATCCCAAGGTCGCCAGACACTAACACGGTAGTGCTGCAGTCCAGAATAACAAGTAACTACTGATCAGTACATCACTGCATACTGGGCATGCTCAGACACTTAGACTCGGCACAGGGCAGACATGCATACACATGTTGCGCACGGCATGGGTGGCGAATGTGGACCGCCGTGGTGTGTCCAGCCACACAACAGAAACCTGGCCATGCCACAGACGCGGGCCGCTATGTAGGGGATAGAGGCATGCACCCGGGGTATTACTGCAGACGGCAGCGGTGTGCACTGTGCTGTGTGTCTATCTACACAGCTGCCTACTGGGCATGCTCAGACACTTAGAGTCGGCACAGATCAGACATGCATACACATGGTGCGACGGCATGGGTGGCGGAATGCGGACCATCCTGTGTTTCCGCCACACAACAGTAACCCGGTCATGCCACAGACGCTGTTGTTGCTGCGGGAATATGTAGGTACAATTAACCATGTGTAGGACTGGTCTACAGTTTGTTGCATGCTACAGACAACCCTCACATACACAGGATACCTTCACAGATGTCCTGAGGACACTGGTGAGTGGGCATGCTCTCACAACAGCACCGCTTGTGTGACATGAACCACCCATGCATAGCCTGGGAACATTACCCATGGCGCAACACAGTACGCCAGCAGTCCCAGGTGTTCACACACCTGGCCACTGTTAAACAGCCATGCACCATACATACCAGGGGATGTCTGACAGTTCTGCCCATCACGCATGGTGAGGATAGGCCCCACACAGGATGTACAGCCCTCAATGGTGATGCAAGAACGATAGTGGATCCACTGGTCATCCACTCACTGTAACCAACACCAGCATGGGGACCTCAGTGATGACCTCTCCACAGAAAACCACACACATCATATGACCGTGTGGTACCCTACATGTCCTCCATGCCAATGTTGAACAGAGGCCAGACCGAAAACACCTACCAATGCCTTGCCCGACCACCCATGCATCTCTGCAACAGGCAAACATGATGACATCAGGACCTTGTCCACCACAGGTAGGCACATGGTGTGGTGGACCGCAGCCACTGACTACCTGTACATCAACAGTTGGAGCTACTACATGGCAGGGCAATGACAGTACCAGGGAAACCATCACCCATTCATACCGGCGTCACCATACGGGCCCACATACCAACATCCAGGTCCGCTGGCTGGAGTGGTACTGCAGAGGGCACATGAGACAACCACAGGGACTTCCCTAACTGTGGTAAGGACATGGTAGGGGGCACACTGACATGCCTGGAAATGGTCCAGAATGGTACAACAGTCACTGCACCCACAGACATTGTCTGCATACCACAGGACATGTTCCATGCATACATCGCCCCCCCCAACAGGGAACATATCCATCCCACCAGAGTGTATCCTCCAAAACATGTGATACGGGCTGGGGTGATCCCCTATCTCCATGGCGCTTGACACGCCAGCAATGGGCACCGATGGTTTCCTGGCTGTGTGCTACCCATCCTCTTTGAGGCCCTCGCCCACACATGCGCCACTGTGTCATGTTAGCCTTACTATGGGCTATGTCCCCAATGGATGCCATATGGCATCTGTGGTCCCACTATGCCAGGGTAGTGCTCCTATGGACTGTCAACAGCCACACCCTATACGCTTGACAAATGTTGTCTGCAAAGCTGTGTGGAGGTCCATACAGGTGGTCATGGTTACAGATAGCGTGTACAGCCAATACCGAACATACCCACAACTACATAGTCAAGGGCGGATCCTGCCTCCCAACCTGCTCGCCCAGTCTGGAGTGTTCACCAAGGCCATTGATGGGGATATGTGGGTTTGCACACAGTACCATGACCTGGTGGGAGCGATCAGAGCACACTACACATGGGACCCATGTAAAGGCTCGCCAGCATACATGTGGGGACATATGTCACCCGATGCTTCTCACACAGGTTGGAGGTCACACCACACAGGGTTGGTGCTGAAGGTGCTTTGTCACACTCATATCTGGACCCAGTGGAGGGCCACAGGGCTCACTCCTGTGCACCCTGCCAGATAGCATCCGACCTTCCAATGTGCATGCAATCATAGGGGGATTGTAGCAGACAAGGTATGCAGATGACTACGCACCTGCCGACATACCCAGCACCCCATGTTACACGTACATCCACCTAGGGCGCCATAGACATGGCTGACTGGTGCCAGAGCCATGGCCTGCTAACAAATGCCAGAGAAGGTGCAGCCCTACCCAGTGTGAAGAACATGTTCGTCCCAATTTCACATGTAGGTGGTACGCCATTAAAGATGGTGGACATGTTCAGGGTAATGGCTACCACACCTGTTGGCAACCTCTGTCAACACACACAATGGCAATGTGGGTGTGAAGACATTCCATTGTGGCCTCCTGGTCTGGATGGAATGGCAACCACATCAGGGTGTTCATTGTACCCCTGTACACATCACACACCAGTGCAATGACTGCGCATAATGGCACATGTGGCCTGTAGCTAACCTGATGCCTGCAGCACTCGGAAGGACCGCAAACGCTCCACAAGACGGGATGACGCTGCTAGACATGTGTCACAAGGTGCACGCCAAGGGGACACTGGCTGTGGATCTCCACAGCACAGCTGTTCGCGGGTGATCTGTGCCCGACATACACGGCCATGTCTGACCTGGGTGACATGGGCACATTCCACCTCCCAGGCCCCATGCAAACACGGGCACAGAAGCGACTGTCAGACACCTCAACCCAACGATGAGTGGGACGGCTGGGGAACAGGGTAACGCCAGACACACACTACAACACGGGAGGGGTGCCAGGCCATGTGAAGGAAAGGCCCTGACTGCCTTTGTCCAGGACTGCTACTGACGGTGGATGTGTGACTATAGTTATGCGCCAGTCAACCTCTGTGTGTCACTGCTAGACCAGGGACTGGGGACTGATGGATATGGCATCACCATCCTGAGGGGTGTTAGATGCCACACACAGTCATGCTAGGTCCACACATGTCGAGGGCACATATCCTGTCACGCTCATGTGTGCCTATGTACCTATGTAGGGTCCATGCCAGATGTGGGTCACCGTGCTATGCTCACTTTGCCAGACATGCCTGTCGGTACACCACGACTACACGCGGGGAACTAATTACAGTGCTCCCAGTAGGCACGCAAGTACACCATCAGTATCATACGGGTTAACTGCACCGACATGGTGCTACACATGTAACCACCACACATACTGTGTACACATATCAATGAATGCTGCACCTGTCCTGCATGGTATGTCTGCTGCATGATGTCCGTGCAGAACACACATCACATACACACCTGTCACCAGCCATACACACACACCACAACATACACAGCACGCACTATGCGGACACAGGTATCACATACACCTCTCACTATCGCGGTCCACCCTGTGCATCATAATATGTCAGCTTAACCGCATTGATGGTGTGGCTCACAGTTATGCGGCAGAGACTTAATCATTTGCACAGGGTGATATAGTGCCACAGGCATGGGCTGTACCAATGGATGACATCATGTGTGTGTGTAAGGGCCAGTGCATTGAGTGGGCATGACTATGTAGATTGCATGTGGGTGTGGTGGAGCCCTACAGTTGTGTCTGCTGTGTGGGTGTGTGTGTACACAGTTCAGTCATCTGTGATGCCTACACGGGTATGCTTGGCAGCCCCTGACTGTACAGTGCAGGTGTTATGCATCACTGTGTCTGCCGGTTGCGAAGTCACACGCGCCTGCCTGGGGTCGCACGGGCACAACCGGGTGGAGGTACAGACTGTCCACTCTCCGATGTCACATGTCCGCTGGAAACGCGCCCACGACGGGTCCGCCCAGGGCCACGCCCACGCGGCCTACTCTGTCCAGGTGTGGATGGTGTGGTAGCAGCTGCAGTGCTACTGCTACCATCACTGTCTGTGTGGGCATGGGAGGTGGCACGCACACGCTGACCTGCAGCAGGTGGTGTTGCTGGCACACGCCACGCGCCCTATGCCTCACCCCTACCTGGTGTTCCTGCACGGAGTGCGACGCCAAGGATGGCCAAGCCTCGGTCGATGAGACCAGCCATATCGCCTAATCTCCTATCCAGAACATCGGCAAGATGCTGTTGTGCATTCGCCAATGCCTGGATGCTGTCATTTAGGGTACGGATTGCAGACCTCTGCAGCCTCTGCCCCTCCTGGTTCTGCCGCTCGCACGCGCTCGCTCGCCATTACAGTCTGGAACATGCGCCTGGTTATACCAGCTGCTGCACCCTGGACGGCAGGTGTATGTCTAGCGGTGCTCCCCACGGGCAGCACCTGCCACATGCCTGCGCGGCACTGCACCAGTCCTTACACTGGCAACATCGCGGTGTCCCCACACCTTCTGCAGCCACCACACATTCCTGCTCGGGACAACAGACGCTGACTGACCATCATCTATGGGCAATGGTGTTGGGGTATGTGTCGGCATCTGAACTGTGTGCAGGGATGAAAGGGACGATGTGTGATGTTCTCCAGTGGCACAGTCTCTGCCTGTGACGACCCTGCCTGTGCCTCATGCACATGCTCATCACCACTAGTATCTGTGGGGACACTAGCATCAGATTGACCGCAGGAGGGTAACGCACCAACAGCACCTGTCAATACAAAGACATACCATCGGGTTACAATACACACACACACACACACACACACACACACACACACACACACACACACACACACACACACACACACACACACACACACACACACACACAGACACACACACACACACAGCATGCATGTGATTATGCAGGTGGCATGCAGCATTCACACAACACAGACCAGTGAATGCAGACCAGACATTCTTAGTGGCAGTATGTACACTGCCCTGGTGGGGACAGTACAACAGGCAGGTGTCATTTAGTAGGCATGCAGTACACACATTCATGGTAGTTTGCATGCATCAGCGTGATACACCGCGGTGGCCATGGGCAAGTTGGGAGTACACATGGCTGGCAACAGTATGTAATGTACAGCAAAACATGTGCGTATCATGTGGACGGTGAAGATGGTGTCCCACCGCATGCACCACATCATGATGGCTGTCATGGTGCAGTGTTATGTGTACAGTGTACAGATACAATGTATGTGTAACAGTGATGTCTGTGTAGGCACGCTTGCTGTGAGCTGTGTGCATAGCTGTACGGTGTGTGGTGCGGGCTCTGTGCCACTGCACAGTAGCAGGACACAGCTATGTGTCTGTGCGATGCGTGACCTGGACGCATTACATTGCCATGTCTGTAAGCCAGTTCAGCTGCTCAGCAGCACATATATGGTGAACATTGGAGGCACCTGTAGTAGCTGTGGAGAGGAATGTCATGTCACTGGTGTACTACATCAGATGTCCAGGGGGTCCACTACATTGATGAACCCACTATGTGTGTACAGGGTGCAATGGTGAGTACCCACTGTGGATGTGCTGTGTGGCAACATGCCTGTAGGTATCAACCATGGCCTTGTCTGTCTGACTCATTGACAATTGTGTGTGGTAGACATTGTGCACACGGCCCTGTGGTGGCCCATGTGACATACACCCATACTAGTGTGACGGTCACATTCTCTACGGATATGCTGACAGTGTGTATGTCTGCTATGTTGTGCATAGGTCATATCATGGTGTGACAATGCTGCAGCCAGACATCCATCGCATGGGACATGGCATGCGCCATGTCACAACGCAGCACCCGATGCAGGGCATGGGTCACATTGGTAACACCTGTGCTCTGGCCAGATCACAGCTCACTCTGTGGTACTGTGTCCATACTGCACTGGCATACCAATGCATACTACACATGCAGCCATTGTGTAACACCTACACCATTGTATGCATAGCTGAATGCACGTAACACACCAATTGGTTGTGTGGTGTCATACCACTCTACGGTAACGGGTGTATCTACTGTACATGGGTGGTGTGTATGTCGGTGGTGCGAGCTGTATACCGTGACGGGGCACACACAGGCGAGCATGTCATGCCTAGACACATGGGGAATACCAATACAGCAGAACATCCGCCTCACTGGCAACAGACTTACCTGCAACAGACCCTTGCCTTTGCCACACGCCAGACGTATCTGTAAAGGCATTACACAAAGGTATACACATTAGCCATTACTATCTCCACGGTCAGCACTGTGCATGACACATCATGCATGTGTGTGGTTGCATGTGCTATGCACATGTCTCTAACACAACATAGCATACAATGGTTTGCATCTTGTGTGGCCATATACCTGGCATGTATTGCTATATCATGTGTTGTACTATGACACCCACACCCACGACGCCTATCATACAAACATGCAACACTGACTTACCAGGCAGCTCCAGGCTCATAGCTCGGGAGACACCCACCTCCACGATGGACGAGGTGTTTCTGCTGTTGTTCCGCGGGTGTCCCCAGACTAGCCAGGAGCTCCTCTGTAGCTGTGAGTGGGGCTGTGTTGGTGGCCCACCACCTGTCCCACGCTGTTGCCTGGCGATTGCAGCGCACGCTGTCTTGCATGCCGGATCAGGTCTGTGCAGTGCCTGCGGATCTGTTGGTAGCTGCGGTTGTTTCCGCCCACGCTGTTCACCCTCCTGCACAACTCCTCCCACATCTCCTGCCGGTCTTGTGCCTGCTGTGGCACATGGATGAACATGGTGATGTAGTTACTCTGGAGGTATGGTATGATGACCTCCTCCTCCTGTCGGCTAAATGGTGGAAGCCAGGAACGTGGCATTATCTGGAAGACATAATGATGGTGGCAGGTCACATTCACACTGCTGTGCTGGCATACTGTTGGAAATGCATTGCTATGACATGTACGACATCTGCACAGTGATCTGTGAAGGGCATCGTGGCGGTGACACAGCCGATGTTGTGGCTTCACACCATTGAGCACTGGGTGTCACATCATATCTGTGTGCCACCCCATCACACTGTGCACGCACCATGTAGATGTTAGCCTGCCATGGACATGTGTACCTGGCTGCACCTATGTCCATATCAGTTGGCATATGTCCCCATGTGACGCCTGTGCTACTGTTCACCTGTACACTGTGTATATGTCAGTACACATCACGCCTGTGTCCATTGTGAACGCCAGCAGCGCACTGTACACTTACACATGGACACCTGCACATGCATGTGTTGTGCCATGTACTACCACACAGCACTGTACCGTGCTGGACAACTTGCCCCAGCTCACCTGTGTTACGATGTGATACACATGGAGCAATGTGTAACCATGACACATTGGCAGGAAAGGTCATGCATAGCGGTACACGCACACATTGTGCAGAGCATCACACAGCACCTGTAACATGACAGGGTGCATCGCCACCACATTACTACTGTGTATGGTTGATAGTGAGAGTGCCTTTGTCCATTGCACCATGTGGGACCGTGATAGCTCATGCAGCCTTGCTGGTCATCTCTGCATGATATGGCAGGGTATGCCACATACATGGCAATGGGTGTGACCCACTCAGGGGCTGACGGTATTGGCAGGGTGGCTGTCCATTGCTTTTGTCATAGCTGTGTGAAAATGGACATTCCACATGTTTATCACCATGGTGTGGACACTGTCCTCCAGCGCAGGTATGCTGTACGCTGCTTGTTGAGGGTGTGTGTGGTGCATGCAGGTATCACACATCCATGCATACACTGTAGCCCTGGCAGGTGCTATGTGCTGGGATGTTGATCGACACAATGCTGTATGTGTACACACACCGCTATCCCATGCACATGGATATCTGCCTGAACTGATGTGGGTAACACATATGTGTACATACATTGCCCGCTGCCACCCACATGTCTGCTGCTGCACTACACACCGCCATCCCTCCCTGTGTGAATGTGGTGTTGGCCTCAGCAGAGGTATCCATGGATGTTCACATAGCAGGCCCACTGATGGTATCGCCCATCTGACCATACACATATGATGCACCCTCACACATACGACCCATTCATATTGTTGTTCACAATGGTGACACGGCTATATTGCTATGCCGGAGCCATTCACAGACATACATACACAGAGGCATGCACGCCCATCTGTGTCATTGGCCGGACTATTGGTGTTGTTTGGCACCTAATGTGTTTGACTGCAGGTGGCGAGACCTACTGTGCACATGTCTACATGGTAGGCCTGTTCTACGGTAGGCATCTGTGATGTGCTGTGCACATCTCATACCTGCACATTTGCTTGTTGTCCATCGGTCCACAGGCCAGTGGTGGGACATACAGGGATGTTCCGGAACATATGTACATGCGACCCTGTACAACTGTGACGCTAGCCTCTCAGATGCTCATGTGTCGTGGACGGAACACCGCACACACACATGTGGTTGTGGGCCGCCCATACCCATCTCCACCTGTGGGTTGCTATCATCCCACACACTCCTTGTACTGTATGTTCAGGCTATGCAGCTATGTGGGGCTTGTGTGCATACAATACGATACTATGTGCCTTTGCACCCATCACAGACATTGTCACACAGGTACACCGCGAGCCATACACTTTTCAGATTGTTGTCAGCATGTCACATGTGGTACACACCTAACACATCTCCCGCGGACATGGTACTCTGTATGGGCATGTCCAGTAGTGACATACCACAGCTACCCCTACATGACGGCTATGCAGGACATGTCTGTGTACATCTACTGTGACATATACACAAGCAATGCCCCCCTACCGACATCACATGGTAC
The DNA here is from genome assembly GCF_019279795.1 of Protopterus annectens. Lineage (NCBI taxonomy): Eukaryota > Metazoa > Chordata > Ceratodontiformes > Protopteridae > Protopterus > Protopterus annectens. The sequence goes on from NC_056739.1 coordinate 656,280,698, forward strand.
TACCTGTGGAGTATGTGTGTCTGCATCCATGCTATGGCCATAGATGACAATTGTACATCTATATGTGCAACATACCTCAGTGGGGGTTGTCATGAGCACATGTTCCATGTGTCAATGCATTGTTCATGTCTGTTTGGCAGTCATTGTTGTGCATGGTTTACATGGCTGACATAGTGTACTGTGTCTGATTCCAGGTACTTCATTGGGCTACCAGCATTGTACATTTCTACAGCACATTCCAGCCATCATGTAGACAGCTTAGATGACAGTGGAGGTGTTCCGCCATGTGCACATATGTCACACGGTGCAAGGGTGACTGACACACATTGTCGGACTGGGTTCTGACTGCTGTGGATGTGTGTACCGTGTTGACAACCATGACTGCACCAGATGGTGTCTTCTGGATGTGTGACATTCACAACAAACACCCACATTCACATAGCAGCACATCGCCCACCTACAATTGACATTCCTGCCTGAACACTGTGTACAGTATGTTTGTATGACCACTGCATATATCACTGGTGGCCACCAGCATGGCTGCCTACAACAGCAGTGTGTATCCTGTGCAAACATGGTTACACCAGTCACACCACACCTGTGCCAGCTGGCCCTGTAGTGGGTGACAGTGCAGTTCCATTCATCATGTAACAGTATACATCATGCACCAGTATGTTGCAGACATGTGAACGGCTGTGCTACTCAACATATGCAGACATGACACATCACCTGGTACACCGTGTCTGCCTTGCCACCTGCTATTGTGACCACCCTGTGATGACATTGTACGCCCACATGGACGTGGACATGTGATGGCTCAATGGTGAATTAACCGCCCAGGTGTGTGTCTAGCCAGGTGTCCAGTAGCCACTGGTCTGCATGCAGGGATAGTCTACATTGGCCTACTCTGTCACTGGGACTGTTGACTATGGTCATACTGTTGTTATGCAGGCATGTGCTGTTTGTCCAGTCTGATAGTCGTGTTGAACCACACTACCGCGGGCACACGTGACGGCTGGACATCTGGCTAAGGTGTGCAGCCCACATGTACATCTTCTCATGCTATGCTGCCTGTGCAGCGGTGTCACATGTCTGCCTCTGGCAGGGCTGTCACAGGTGGGCACAGCATGCAGTGATGTGTGACAATGCTTACACCCTCCACTGTGCTGTACAGTAGCACTGCACACACAGTACAGCACACATGTCATTTATCTACGGTGCCTGGGACATGCCTCCATGCCCTACACGGCACACCTGCCAGTCCAGATTGTACACAGATCATACCTCCCAGTCACATACCTGGACTGCAACACACACAGGTGGGTGGTTCCCAAACCACACCGTGATTTACACACATACTGTATTTTCCCATGACACATTGCATCATAGGTAGTCCATGTTCAGATACCCATGTTTGTGACCAGTACACACATTGTGACACGCGACAGTGCAGACACTGTACACCACAGGTTACATGCCAGTCGGGTTGGCATGCTGTACATTGCACCTGGGACAGTTGCTACTGCTATGTATTGCGGGCAACAGGACCTTCCCTAGTATGGACTCCCACGTATCCACACATGCTTGGCCATGCAGTACGCATAGCTGGGTGACACATTACACGACACATACCATACCTGCAATACCCTCAGCATGCACCAAACCTCCATGTGTCTGTATGCTAGGCCTACACACCTCCCCCCTCTGTTTGCTGAACATCCATGCTTACCATCCCTGCTAGCCACACCCTAAGCACACAACCATAGCAGCATGCATGGTACATACACACTACAGCCGGTATTACTGACATCCACTGACAGAGGTAGTTGAGGGCATGGCACCCCATCCGATGGACAGTCTATGTGCCTATGCCAACAGTGATCACAGTGCACTTCTGCTACATTTACACACCGGTAGGGACCATGCTATCCCACACTGAGACATGGTGGTGCTGGCACTTTCACAGATGCCACAGTGGTATTCCTGTTCCATGCACACGTGCTGTATGGGCACATGTGCAGGCTGTTGCACGGTAGTTTTGTTCACCTGTGTGTTGTGTGTCACTTGACAGTCATGGTGTGTCCTGCTGGTGCATGACATACCCACAGCTAGCTACCTACACATGACTGCCAGACATTGCAGTGTGGGCCCTCACGCAGTGTGGTGGTATGTCTCTGCTGTTTGACTACATCCACATTCAATGCAGCATACCACGGTCATGCAGGCATTGACGACACAGATGTTGCTGGCATCCTGCCTGCCAATGGGGTACCTACCAACAATACACACTCTCACTCACTACAGGGTTCCAATCCTTGGCTGGACATTGTATTAACCCTGTGGACACATACATAGTACTGTCATGCACATGTTATGTCTGGGAACACAGTCCCAATGTCACCTCCAACCGCCAGAAGTTGTTGTATCCCGCCAACCTGGCTGTTACATGTCTCTGCAGCTGTACACCCCAGTGACTGCCAGCCCATTCATGTACGATGTGCACCCTGACCACCACACTACCACATCTATCACACTACACATGGATGGTACTGCATTGCACGTATGGGGCTGCATCTCTACACCCATGACTGGGCCATTCAGTATGGCACTGGGCCACATCTTGACATACATGCTTCACACACTCAATGACTACCTGCATGCCTTTCCTGGCACCCTTGTTGGGCTTCTGTGCACCACAGCACACCACATCCCATGCTGGCCACCTGTCATATTATTGCATGGGTGGTTGGGGTGCTACAGAGGGTATCACATCAGACATGATCCGCTCTTGCCCTTCAGCACCATTCCACTTTATGCTGTTGACAGTGTACACATCCTGCATCACATCGTACCGTATGTTTCGGCATGTTATGCCATGTGCCTTCTGTACAGTTCACACAGTGGTGCAGGCATATCATGCTGACTGACATTTCAGGGACGTGTGGCATTGCACATTCCTCAGACATGTGGCCCCTCATGCTCAATATTTGCATACGTACACTACCTGCTGTCACACAGTACTGTACATGCCTACATGTACCACTACTACATACCTGGCAGCATTCTAGGTCATCCTGTTATGTTGCTGACACCCATACAGGTGTCAGTGTGGCAGATATATCATGTAGATATCATTGCATCAGTTACATCACACATACTGCATACACATCACATTTGCATACTGACAGTCATGCGGTGTGTATCACATGGATACTGTCCGTGTTCAGGCATATCACGCTGTACATGGTTGATGTACACACACATGGCCCACATGGTGCTGTGGTTGCCATATTACACCATAGCGGTACACATGTGCAGGACTACACATTTCTGGACCGTATGTCTAGCTGATACCTTGGGTGCCCTTGTACCTGTGCCATACACACATGTACACGCAGGCCGTGTTACAATGACACATGTGTGGTGTACCTTACACAATGGATACAACGCTACATGTCTCAGTATAGTCATGCTGTGCTGTCTACCCAGCTCAGACAGTTGACATATGCAAATGACAGTCATGTAACACATCTGTGCTCACCTGCATGCCACGAACACAGGGGTGTAATGTACTCTGCCATGGGCCATGTTCTCCACAGTACTGATGCATGTAGTACTCCTACATGGCGCTTGCTGTGGGCAGGGGAGTAGCAGTCCTGCATGTGTGCACACATGCCACATTGCTCAGCCCGGCGCCTGTGTGACATCCACAGACTGGACACACACCATGCTGTGGGACATAGGTCCTGTGCACATCCCACAGGGGCACACTGTGTCACTAGTCGCAGTGATAGCTGCCTTGCTGGTGGGTGACACACACCCATGGTACCACCACAGCGGACGATTGTATAGACATGACAGTTGACATCCAGTTCTGCCGCTCAGTGGACACTACCATGGGGGTGTCAGTACTGTGTACATTGCACATGTGTTTACACACGGCCCTGCTGGACATCATTGTGGCACACATTGCACCTGCTATGGAACGCTTGGACATGGTCACTTGCTGTTACCTCCATTTTGGGTACCTCTTCTGCTACTACATTGTCCCATATGTGCAGGCCATACATATCTTGTGTATGTATATAACATTAGCCCATCGCCCATCATGCATGCTATGCCTGTGATACTGTCTATGATTTGTGAACATATCCATCATGCCAGCTTTGCATTACACATAATTGACATAGTCGCCTACTGCGTGATAGGTGCACGCCAGGCGCACATTCCGTGATGACATCGACGGTATATGCCCATGCACATGTGTGCTGTGACACTATACATAAATGTCCTATCCCCTGCTGTGGCACTTCAGTGTTGGATATCCACTGCCAACATCGGCGTGGGTGGTGGCATTGTTCTGTGTTTGCAACCCCTATGGCAGACCTGGGGTAGGGTTACCACCTGTGCCTCTTTGCAAGGGACAGTCCCTCCTTGGGCAGTTGTGTCCTGACAAATGTATCACAAATGGCAAATGTCCTGAGATTGTGGGACATCACTATATCCCATTCTTATGTAGGAGTTGCATAACATACTTGTTTATGTATGTACATTCCTAACTGTTACAAGACACACAATAAGCAACTGACCTGCTACAAGACTACACATTTCATTATGCAAAAGAGTAGAGTTCTAACCTTTGTACTGACCATGGGTATGTGTCCACCTGTAACATCTGAAGTGTGTCCCGACGATTTCACACTTTGGCCTTTTGAAAGGGTGGCAAGCCGCCCTGGGGTTATCGCTGGTGTTTACATGTTGTCCCACTGCTGTGCACACGCTGTCCACAGTTGTTGGTATGCTGCGCTTTAGCATTACATATCCAACCTTCGCCTCTCTGCCTGATGGACAGGTATCTTTACCTACACACACCGCTCACATACTGTACAGATTCGCCATACGATCGCGGCGCTACACACCAGTACATGTCGTGGGTTCGACATACCCTTTCCGCCTTTTGTTCGAGTTCGCCTCTATTCCTTGTTTCTCTTGTTTCTCTTCTCTGTTTGGATTAGTTCGGTATGAACATACGGTTTGAATATCCAGGAGGTCTTCCTTATATTCGCCGCCTGATGCATGTGGGTTAATCAGGCCAATAGCTGTTCCTCGGTGTGTACTTATGCGCATATCAGCGTGATCCCCTTCGCTCGCTACGCCGGCACTAGGCCATGGTTCTTTCCTCGTGTGGCCGCTGGTTATTTGCAATACCTTCGCGGAGGATGGTATGTATTGTATCATGTTTGTGTGACTGCATCCGCTATGTGTGTTGTCGGGTACATTTCGCTGTGGTGTTAGCCGTGGATTGTGTGTGTTGGGTATGGTATTGTGTTCGACATGTGGGTCCCCGTGTCCTGGCGGCGCCTGTCGATGGCGCTGTGCATTCAAATGTGTTACCTGGCTGTTATTTTCCTGTACATAGCTTAATGCATGGATGCATGAGCCGCTGCTAGTGTTTCCCAGGAGCTTGTTGTGGGTATGCCGCTGTCATTCACTGCCTGTATGTGTTTGCTACTGTTTTAGCTGTTATCCCTTTGATATGTGCAATGGGGTATATCTGCGGATGTGGTTGACGGGACGGTGTGTGAGTCTTGCATTTATACATACCAGATATGCTTGTGTGTGTGCTCCATCCGTGCTTAGGAGCCGCGGGTTACCTGTGTGTTGTTCCGGGAATATTTGTTTTGTTGATGTCGCCTGCTGTCGGTGTCGCCTGCATGTGTGCTTCCTGCACGATTCCTCCTTCACATCGGTTATATATCTGCGGATGTTCGTCCGCGCCTACCATCCATTGGCATTTTGTCGCTGATAGTTACGGTGATTGTGGTCCTATACTTGGGCGGACTGTATGCTACCGTAGCCTCCTATTCGTGGTGCCGCTTGTTTACGCCACGGTCGGTCGTGGAACACACCGCTGTATTTACCGGACCGTGACTGTTCACGATCGGTGCCGGATGGCACATTCAGATTTTCGCCGCATATGCCTGATGCTGTGTAACGCTGTCGACGGACCGTGTGGAGTGTACGCTATGGCCGCCATACCTACGGTCGTGGTTTGTACATGCGCCCTTTGCATCTCCTGTTTGCTATGGCCCTGTGGTACAGTTTGGGACATTTGGCGCTTTGCATCATTTTACGTCGCCACGCGCATAGCCACTGAGGAGATGTCGGTACTACTTTGTGGGTACTGCTGTACATACGCCTATGGTTCCTGTACTGTATGCCTACGCCTATTATTACACTGCTGTGACATGTCACCTTCATACACAGTTTACAGTGGCACACACATTACACACACACAGCGGAACACACGACAACCTCACCTCACACATACACATATTGCCGCCATGGCTGTCAACCTTCTATTGCCGGAGTGGGGAACACACACAGTAGTAATGTGAAACACATGGGCATAATGTGGAACACATAGTAATGGCATAGTGACAACTTCAGCTAAGTAGGTCATAGGTTGATTATGATATGATGATTTACTTACAGTGAAGAACCTTTAATGACTTACTATGAGTACATTGTATTTACCAGGATGTCATTTATATACATTCCTAACAATGGTTGTTTGAGAGACATTTTCAATGTGGAACTTGGAGGAACTGCGAGGAACATGCACTGTTTTACACCCCAGATGAGGTAATGCCTCATAATGTCGTACACTTCACTGGTATGCTTTCCGCCGACCGACGGTTGGACACAATACCTACGCTGATCGCCGGAGGCGGCTGGTATCTCCGCACTCATGTCCTATGGATATGACACGCACATATGTAGGGTTGCCACCTTTTCAAATGGCCAAGGTGGGACATTTTTAGTACGTACATCAGGTTTTGCATGCCAACACATACCCACGGCCAGTACAGAGGACAGCGATTCACTTTTTTGACGGAATACAAAGCTGTAGCATTACAGTTGCTTATTCTGTTTATTATCATATTTAGATGTTTCTTCTACAAAATAACTGTTTTCTGCAACTGATAGCGTAATTATGGGGAATGGTTTTGTCCTACAATCTCAGGACATTTGCCATTTTGTCATTGTTTTTGCAGGACACAACTGCCCAAAGGTGGACTGTCCCTCACAACGTGGGACAGGTGGTGACCCTACACATATCCCGTTACTGTACCATGGCACGGTGACCATCCCGACACGCTGATATGTGTTGCTGCAGGCTAACATTTCCATGGCGCGCGCTACCTGCCCTGCCCACCCTCCAGGATGATCGGGTTGTCGGTCACTATGTTTAATATGTGGTGATTTCGCCTTACTTATCTGTGACCTTGCATCCCTGGGTTCCATGTTACCCTGATGTCCTTTCTATCTGTGTATGCGTACATGTAATTCTACATGTGTACTGATATGTATTTCGCATCTGTGTATGCAAATGCGCATATGTGTGGTCGACTTGCGCCGATAGTGGCAGCATATGGCTACGCCGTGTGCTGTTGAACCGGCGCTGCGCTGAGGTGTTGGCGCTCCATGCTCTGCTCACTATTGGGTGTGCAGTGTTCGGCCGGTCCCTTTGTTGGAGTCACACATACGTCCGCATACGGTACACATTACGGGCGGACATGTTTGTGTGGCGCCCATTTTACTGTGTGTGCAGGTCAGGAGGTGTCAGTCCATGGGGCCTACACTGTCAAAGTATGTGCTATGCGTTCCCTCTTTGCCAGGGCGTAGGCATATTGGGTACGCCTGTCTACCTACTGGGGCTGGCTCAGTGTGTCCGCGGGCGCACGCCCTGTGCCTGTGCTTGCCCTGGCAGTTGTGGCGGGCTTGGTGGCCCTCCGCATTATGTCCCTGCAGCAGCTGTTTCCGCAGAATCATATTGTGTAGCATACAACATACTATGAATATGTGGGCACTTGTGCCTGGAGAGTACTGCAAGGCTCCACCGGATGTATCCAAGCACCGAACCGTGATTTCAAGATCCCAACACACGCCTATGATTATTCTCGCTTGTGCGGTGCCTCATTATGGCGCTCTTGCATGTGTGTGTGTGCATTTCTGATGGGTGTCATCAACCACGGCTCCAGTGCGTAGCCAGCATCCCCACAAGGTGACCTTGTGTGATGTCCCCACTGGCTAATACCTGATACAGCTGTGAGGCATGCCAGATATGGGAGTCGTGGTAGCTTCCAGGGCTGCCAGCACACACATCCATGATAATGCCCCGCGCATTGCACCACCTGGCAATTGATGGAGGGGTATCCCTTGCGGTTTATGTAGCGCCTACCCTGCTCCCCAGGTGGTGACTTGATTTCTATGTGCGCATAGTCTATCGCACCCAGGACCTCCGGTATTGTGCCACACGGTGGAAGCGGCGATATTGCTAGCCAACTCCTCCTGAGATGTGGGGAACTTTATGTGCTCATGGGCATGTGGAACATGGCATCCAGGAACTGGTGTAGTACCCTGGATGCTGATGCCTGTGAGATGCCCATTATGTCCCCGTGGGCCTTTGAAGGTACCTGTAGCCAGTATTCGCAAGCTCACACATACCTTTGTGTCCACTGGGATGGGCCCTCTGTTGTCTCTTGTTCTCAGGCGGCCGCACAGCTCCACTATTTGCTGTAACGTGTCCCTGTCCACCCTGTAGCTTCTACTAGCTCCAGGTCTCGCAGCCCCTGGTAGGTCACCCTTGGTCTGAACACTCTCCTTCTCCTGTGAGGCCTACGGTAGTTGTCGGCACCACCCTCCGCAACTCCGCCTGTCTCTGCCACATACCTATTCATCACGGCCACGGCGGCACCCAGCATATACATGTTAAAAGTTCCCGCCTGTTTACACCCCACGGTGCGGCGCTTTGGGAAATCGCTGTGTGTTGTGCGATTCACATTTATTACTGTTGTGCTGTATACCGCGTGATGTCATTGGGTGTGTCTGTGCGGCCCTATCCATGGATTATTTCCGTGGTTTTACGCTTGCAGCTGCAACGGTACTGCCTGTAGTGTAACATTACAGTTGCCTGCATTGCCTTCGCCTGGCATCTTACATTACTGCATCCTGCACGCACATGGCATATGATGCATTTTATCTGCGGCCGCAGTTATGCTACATCTGTACTTGGCTGTGCTATTTCGGTTCTTTGCTCTTTGCATTTCTACTACATCCCCTATTATCTTTGCTCTCATATGCCTCCCCTTTCGCGTTCTGCAGGAGTCTGCATGCAGACTTATCAGCTGCCGGGCGCTTTGCCCTTCCTGCATTGATTGGTGTTAATTGCTCGCTACGGATACATTTACACTGCTTCCGCATTTCCTCGTATTCTCAGCATTACCTCCCTATATCCCTGGTTGTTGCCGGTGAGGCCGCCACATGACTGGTTTCGGGAACGTAGTCGCCCTCGCACATGCATTTGTACGCCAAGATTCTGTACTGTCAGCGATCTATTTCCTAACACGCCAGTCATGATGTTGTGATGTGCATTGTACAGCCCAGATTTGCTGTCCTCCAATATCCTTCCTCCCACGGTGGCACACCCCTGTGTGGTTGACGGTATCTGGTGTAGGCCACTCGGTGTAGTACCGCTTACGCTTGCTCCATCCTTACGCTGGGCCGCTTTTGCGATTCACTATTATCTGCCTCATTTGCATGGAATTGACTACTAATACCTGGTTACGGGCGCCGACACCGCCCACTCCTTGACAACCATTGCGCTGGGGTTGCAGCTTTACATACATACTATGGTGTGTGGTGGCTGTGCAGCTGATTTGTGTTCTAATGCTCTTTTCGACATTATCATATTATTTCATTGCTTTACAACTTCTGTGCACACATCCCGGGTCTGCTGTTCTTTCTACGCACGCCATTTATGTCATTTTTACATTTTGTGCATATTTTCTTTGGACATTCTCGTGCCTTTCCACATTGGCATATTGCACCTATATGATACCTGACTTTGACAGCCTTCCGCTACTCCTCCGGTATGTTTGGGTAAATGTAAACCGCTTTTTGGTTTACATTTCCGTTCTTACGCTACGCCTGCGCCACTTCGTGGATCGCTATTGCCCTCATTTGCATGGTGCAATACCGCACACAGTGTGTTTTGCATACCTACGCCGGGGGGCGGAGACGGTCCGGCGCACGCCGGTAGTGCACGTGGAATTCATTCATACCTGAATCGCTCAGCAGCCATATTTGGCGTTATAACGCCAACGCTATGCGGGCGCCTGGCGCAAGGTTCATGAATCCCGGGGTAAGTCTATCAAATTACAGGCTGAATTAACCAGTTGTTGATAAAGTGCCCTCTACATGTACACGTAGAGAGGTACAGATAGATATGTGGTAAGAACTATGAAGTGCTGTTAATAATATAAAATAATTTTACCACTTTAGAACAAACAGCAAACCAGTTTTAATTTGCATAAACAGGCTTCTTTTCAAAGCTTGACATGTTTTGTTTCCTTTTACAGTATATTCTGGGGTGTTTTATTAGAAGACTTACATACCGTCATTTTTCTTGCACCATGCTTTAGCCCTGTGGTGTGATGTTATGGGGATCATAAATGTTTCATTGAGATTGCTAGCATTCTTTAAGGGAATTGTTCATCTGCTATTGGGAGCTTGTCAAATATATTGCTCAACAGCATATGTTGTTTACAGTGTTACAGCAGCAATACATAGTGAATTGTACTATGATGGACTATGATGTTTGCAGATGACATTGTGATCTGTAGTGAGAGTAGGGAACAAGTGAAGGAGACCCTTGAGAGATGGAGATATGCTCTAGAGAGAAGAGGAATGAAGGTCAGCAGGACTAAGACAGAATATATGTGTGTGAATGAGAGGGAGGATAGAAGAATGGTGAGGATCCAAGGAGTAGAGGTGGCGAAAGAGGATGAGTTTAAATACTTGGGGTCAATAGTTCAAGGTAACAGTGAGAGTACAGGCAGGATGGAGTGGGTGGAGAAAAGTGTCAGGAGTGATTTGTGACAGACGAGTACCTGCAACAGTGAAAGGGAAAGTCTACAAGAGGGTAGTGAGACCAGCTTTGTTATATGGGTTGGAAACAGTGGCATTGACAAAATGGCAGGAGTTTGAGCTGGATGTGGCAGAGTTAAAGATGTTAAGATTTGCACTGGGTGTGATGAGGGTGGATAGGATTAGGAATAAGTATATTAGAGGGTCATCCCAGGTTGGAAGGTGTGGAGACAAAGCCAGAGAGGCAAGATTACGTTGGTTTGGACATGTGCTGAGGAGGGATGCTGAGTATATTGGGAAAAAGATGCTAAGGATGAAGCTACCAGGTAACAGGAAAAGAGGAAGGCCTAAGATAAGGTTTATGGATGTGGTGAGAGAGGACATGCAGGTGGTTGTTGTGACAGAGCAAGATGCAGAGGACAGGAAGAAATGGAAACAGGTGATCCGCTGTGGCGACCCCTAACGGGAACAGCCGAAAGAAGATGATGATGATGACAGTGAATTGTGTTAAGGTGTTACTGAATAATGGGTTACATTCAAACTGCAGAAATATTAAGGATTTGTATTCATCTTAAAATTAATTGTCAGAAGCAGACACACAGAAAAATAAACAACTCCCATTTTCTGCAGAGGAAAAACCTTTGCACCCGCCAAAACTGGACTTCATCTTGCTCATGTCTCCCTTACATATATATACTAACTCCAAAAAGTCACACATTCAAGTAAATGTTATGTCTATTACTTAAGGTAGTTCAGTCTAGCAGGATAAAATGAGAAGTTTTCACTGTCAGCTAAGTTATATTAATCACATAAACATCAATGTTCCCATTATCAACTGCAGAGGTAGAGTCTGGAAATAAATTACTATTCACTTTTTGTACCTTTTTTGTTTATATCTGCATGACTTCAGCTCTGTCAAGTGGGGTTTTGACCACTTATGAAGAGAAAAAGAAAGAAAGAGTGGGAAAAAAATGGCAGACAGTGACAAAGCAATTAGTAAAGCGAAAATGTCAGGAAAGTCTGTATTCTTAGTAACATTCAATTTCCCCATTTGTGGATAGTTATCAAGAGTTCCATGTTAATAAATATAGCAGTGGACAATGAAGTTAGCATTAACAAAGGAAAAGAAAGATATTGCTGATAATGTCTTTGTTTTATTGTACAGTGATTATTGTTACAGACATTAGTACATCTATGTCCTACTCTTCAGCTCATGAAAGATACAAAGTTGTGTATAAACATACTTTAGAAATGAATATCCCAGTCCTTTACATACTGACTATCCCTATGTTTCTTAGCAGATATATTTTTTCTTAGTTTCATTTAATATTTCTAAGCTACATTTAGAGAATTGTGCAAAAAAAGGTTTATGCCCATTTTTTAATGACCTATTACTGAAAATGTGCAGAATCCGTTAGTAATTGCACATTTGTCATTTTCTAAATAGCTGGCTATAATTTGCACCTACACAAGGCCAATGTATTTCTGCCAAAACCTATACTGCATAATTCATTCTATGGCCAAGTAATTACTTAAAGCTACCATGCTGCTCTAAATTACAAGTGAGAAGCATAACTGTAACACAAAATGAGAATGTCTGATCCAAGCTGCAGCAATAAGAACACCTGATAATTTAAAGTTGGAAGGATTTCCATAACTAAGAGTCATATATAATAATTGTAAGGAATGACTATCCTTCTGACAGTATATAGTGAGACAAAGGGAAGTAGTCAGGGATAAAGGTACCGAAGAAGCCAAACTGGAGGTACACCAGTGGATACTAGTTGCAGTGAAGAAGGGGAGACAGAGCCAGTGGTGGTGGCAAGATAACAGGCAGCAGTAGAAGAAGAGCTGGAGGGAAGTGAATAAGGAGGGAAGAGAGTTAGAGGGGCAAAAGGAGGTGAGCTATGAAGTTCAAGTGGTCGAAAAGGTTTGTAATATAATAACAGAGGGGGTCACAGGCAAACACTTGGAAAGGCAAAAACAACATGTCCTACATGGACTAATTCAAAGCCATGTCACTGTACTCTATATATTACACACTGATAAGAGGTGACCTGTGTCTGGCATACAAGGCATCCTCCAAACCATTGCTGATGGATTTACTGCACATTAACAAGTTAGATGCCAAAAGAAGTACTTCTGAAACATCAACAGAATAGTTTGGAGCGACAGGTATATCTTGCAGAGGATACCACTACTATGGCACAGATTCCCATTCACATAAAGCAAAGTTCATCCTTGTCCATATTCAAGTGCAACTTGGATCTATGGATGGGAAACATAATATTTATCCCAGGACTGCCCCTGTATTACTAATGGACATATGCAGCTCTTAAATGCATGCATAGGTCCCCTCAGATTATCTATGGTTCAATCCCAGATATTCTTATTATGAGTGTGAAGCCCATGCCCTGGCCTAGCAATCAATCCTCACCACTAACACCAGTGACGGGAATCTCATATAGGAGGAAAGGATAATAAATACACACAGTAAAGTGCAATTTTCCTTAAGAGCACACAGAGATCACAGTCAGTCCAGGGCTGGTTGCTTCCTTGCTCTCCAGGTCCCAAATAAGACTCCCCACTGGCACAGCTATAAGGTCCAGATCTCAGCCAGTTCAGCAAGCTAAAATCTCCAGCACCCTCTCTGTCCAACCAGTGCTTCGTGTCCCTGCCCATGTAGCTGACACACACACACACTTTGAGATAAGAGTTTATACAACCACACAGACACTTCTGGGGAAGGCTGGCACAGGTTCTCCAGCTGTGCCCCTTTTACCAAGACTATACGGTAGAAATCACTGCCACCACCCAGCTAATATTTATCAGCTACTCAATGGTGTCCAATTATTACTGTGCAATATTATTATCCAATTGGTAAGTGTGACTAAACAGTCAAGGCTTATTTGGAGTGACTTGTGCAGTAAACACTATAAATATGCAATGTACTCTAGAGCTTAAATTATCTCTACACAAAACAGCCACAGTTGAAAGGTTTAAAAATATTTAATAATAAACACTAAAAACACAACACAATACTTCTTACTACACAGTGCTAGTCAAGAGTTCAGAGATCACAGAGAAATACTTAAAATAATTCAGTAGTATAGTTCTGACATCACAGAAAAACACTTAGTCTAATATTTCTAGTTTCTAGCTATTTCTAAGAGAAAACACACGTCTAAGATAACTTACATATAGAGCAAGGCAGTGCTGTGAGTTGGATGGTCAAGAAAAAATGCTTAATGGTCTCTGATTCTCTCTGTTTTTAAAATCACATTCTTGATTCCCATTACATCATTCTTCACACTTCCCTGGGTTCCCAGGCTAACAGAAACGGCATATACATTCTTAACATCTCCTTTTGTTATCTTGCAGCTGGTCAGGAAGCAGAGCAATAAAACTACATTTGCATGTTTAAATCTAGCAATTTAGCTCTTGGTTAAAACAATAGAAAGAATGCCTTCATCTAGACGGGCTGGAGCCGGCTTTAGATCAAAGGGTCACAACATGCTTTTACTTGGTCAGTAGAGAGCACTGTTGTGACATTTTTTTCAGTTCCACATCTAACAGCAGTTTTTCCATTTAAGACACCAAGCCTGTGCCTTACATTAATATTTAGAAATGATAGAATTATCTATAAAATTCTATCTGGCTAGCCTGGCAGCCTTCACAATCTCTACTCTTTTATATGCCTTGCCTGTACTCTCAAACCTCAACAAATCTGAACTAGGTAAGCTGTCCCATAGCTACAATCATATTGCCAGATTCGCTACTGGCTCCACCTATAGAACCCACCACTGCCAAAACCTTAAACAACTAGAGTGGCTAGAACTGCCCAGCTTATTTCAATTGAATCAACTCTTAATAGCGCACAACATTTTGTACCACCCTGAGGATACCCCCTTACTTAAAAATATTATTAAGCCATATAGCAACCTGAGATCCCTACGATCAGCTGATAAACTACTGGTCCAAACCCACAAAGCTAATAACTCTGCTGGTGAATCCCTGTTTGCCAACTTCGTTGGCAAAACCTGGAATTTATTGCCAAACTATATAACCCTACTATCCTCCAAAAGTCTCTTCAAAAAAAACCTCAAACAGTATCTCAAAGTGTATTGGCTATGCCCATGTACCAACCCTGATTAAGTTATAAACTGAAAGCATATTCTGTAAATATCATAACTTGTAACTACATCACCAAGTTATGCTTCCAATCTGATGTCTCTTACTTTTAATTGTGTCTGTCCATGAGAATTGTGAGTCCCTACTAGGGAACGCTACTAGCGTTGTTGCCTCAAAGCAAGAGGTTCTCCCATTCAATTCTCGGCTGGAGCATCTTCTGTGTGGAGTCTGCATGTCCTCCCCGCAGTCGAGTAGCGTTCGAAAGACATGCGTAGAATGGGCGTGCCTTCATTGAAGGTTGGGTGTTGAGCTGGCACCTCGGCACCCATAAAAAATCTATTGCCAATCATTAGCAGACCGGAGTTCCACTGTGGTGACCCCTAACCAGGAAAAGCCGAAAGAAGAACAACTAGGGAACACTACTAAGGCATTGTATATAATCACTTTGTTTTTATAATTGTTTGATAACTTCTGTGTAATCTATGTAAGTTTGTCTATGTGGAGCTTTTCTCCCCTGGCATCCACTGAAAATGATCATGTATCCAGTCGGACTATCCCAGTAAACAAATGTAAAATAAATAAAATAAATAAATAGATGGGCTGGAGCCAACTTTAGATCAAAGGGTCACAGCATGCTTTTACTTGGTCAGTAGAGAGCACTGTTGTGACATTTTTTTGCAGTTCCACATCTAACAGCAGTTTTTCCATTTAAGACAACAAGCCTGTGCCTTACATTAATATTTACAAATGATAGAATTATCTATAAAATTCTGTCTGGCTAGGCTGGCAGCCTTCACAATGAGCAATTTATAATTATCAACCATGGGATGGGTAAAGCCAATCTATAACCAAATGTGACAAGTTATTTTGAGCACAAAAAGCAAAACTGGCTAGGCTTAAATTGGTTCTCCAGGGCAACTAGCCTGGTATTTAATGGTGAACCTATAAGGAGCAAGTAAACAGTCTAGGAAACAGATAATCAGTGATGGCAGATGGGGACTCAGTAGACAAACTAGATGAGTGTCAGGGGATAGAAAGTATAATGAATGTGTGCAGCTCCTGGCGGGACTAGTTGAGGACAGAACAAAGTGATTACAAAATTATCAGGTAACCTGTATATAATGATCCTATTAGGAATCAGCCGATTGGTCGAAAAGGATATAAAAGATTCAGTGGAAATGATCAAGGAGACAATATCATGACAAAGGAGCCTGAGCAGTATAGAAGTCCCCTAAGAACTACCAGCCATTTCAAGAGCCACTATGTGGAGGAAGGAGGCAATTGACCAATTTTACCACTGGCTCAGGAAGTGAGCAGAAATCAAGGTACAGTGATAGCTGGGCACTGGGTGAGAGTCTGAGTACAGAGATAGTGGGACACTGGATGACAGTATTTGTAAAGAGATAGTAGGATACTGGCTGAGGTCATTTGTATAAAGATAGTGGGATACTGGGTGAGAGTCCAGGGCACAGTGATTCTGTGATAATGGGTAAAGGTCTGGGCAAAGAGACAGTGGGATACTGGATGAGAACCAGTGTGCAAACATAGTGGGATACTGGCTGATAGTCAGAGTACAGAGATAGTGGGGCACTCAGACTGCCACCATTATTCCATTGTCCCTTTACCCAGACTCACACTAACTATAGATATAATGATTCATTCAGACTGACACCATTATTCCATTGTCCCTTTACCCAGACTCACACTAACTATAGATATAATGATTCACTGGATGTGAGTCTGGCACAGTGATAGTTGGATATTAGATGAAATTCTTGGCACAGTGAAAGTGGGATACTGGGCGAGCGCCTGGGTATGCAGAAAGTGTGACCCTGCATGACAGTTTGTGCACAGTGATAGTTGTGCATAGCTTCATAGATAAGCACTAGGCTATCAGTCTGTAGACTACTACATGGCTAGTCAATAACTAGAGGTCTGACTCAAAACCTGTACCTTCTATCTGTGAGGATAAGACCTAACTATTATGCCAACCCTCCCCCCAGTGTGAAAACAGACAGAGGGATATGGGATGAGAACCTGTGTACAGAAATAGTTGGGTTGCTGGGAAAGAGTCAGGGTACTGTGACAGTGGGGCACCTGATGAGATTCTGTATACAGCGATGGTGGGATACTGGGTGAGAACCTGAGTAGAGAGATATTGGGATACTGGGTGAGTCTGGGCACAATGATAGAGGGAGACAGGATGAAAGTCTGGGTAGCATTATGGCATGACATAGGGTGAGACTCTGGGCACAGAGATAGTGGGGTACAGAGATAGTAAGGCACTGTGTGAGAGTCTGTGTACAGAGATGGTGGGATACTGGTGAGTCTGGGCACAATGATAGTGGGAGACAGGATGAGAGTCTGGGTAGCATTATGGCATGACACAGGCTGAGATTCTGGGCCTAGAGATAGTAGGGTACAAAGATAGTGAGGCACTATGTGAAAGTACAGAGATGGTGGGACATTGAGTGAGAGTCTGGGCACAGGGATAGAAGGATACTGATGAAAAGCAGTTTACAGAGATAGTGTGGCACTACTTGAGAGTCTCAGTACAGTGATGGTGGGACACTGAGTGGGACTCAGATATAGTGAGATACTGGGTGAGAGTATGTGTGCAATGATAATGGGGTACTGGGTGAGAGTCACCATACCATGATGGTGGGACACTGGTCAACAGTCCATGTAGAGAGATTGTGGAATATCAGGTGAGAGTCCGAGTACAGAGACGGAGCGATGCTGGGTGAGAATTTGGGTACAGTGGTAGTGGACACTGGATGAGAGTCTGGGTGGAGTTATAGTGTGACATAGGGTGAGAGCCATGGCACAATGATAATGGGACAAAGGGCAATAGTCTGGGTACTGTGATACTAAGGAAATGGATGAGACTTTGGAAACAGTGATAATGGGACACTCAATGAAAGGCAGGGTACAGAGAGAAGGATATTTGGTGTGAGTCTAGGTATATAGTGGGATAATGGGTGAGAACCATGGTACAGAGACACTGGGATACTTGATGAGTTCCAGGGCACAAAAACAGTGGAATACTGGGTGAGAATCTGAGTACCATTAAAGTGGGACACAGGGAGAGAGACAATCCTGGGCACAGAGAAAGTGAGATACTCAGGAGAGCATTTACACAAAAACAGTGGGGCACTGGGAGAGGGTCTAGGTACAGTGTTACCGGGACATTGCATGAGAATCTGGATAAAGAGATAATGAGATACTGCATGATATCCTGGATATGGAGGTAGTGGGGTACTGAGTGACAGCCTGGATATATAGAGATGGTGGGATACTGAGTAACAGCATGGACATAAAGATAGTGGGACACTGAGTGACAGATTGGATACAGAGATAGTGGGATACTGATTTATAGTCTTGATATAAAAATAGTGGGATACTGAGTGACAGTGTGGCTACAGATTTAGTGGGACACTGAGTGACAGAGTGGATAAAGAGATAGTGGGATACTGAGTGTTAGTGTGGCTACAGATTTAGTGGGATACTGAGTGACAGAGTGGATAAAGAGATAGTGGGATACTGAATGACAGTGTGGCTACATATTTAGTGGGATACTGAGTGACAGAGTGGATAAAGAGATAGTGGGATACCGAGTGACAGTGTAGCTCCAGATTTAGTGGAATACTGAGTGACAGAGTAGATAAAGAGATAGTAGGATACTGAGTGACACCATGGATTAAAAGATAATGGGATGCTGGGTGACAGAGTGGATATAGAGATAGTGGGATAGTGAGTGACAGCCTGGATATAAAGATAATGGGATACTAAGTTACAGTGGAGGTATAGAGGTAATGTGATATTGTATGACAAAGTGGATATAAAGATAGTGGGATAATGAGTGACAGCCTGAATATATAGGTAGGGATATGGAGTGACAGCGTGGATATAGAGATAGTGGGATACTGGTGTATGAGTGAAAGCTTGTATACAGATATAGTGGGATACTGAGTGAGAATATGGGTACAGTGATAGTCTGACATAGGTTATGAGTCTTGGTACAATGATAATTGAACAAATGGTTAGAGTTTACATACAGAATTAGTGGGATACTGGGTGGCATACTGGTTGAGTGCCTTGTGGTCTAGGGTAAATGTGAGAGCACCCATCCAGTCTTTCAGGTTTAATTTAAATGGAGATGCAGAATCACACTGTATAACCTGTAGTGGCAGTTTATTCCATAGAAGGGGAAGATATTGAATGATTACTCCCTCTCTCTCTCTCTCTCTCTCCATCACATTCTGTTTATCTGATAATGACGTTTAAGGACCTTGGTTCTACTGTTAATTGAGCTGTTTGCATTACTGAGATATAGGTGGTCAATGATCTCTAATGGAGTGATAAGCGAGGCATAGATCACAGCTTAGGGATCTATAAGAGAGAATGTACAGGGAGAAGGCTTTCTTCTGGTAACTAAGGTTCTTAAGACCAGAGATCATTTTGTTTGGAACCTTTGGGGCTTTACAAGTTTGTTGAGATGTCATGAGAGACAGATATTGAATGGAGCATTGTTCTCTATAATTGGTCTTTTATCAGTGCTAAATACAGGGAACAATAACATCTTGGGATCTAGACAAAATACTAGTTGTGTTAAGTAAAAGTACTTCCTGACAACAGTTGCCATGTGATGATCAAAACAAAGGGAAGCATTGACTAATTTTCCTAGGTCCCTGACTACTGTTTTATTTTGCAAGAGTGTGTTATACTGTACAATGTGGATAATGTCTGTTTTCTGAAAGAAACAATAGTACACTTCTTGGCTTTCAGTTTAAGCCCATTTTCTGTACCTAAGATATTAATTAAAGTATGCTCTTTCTGAACGGGTCAGATAATTGAAGGGGTTTTAATAACTCCACCTGGTTTATAGTCATCTGCAAATGTTGTTAACCAGAAGTCCATGTCATCAGTTTTAGTTCAGGGAAACAGATGCCAAACAGGGGAGGACCAAGCACAGACCTCTGAAAGGTTCATCTGGTTTTCATAGAAATATTTTAAGACATTCCTGCCATACAAACTATTTTGGGTTCTTCATAGGTTAAAAAGTATATGCTACGCTAACAACCACTAGGGCCTTTATAAACCTAGATGAGCAACCCATTCCAATTGGGGATGGGGACACAATTTGTAGGGGTATGTTAGTTAACAGATTGCTATAGTTTTAGTTTGGGGGGGGGTGCTTGTTATGGAATATTTGCTGTCAACCTCTGTCTACCAGAGATATGGGTGCCAGACTGGGGGTGAATTTACGATTTCCATCCAATGATCTAGGTTACATTTGAATAGGGTTAGGGATGTACTCTGCTTCACATGATGGGGTTCCTATTACAGAGAGTGGGGATCCTTTGAGACACATATCTATCTCACTAGCATGTTCTATTTATATTGAAAACAAAGTTTAAGTCCTTAGATTTAGTGTTTGTTTTCCAGAAATGCAAAAATGTCAATCAGGGCTTGATTGAGGATTCTTTATATGCCAGGCATAAACTATCTCTCAGTAACCTGTAGAAGAGATAGGG
Organism: Protopterus annectens; assembly: GCF_019279795.1. Classification (NCBI taxonomy): domain Eukaryota; kingdom Metazoa; phylum Chordata; order Ceratodontiformes; family Protopteridae; genus Protopterus; species Protopterus annectens. The sequence goes on from NC_056739.1 coordinate 656,301,298, forward strand.
CTTTAAGGCCATAATGTAGGACAATGTGTTAATACCCTGGATTCTCTTTGTGAGAAGCATCTGTGAGCATTCCAGCTATTGTATATGCCTGGTCTGGTACATGCTGAAGGGGGCACTGTACTCAATGATGGCACTATAACTTCCTTGGACCTGGATGCATTATCCTTACTAATAAGTTGGGTAACATAGAATGATTTTTTTAGCATGTTGGTCAAAGGCCTGATTGCTTTCTACATATGTTCCCAGGTCCCTAACTACTGGGTAAGCTGTTAGGGTATGTTATCAATGAAGTAATTAACTTGGGTGGATGTGCTTCCAAAAGCCACTATAATGCACTTCTTGGCATTGAGTTTTAATCTGTGGCTTTAGCACCAGTCATGTGTTTGTGTTAGACTCTCTTGCAGGATGCTTGTGTCATTGGGAGAATCTATGACAGCTCCCAGTTTGTCTGCAAACTTGATAAGCCAGGGACACTTGATATTAACCTTGACCTCTGAGAGGTAAGTGACAAACAGGAGGAGGAGGTCTAGCACAGAGTTCTGGGGTGCTCTGCTGGTGACTGTTCTCTTGGTGGAGGTGGTCTCACCAATCCTGATTTCTTGGGTCCTTTCTGTGAGCCAGTTGGCAATCCAGCAAGTTGTGTAGGGCCTTATGTCTAGTTCAGTGAGTTTGTCCATAATATCTGAGCAGGGTTATTGTATCAAATGCCTTAGCCACTGTTTTCTCCTCAACCATTCTTTTGGTGACTGTCTCAAAGAAGTCTACCAGGTCAAGTAGGCATGACCTTCATTTGACAAAGCCAAACTGGGATGTATCCAGTGTCTGTAGTTTGTCAATATTTTTTTGATAATTTCCATGATAATTGACTCCATGGCTTTGCATAATAGACTAGTCAGACTAATAGGTCTGGAGTTTCTGGGGTTGGTTGATGGTCCACCCTTGTGAAGAGTGATAATTGTTGCAGTCTTCCATTCATGTTATACGTAGCTTGTTTTGAGGCTGTAGTTGCTAAGTGACTGTTGTGGTCCAGATAAGTTAAGTTTCAAGTTATTTAGAAAGTAACACGGGATATTGTTTGGACCCACTGAGGCTGATTTTTTGGCCTTAGCAAGTGCTGCCATGACTTGCTCACTGCTTATAGTTGGGGGGTCTACTAGAAGGGATTTCACAGGGGGTGGCAGGGGGAGCGGGAGTGAAGTTAGAGCTGAATTTGTCAGCCAGCAGATTTGTATGTCGTTCTGCTTTGTGAAAGTATTACAATTTTTCACCAATTCAGCACACTGCTGTGAGTTACCTCTAAGGTTTTGGACACAGCTGCAGAAGGCCTTGTGGTTACCTTAAGTCTGAGAGGCTATCTTGACCTTGTAATCTGCCTTGTTGGATTTAATTAGTCCTCTTAGTTTACTGTTTAGTTTAATTAGTGAGCTCTTGTTGCTATGAGAGTTGATCTTTCTCATTTTGGCCATGACTTTTTTTCCTTTTGTTATGCACCCTGACCAAAGGCTGATGTAGTGATAAACCAGAAGTTAGAAAATAAAAGCTGAATAACAGAAAAATTTCAACTCCAAGAATGTCAATACTTTATTACAGCAAAGCTTTTGGATATAACTCCTTCAGTGCAATAAGGTAAGATTCCACCAGTGTGGTTTGTTTCAATGGTTTGTTTTGAGCTTAATTCTGGAAGGTATAGCAGCTGCTAAGCAGCTATTTATATGGTTGTATTTCTGTGAACAATTATGCACAGGTTATTGTGATCTCAGAGTTTGGAAGGACATTGAATTTTGACAAACTGTTGTTTAATATAGTTTGCTTTAGAACAGTTCCTACTTGTCACAGGTTTTGCTGCATATTCCAAGTTGATTGTTATCTAGAAGGAGACAGCTTTGTGATCCAACCTCACCAGTAAGGAAGTGACACTGGGGCGGAGTGGAGTGAAGTGCTCTCCCATACTGGTTAGCATTAGGTCCAGTATGTTTGAAACATTGGTTGGAGTTTGCATTATATGGTCAAGGGTATTTGTGTTAATAAAGTCCAGGAAACATACCTGCAAGTTGGAGGTAGTACATGTTCCCAATCTGTAGAGGAATAGTTAAAGTATTCCAGTGAATAGGGTATATGATGAATGGTGAGTGGCTCCATAAGGTCTAGGTATGAGCTATGGGTTTCTTGGGGCATAGGTGGCAATCTATATCTTGCTAAGATTTGGTAAGGGACTTTCACTATGGTGATCTGCACATAGATGAACTCCAAGACATCATGCTGTTTAACCAACCTAGAGGTATACTTGTTGCTAATGTAGATCAAGACACCTCCACCTTTGTTCCCTGTCTGTGTGGCAGATGGTCTAAATGTGTGGAAGGCACTGCTGCAGTACTTTCTGCAGCTTTAAACAAAGTTTTGGTAACAATACAGATGTTTACATTCCCCAGGGTAAGGAGAGTATGTAGAGTGTGTAGTGTCTTGTTAATAGCCCTGGCATTGAAGAGGAACATCTTTAAGTTCCTTTGGGTTTTCTTTGCTATGTCAGTAGTTTTGTCACTTTGTCATTGCTTAAAATAGGCTCTAAGGGGGTTGATAAAGTTTAGGTGCAGACCATCCTTGGTAAAGCAACATGGTCTGTTAACCATGTCCTACTATGCTGACAATACTGAATCCCCCCAGAATGACACCAGAAATTAAGCCAGTTGTTAAATTCAGTCATTTTGTGTTCATACTGGCTCATCATCATTATCATCATCATCACCATTGGTGAAAGCAAAATGTTGTTCAGTGCAAGGTGCATACCTGTCTGAGACATATTCAGAGAGATCCATAATGTGTGTTTTGAGTCCATCAGTGTATGTCTCAGGTTATTTACTTACACATGGACTATGATAGAATCATACCAGTGCCTGTGTATGCGTTGACTTGAGTGTGTGCATAACCTGGTGAATCCTGACTTCACATAAGCAACTAACCGTTATCTTCTCCTTGGGTAGTCTGGTGAGTGGGGCATCATCTGTGTGACATACAATAGAGTCTTCTATAACAAGAGTGATGGGTAAAGTGTTTGCTTGCTTATGGGCTTTGTTCTTGGGGGCCCATTGGGTATAGGTGTATGTGTGGTGTTTTGTGTCACTTTTGGTATGTGCTTTACATATTGTTAAAGACAGAAATTGACTTGAACTGGATGTAGTGTGTGTGTGTGTGTGTGGGGGGGGTCTTGACAACTTTGCATGTAAGCGAGATTTTTGCCTTCAAGAAGGTTGTGTATATACCTCTCTCATATATGGTGTTAGTTTCTTTAAGGATGAAAAGGTTGTCTATGAACTTGAGAGAATTGCCACATTGCCTCAGGATGCCCATATATACTATGCTGGCTACAGAGTTGTTTGGAAATTGCATATCCATGTTGACTGGACCTGTATTTGTGTAGGCTGCTGTGGTTTGAAGACTGGGTTATACAGAGGTCTCCCAGGGTAGTATCTAGGGTAAGGCACTAGAGTTAGACAATGTAAAAATATAGCATTAATGCTGTTAGACATACAAGTTAGTTGCTCTAAGCTTAACTTCATTCAGTGCTTCACTAAGTTACAGGTTACAGTCGTACTAGTTATATAGGAAAACTTTACTCTCCAAGCATTTGTTTCTGTACAGGGCACTGTTAACTGCAACTGCAAGATGGGGAGCTCCCTGCAAACATGTCTAATTTATAGCAATAGAAAAGAAACTGTAATATAACTCCTGAGCCCTCTAACCAGTAAACAGCTACACTTTGAATACTTCTGGACTGCTTCTCAGTTCAGAAAGACCAAGCAAACACCTTCTGCCACAAGTTGAATGATCTGGTATTCTTAATGTAAAAATACAGCAAAAAGGAACCCTCAAATGCAAAGTAACAACAAAACATATTCCCTGACTAGATCACCCTACTTGCAAGGAGATGTAAATGCAAGCAGTTTAGAAAGCAATACTTAAAGAAGAGAAGCAATTTTTTTCACCAAAGGTCCTTTAAATGCAGTAAAACAGCAGTAATCAGTTAAATAATGGAGTGCAAGTACTGTAAATCCAATACAATAAATGGGATTTCAAACCACACCAAGTAAAAGTTAATGCACTTTGTGATGAAAGGAGGTACTGCCAGCACAGCTAGCTGGAATTTTATAAATAATTATATGTCATTTGTGAATATCAATCTGATTTATCCAAGATACTTGTGTTACAAATGTATTGCAGCTGTATGTCATACAAGATGCTGGTGGTACAAATGTATTATAACAGTATGTCATGTGTATATCAAACTGATTTGTACAGACATTTGTGTTGAAAAGGCATTTGTCAAGTGCTTGTGTTTGAAATATATCCACAGACTGCTGTACTGCAGAGAACAGAAATGCACATGCACTATTGTAACTGTTTAAATGTATATGTTTTAATAGAGGAAACTGGAAATCAGGAGGTTAACCTCTGTCAAGCAAACTTTAAAATATATCTGAAATCAAACCACTTTATAGGCTAGGTCATAAAGATGCTATTTCACAGGTTTCAATGGAGCCAGAGACATAAAGTCTGTAATAGGAAGCTTTCTGTATTGACTTTAGGGTAAACTAATTACCACTCTGGAAGTGTGGAGGTATGCAATTGTTTTATGGCTTCCAGCACCTGCCACAGATCTGAGCAAAAACCCTTCTGTGCGTATTTTTACAGGTAGGTGCTAAGTCCTGCTAGCTTCCAACAATGGGGGTTTGCATGAGAACTAGAAGTCAGATGACTAGAAGTGATGTAATTCTGCAAACTATCTCAGAAGTAATATTTTAGACATTATTTTAAGAAGTCTCTTAGTTAGATAGAGCATTTGTAGTCTGTCTTGGACCTGACAACAAGAAGGACCATTCACAACATCATCTCCCTTGCTCTATTATGGAAGTTATTAGGGAATAGTATAATTCTCTTAGATTCAGTCAGGAATATAGTAAAGCTTAGTTTAGATATTGTTTTTCTTTATTTGGCTGAGCCCGTCCTTCAGTGCTATTTTAAATATTTCCTCTGTTTTGAACTCTGATGTCAATGTGAATATATATATTTAAAATTTTCTTGTTATTTTATTATTTATTATTAGATATATTTAAATAAACCTTTCATTGTGGCTGATCTTTGTAGAGATATTTAAGTTTTGAGAGTACTTGCATATTTATTTGGTGACACTGTGTGGGCCACACCTAATAGCCTTGCTCTTGGTCATACTACCTTTCGTATTAATATTAATTTCACTCAGTATATTGGGTACCCTTAGGAGAGCCTTAAGGTAGCTGACAGGAGAGTCTGGTGGCAGTCAAAACTAGCTTATCGTTTGGGCGGAAAGTGGCATAGCTATTAAGCCTGTGCCAGCCTTTCCCGGGTGGGGGGGTTGTGCATGTGTGTGTGTGTGTATGTGTGTGTGTGTGTGTGTGTGTGTGTGTGTGTGTGTGTGTGTGTGTGTGTGTAAATCAAACCTCCTAGAGTATGTTTGCCAGCTACTTGGGCAGGGACATGAAGCACTGGTTGGATACAGAGGGTGCTGGAGGTCTTGGCTTGAACACTCATCTTAGATCTCAACTCTGTAGCTGTGCCAGTGGGGAGTCTTACTGGGGATCTGGAGAAAGAGGGAGAAACCAGATCTGGACTAACTGAGTTCCCCATGTGGTCTTAAGGGAAATTATGCTTGATTGTGCTTGATGCAGAGAGCTGCACCTGGAGATACTGTGGGTGTACCTGTTATCCTCCCAGTGAACATCCCCCACTGGTGCCAGTGGTGAGGATTGAGGTTCCTTGATTATTGGCCTAGAGGTGGAGGGTCGTCACACACGTTATATTGAAAAAATGCAATAAAATGCAAAAAAATAATTTGAAAATACAGCAGCAGTCTTCAGAAATAATATAATGTCCCTTTGCTTTTTTTCTCACAGGAGCAAAATAGAAGCACTAATCCCAAACTGATTCATGAAAAGCAGTTCCCAAGCTCTCCATTGATTGGTAGTCTAGTCCCAGGTGTTACAGATTTCAAACGTAATCTGGAAAGAAGGGAGTAACACTCTGAATATTACAGTGTGTACTAAGTGAGTGAGGTGAAATGAAACAGAGGCTAACACAGGCTTTAGGAGTCTAAGGGGAAGGCCTTCCCAGTTTAATTTTTCAATGACCAGTAGAATGAGTAGATGAGATAAGGTAGGGAGGGAATTCTAAAACAGGAAATCAAAGCAGTAAATAAAATGCAAAAACAGAATAAATACTGCATTAGGCAGAACCAAATAGCTAGAAAAGTAAGTGCAGACATAAAAAGAAAATAAAATTACTTCCCTTGCTTATTTCCTATTTTTAAAACTCCTGCAGGTATCCCGATAATTGTTTCATTGTAAATGTAGCCCAAGGCTTATTAAAAGGCCAGTTTTGCCTACACAGTTATGTATTAAATACCAGTCAATGAAGCAAAATAATCAGTGACAATCAAGTGAAATCTGAAGCCGAATTAGTAAAGATTTTTCCCTGGATCAGTAGTATATTAAGCTCTCACTCAGATACATACACAATCTCAGGCAGACCTAAAACAATGGCCTGCAGATTTCTGAAAACAGGAAATCAATACATAAAATGCAAAAACAGAACAGACATTACAGAAGGCAGATCTAAATGGTGAAAATGGTGAAGAAGTAAGTGCAGACACAAAGAAATAAAATAAAACTACTTCACTTCCTTATTTATGTTTTCAAAACACCATCAGGGAGCTAGCTTTCTGTTTTGCAGTCAGCTAACAATTTATCTTACCAATGAAAGATGTAAAGTTTAAGGATGCCAGTTTCCTTATAATTCCAAAAATGAGGTGTGATATCCAGTGCTGTATGAACAGTATGATCACTCTCTTCATGTTGTGTAACTCTCGCTAAGAAGTTAACAAGTTTTAACGAGCATGATTTGCCTTTGTTGAAGACAGCCTGTTGAGAATGTAGCTTAATGAAGTGTTTTAATACGTAATTAATGTGTGAAATGCATACACTCACAAGTTATGCAATTCCTGAATACAAACAATCTTTTCTCCTCCACCCAATACAGATTCCGCCCTCACCATAGTACAACTTCTGCTCTTCTCTCCTCTCCTTCACCAATCTGGTTAATCATCATAGAAACAACAACTATGTATCTGCTTTTTAGACGTCTCTAAAGCATTTGACATGGTCTCACACCCTAAACTATTGGATGCTCTTCATTCTCTATCCTTTACTTACTCTACTATCTCTTGGTTCAAAAGCTACTTATTAGACAGACAACAGTCTGTACAGTGGCACAATGAACTATCCCCTCCTTTCCCTAACTCTATAGGAGTACCACAAGGCTCAGTATTAGGCCCACTACTTTTCTATATCTTTACAAACAATCTATACACCTCCTCCAAGCAACCCTCACTAATTCAGTACACAGATGATTCCACTCTCATCTGTGCAGCCCCATCTGTCAACACCCTACAACAACTAGCCCAAGAATCATTCTCTGCTATTGAAACTTGCATCACTGACATCCAACTTATTCTCAATCCAAACAAAACCAAACTTCTCCTGTTCACCCCTAATAAAACAAAATCTACCCCCTCTACTTTCTCTGTTTCATCTAGGAATGGCACTATCATCTCTCCATCCACCCATACAAAACTCTTAGGAGTTGAAATAGATAACAACCTATCATTTGATCTAGACATAGTACAAACCATTCAGAAAGTTGAAAAAAAATGGGAACCCTTTACAGGCACAAAAACTATCTCACAGCAAAAGCAAGAATCACCCTAGCTCAAACTCACCTCTTATCAACACTTACTTATGCTGTACCAATCCTAACCCATACTAGAAATTCAGATCTGGACAAGTTAGAGTCATGCTATAACAAAACTGCCAAATTTGCCAACAATTCCCCCTTTAGAACTCACCACTGCCAAGTACTAAAAGAAATTCAATGGCTTGAATTTCCTAACTTACTAGCTAACCAACAACTCACATGTGCCTTTAACATCAGAAACTACCCAGAAAAATCTCCAGCTCTCAAGCAGCTATCAACCTCCCACTCTTCCAGTCACCCTCTCCGCACATTCAATAAATGTCTTCTCAGTGTTACTACTGCTAACAAACACTGCAGGTAAAAGCCTATATTACCATATCATAGCCAAAAAATGGAACAATCTCCCCACTAATATAACTTCCACAACAACAAACACAAACTTCAAAAAATTACTCATATCTCATCTCAGGACAACTTGGATCTGCCCATGTATCACTTGACAATCTCTATACCGTCTCTTCTCCTCCAAACAACTCCAGTCTAGAATTCACACTATGCAATGCCTGTTAACTATTGTGAACAAATTATTGAATATTTCTGCTTGTAAGTAATCTACTGTCTTCCCAGTTTGTATATTTCTCATTGTATTATCTTCTTACTATATCTTAATTGTGGAGCTTTTCTCCCTGGGCATCCACTGAAAATGGACCTGGTCCAGCTGGATTTTCCCGGTAAACAAATGTAAAATAAAATAAAAACCAAAATAAATAAATAAATTAGTTATGATATGCTCCACAGCTTTTCAGATTAGACTTCTAAGGTTGACTGATCTGTTTGCAGAGTCAGTGGGAGGGCCACCCATGTGGAGGGACATTACCACAGCAGTGTTCCAAGATTCAGGCACACAGCCTGTGGCTAGGCTTAGGTTAAACAATTTAATGAGAGATTTCGTGATTGACAGTTTGATGCTGTTTAATACGCATCCAGGTATGTTATTTGGAAAGAAGGAGAAGGTGTTTTTGGTTTTAGGTAAAATCTTAAGGACATAATCTTAATAAAGATAAATAGGTAAGGGAATCTGAGATGAATGTTGTTAGAATAAATATTTAATTGATGAAGCTAGTTACAGGAGGGATGGTGGTTTTGACAGTAAAGGTCAAGCTTATGACCCAACTTAACTGAAGAAGGATGGATTAGGGGAGTAGTACAGGTAAACATAATATTAGTGAGGATCAGATCCAGAATATTTTGGCCCATTGTGGTTTACAAACTATCAGGTTTAGGAAATTCCTATATATGAAATCTGATCATTTCTGGGCATATTTATGTTAGAAGCATAGGTGCTGCAGTCTATGGCTGGTTAGTTTAAGTCACCTAGGATTATAGAATGACTCCTTACAGAAATTTCATCTAAAACTTCTAGGGATCTCTCATAATCATCTGGAGACTTGGAGGGGTCCTGCAGCATGCTATAAGCTGGTAGCTTTTCTTGTTCATGTTAAGCTGAAGTTTTAGGAGCTCAGTTTGTGAGTGTCTGGTATCAATCTAGATGAGATGTGCTTGACAAATATGGAAACACCACCATAGTTTCCACCAGAACTGAAGACATGGTCAGTGTGAAATCCAGGTTTTAGAAGGCCATTTAGTTAGACTTAAACAAAAGGCCGGATTCACAAAGGCTTGCACGGAGTCTAAGAGTAGAGTAAGACTCCAGACATCGAATATGTCTGCCGAGCGATCCAGCAACAGCCGGCAGGGGCGTGCATGAGAGCTCCTAAAACTACTCTTGCACGGACAGTGTTATGTTATGCAAATTACCTCATTTGCTACTGAAAGCTATGCAAATGAGGTAAATTTGCAATCCAGGAAACACTAACCTGTCCAAGTAAGAGTAGAGTTATTTGCAGAAATGTACTCTGTTGGTAACGGAGTACCGTTCTGCAAATAGCAAAACAGAGCTATGACAGCTCCAAATAAAGGATGCATCTAGTTGAGGAAGCATGTCAATGGCCAAATATAAGGCCATTGGCATTTTAATCTGTTGCAAAATATTAAAAATATTTTTTTTCCCCCATCTCCGATGTTTAAGTGTAGCGCAGCGCCACGCAAACGTGTGGTGCTATAAAAACCAGAAAATAAAAAAAAAGCCAAAAATAGGCATTTTATTAAAAATATTCCTCTGCCATGCAGGTGAATGGCAGGCTGAAGACAACATGGCTACTGAGTAGTGGTTGCTAAGGGGGGAAGCTCAGTTTGAGAGATGTAACCAAGCATTAGTAGGCAATCCTATGCAAATGAGGATAAGGATAGTGAATCCCAGTTTTCCCTACAATGTGAACCATGTCCCTAGAGTGTAAGTGTAGGATTAGGGGAGTAGGAGAGTAGAAGATAGGTGACATCATGAGGGGGTATGTATCAAAGAGTGTAAGCTTATTGGAGCAGAGTGGCATGTGTTTGCTGTGAGTTACTCAGGACTGGAAGAGGCGTGTCTACAGTTGTCTTAACTGAAACCCAGAAACCAGTGTACACCATGGATATCACTAAAGTTTCTTGCAAAGATGCTTACACTGTATGCACGTGTGTGCACGCTTGTAAACCCATCTAAGCCTGTGTGCGCACATGTGCACCCACCTAAGTCTGTGTAAGCTTGTGTAAGCCTGTGTGCGTGTGTGTGCGCTCGCATGCGCATGTTTGCGAGGCACTGCCCGCTGTGCAAACAGAAAGGGAAAAGGAAGGAAAAGAAGTAGTAGAAAGTTAACCAAGGAGAACTAGCAGAGCTGTCAGGTGAAATCAATCAGAATCAGCCAATTACACAGGCAGTACACTAGCCCAGCCCAGCACTTAAAACTCTGCAAACAGCATTCCCCCATGTTTTTCTCAGAAACACTGCAACACTGCAGTCTACAAAGGGAAGTGAAAACTTAAAACGCTTAACTGAGACAAAAGATGTTAGGGACTGCCATTGCTATTATAAGGCAAAATGTGCAAGATGCTGAGGGTGGTGCCATTGCGAATGCTGCTGAGCAACCCAGAGTGAGGAGACGGAGAAAAGTGTACAGACCCAGGGTAACCTACCAGGGGCTAAATGAGCTAGAGATAGTGGAGCGCTATAGAGTGGACAGAGACCTCCTGCAGCAAATTGTTGAGCTGTGCAGGCCACGCCTCACACACAGAACCAACAGAGGGGAACCCATCCTCATGGAAACCAAGGTTTGTGTTGGCCTAAGAATACCAGCAAAAGGTACCTTCCAGAGACCAACTGGTGATATGATGGGGATTTTACAGGCATCAGCATCCAGGGTACTGCACCAGTTCCTGAATGCCATGTCAGCACATGTCGGTGATCATGTATATTTCCCCAATTCCCGTGAGGTATTGGCCAGCAATATGCGTCTCTTCCAGCAAATAGCAAAATACCCTGAGGTAGTGGGTGCAATTGACTGCACGCACATACACATCAAAGCACCAGCTGGTGAGCGGGGTAGGGCCTACATCAACCGCAAGGGCTTCCACTCCATCAACTGCCAGGTCGTGTGAGATGCCCAGGGCATAATACTGAATGTGTGTGGTGGCTGCCCTGGAAGCTACCACGATTCCCATATCTGGCATCTGATGCAGCTGTACCAGACATTTGCCAATGGGGACATCCCTGATGGTCACCTAGCGGGGGATGCCGGATATTCCCTGGAGCCGTGGCTGATGACACCCATCAGAAATGCACACACACCTGAACAAGAACTCCATAATGAGGCACACGCACAAACATGAAATGTAATCGAGCATGTGTTTGGGATGCTCAAGTCATGGTTCCAGTGCCTGGAAACATCTGGTGGAGCCTTGCAGTACTCACCAACTACATGTACCCAAATTGTCATGGTATGTGCCATGCTACACAATACGATCCTGCAAAAACAGCTGCAACAGGAACAGCATGGGGCTTGGCCAAACAGCCCCCCACCATTGCCAAGGCCTGCACAAGCACAGCATGACTCAGAGGAGGAACAACCTGAGCCTGCCCCAGTAGGCAGAAGGAGGCATTCCCAGTATGCCTTGGCCTTGCAAAGAGGCAATGCATAGCACATACACTGGCTCAGTGGGAACCCTGAAAATGATACCTCTCTCTGACTCACACATAAAATAAAAGGGATGCCTAACTTGACACTACCTGTTTCCACACATGTATAGGGAGTGTACTATGTGCATCTGACATAGGCAGCCCTGCAGCACCACCTGAAGCATGATTGCCATGTTTTAAGCAATATAAAGCAGTGCTAAGCAGCTTTTACCACTATTTAGTATATGTAAACAAAATTGCCCATGCTAACTAGCGCAACGTCGGGTAATGTTGAGCAATGTTGGGCAAAGTCGGGCAAAGTCGGGCAAAGTTGAGCAAAGTCAGGTAAACATGCTCATATCTGCTTTACTGTTCTTTAAGCATTCTGGTCTGCTCAGCATGAAAATAAAAAGCAGCGACAGGGTTCGAACCCAGGATAGTGTGCACTATAGTCTCAGTACTGAACCACTAAGCCATGACAGCATTTCATTGGCACAGCCACAGCAGGACAATTGTACACTAATGCAAACTAAAAGAAATGCTGTAGCATGCCCCTAAAGAGGCATATGGGTAACCTCCCTCACAGGTCTATGCAGACAGAGAACAGCAGGCCAGGTGGTGTGATGTGGGTTGGGTAGGCTATGAAGTCGCAATCTAATATACGTGACAGTGGACGCTAAGATCTGTAATACAGTAGTATGCCTCAAGCTAGTACGATAGGCAACATTACAGAATGAAATGGAGTACCTTACATAGCAGTGCAGGCCTAGCAAATGTGTATAAGTGTCAGGTGAACCCCTCATCCTATGTACACCCACAGTAACAATCAGGTGTGCCCCTGGGTAGAAATGTACAAAGAATAGCTGCCCCCACTGAATATAGAAATGTTGATAAGTCTATGCAAAGTGTGTCATGGAAGCAGGCACAGCATGAGCCATGTTGATTTATGATACAAAGGTGAGCCCTGCTGTAAAAATACAACTTGATTTTCCACACACATATAGTATAAATGTCTATAGCAGTCATGCTCACACACTTCAACAAATGGAGTGGATTTCATTCAGCATCACACTGAAAGGTCAAACTGGGCATGCTCACACACTTAAATAAATGAAGCAAATGTCAGGCAACAACATACTGAAAGGTCATACTGGGCATGCTCACACTCTTAGGCTAAATATGGAGGTGATAATAAGGGATCTATGGACAAATGTGGTTAGTCATCTCTACTTCCAGAAACACATTCACAAAGTGCTCAGAAAATCATGCTATGTGTTCACACAACCTGCCAAGGTCTGTGCATGTAGGTCAAAGGAGTTTCCCTCTACTCATCAGTCATCAGACCCATCAGAGAGTACCAGTACTCGTACACACTTGTGATGAATTTGACTAGGCACTGTCAGCAGCTGGAAAGACCACTGAAGTACCTCAACAAGAGGATTACTGGCCTCAAACAGTTTCCCCATGCAACAAGACTGAATTTAACCCAATCTGTACTCTGTTGCATGCTGTCTACTCAGGAGATCTCTGCACAACAGGCAGGTCCATGTCATGGCAACACTTAGATCTGTTCTGAGTTGCAGCTCAATGGCACTAAATATACAGACCCAACTGATACTGCCAACATCCTGGCAGATAGGATCAGTGTTAACTTTACCCCCCTCTCACCCATGAAAGAGCACATCACTATAATGGAAGACTGCAAAGTTGCTGTCATCACGGCTGCACAGGTAAAAAACACTCTCCAAAGCCAGTATCACAGCAGCCATGGGACCAGATAACCTCCCAGGCTGTGTTCTACACAAACCACAGAATGAACAGGCACCACACCGACGTACCATGTTCAGTCATAGCCACACCTCAGGCTTTGTGCCAACTGAATGGTGCACAGCGATGGTTATCCCACTACACAGGGGTGGAGACACCACAGACCCCAAGAACTAGCGCCCCATTAGCCTGATGAGCCTGCCCTTCAAGGCCATGGAATGTATCATCATACAACTGATAAAAAATACAGTTGTAATCCCCAAACCCTGAACCACAACCATGTTGGGTTTTTAAAATGCAGATCATGTCTCCTAAACCTGAAAGATTACATTGAAGCAGTCACCAGAACCGTAGACAAGGGTAAGGTGGTTCGCACAGCTTATGTAGATCCTGCCACGGCTTACAACACCACCCCACACTCTGTAAATATAGATAAACCCACTAAATGAGGTATAAATTGCTATGTCACAAGATGGGCTGCCAACAGGCTTACTGACAGAACACACACTGTGAAAGTAGCAGACTCCATGTATGACTTTGGACCAGTGACGAGTGCAGTACCACAGGGTCCAGTCCTGGGTCTTGTCCTGTTTAGTATCTACTTCCCTGAAGTAAACTTTAACATGGATGGTCTGTGGCTACTGAAGTTTCCAGATGACTGCAAACCAGGAGCCATAACTGTAAACACTAAAGATGTGGACATCCTAAAAAAGGGCCTCACTGAGACAGATGGCTGTTGTCAAAGCCATGGGCTCAAGCTCAATGCCAAAATGTGCATTGTCATCCCCTTTGCTAAAAACTCTGTAGCCATGAACTACAAATTAGGTGATAGTATACTTAACACTGAAAGTGTGACAAGAGACCTTGGGTCACAGGTGGACAGTGGACACAACTGTGATAATCACATCCCCACAGTAGTCAGGAAATCCTCCTATGTGGCACACCTCATCACAAAAGGTGTCTCATGCAGAATAGAAGAGGATATTGTTCCCCTCTACTCATTACTCACTAGAACCATAATAGAGTACAACGCCCCTTTTGCTATGTACCTCACAAGACAACTACAACAACTGGAAAGCTTGCAGCAATATCTCACAAAGAGCATTAGTGGCCTGAAATACATGCCATACACAGACCATCTCAAAATGCTCCAGCCTCACTCCCTTGCATATCGCTTGCTCAGAGGTGTTCTCTGCCTAACATACAAAGCTATGTCAAACACAGAGCTGTTGGACATGCTCCACTTAAAACACTCACATTCCCTCTGATCTTCGGACTCAAAACCACGAGTGAAATACCAAAGGAAGGGGTGTATCCATTTACCTTATGGATACCCACACCTACAGGTTAGTGGCACAGCATGAGGCCTTGGAGACCATGCAAGTGCAACTAAAATTGGGCAAAGCTGCTTATCAGATTGTAGCCTGCTACAGATCACCTACCTTGTCTCAGGAACCTCACTCAGTAGTCTTGAGAACAGTGGAAAATACAAAGGTCCTATCAAACACCATTATATAAGGAGATTACAACTACCCAAACACTGAGTGGGAGAATTACTCATGTACAACGTCCTTTGCCCAATGTTTCCTAGAGTTTAAAAACTCTAACACCCTGGAACAGCTGGTCACCATGCCCACTAGATGTGACAACATACTGGACCTGATCATCACCAACACGGGGTACCAGTGTACCACAACAGAGATAAACTCCTCGCTGGTAATATCAGATCATAAAGTAATCACACTGGACATCCACATCCTCCCCCCCCCATCCAGTCAATGAAACCACTGTGAAGACATTTTCAAAAGTAAACTGCACACTTCCCCAAGACCAAAGTGGAACCTTCCAAAGCCCCCTTGCTATAGGATAATGCCATACAATCTTCCAAATAATTTACAAGTGCATCCTTTGAGCATCTACAGGGATGCATTGATCGAGACATCCCAAATAAAACCAAGATGCACTCCTCTAAAAATAAGAAACCAATCTGGTGGTCATCACCCATAAATAAGCTAGACAGAAGCAGGAGGAAACGAACACATGATAGAGCAAACTTCACAAAAGGAAAGGCATCACTGATCATTATTATGAAGAAACAATGATCGCTCATAAAATAATCCAAGGCCAGTTTCTAAAGACAAATTGCCAAGGAATTTAAGAATAACAACCACAAAGCCTTCGTTAGCTATACCAAAAATGTAGGTGGCAACTTCCAAATATGCTGTCAGCTACTGAAAAATGGCAAGAAATACACTGAACCAACTTACATTGCCCACATCCTGGGGGACAGGTTCAGTGCAAACTCCCCCCCATCAACCCCAAAAGGGCCTGTGTCCATCCCAGAAGAATGCAGAGCCCCAGACTTCATGGACATGCAGGTAAAGACAGCCCTCTCCAAAGCTAAGAACACATCATCAATGGGACTGGATGGTGTCCCAGGCTGCATCTTACACCAGTCCCAAAAGGAACTACACCCTCACCTACATTCACTGTCCAGACTCAATCGTACCACAGGCTATGTACCTAAAGAATGGCATACATCAACAGTCATCCAGCTCCACAAAGGGGGTGCCACAACAGAACCTGGAAACCATTGCTCTATAGGTCTACTCAGCCTGGTCTGCAAAGCTATGGAGCAAATTATCATGGAACCCATAAACAGAGACATTGGGGACCTCCAGACACTGGACTCTACCCAACTTGGCCTTGTTAAAGGCAGATCCTGTCTCCTAAACCTAGTTGACTTATTTGAAACAGTTACCAAGGACAAAGATGGAGGTGAAAGTAGTCCACACAGCACACCTGGACCTCTCTAAAGAATTTCTACACCATTCCTCACTCTGTCATCATGGAAAAGCTTACCAGCTTGAACATTAACAGCTATGTCACAGGATGGGTGGCCAAGGGGCTCACAGATCAAACACACGTGTTCAGGGTTGCGGGTGCCATGTCCAACTCTAAACCAGTCACAAATGGCATCACACAGGTCTTGGTCCTAGGACCCCACCTGTTCAGTAGCTACTGCTCAGAGGTACAGGCAAGCACGGGAGGAGTATGGCTGAACAGGTTTGCAGATGACTGCTAACTGTGGTCCATAATCGACTCTACTGCTGACACAGACATCCTCCAGAAGGGTCTTACAGAGACAGATACCTCATGTTAAAACAATGTCCTCAAGCGGAATGCCAAAGAATGCATAGTCATCCCCTTTGGATAAAACAAAGTGCACACAAATTACCACATAGGTGGTAATCCGGTATGTAGAGAAAGTCATTATGGCCCTGGGGACACAGGTAGATAGTAAACTCTCCTTTGATGATCACATGGCCAAAGTGTTCAGACATTCCTTCTATGTAGCCCACCTCATGTCACCTAATATAACCCTCTTTGTCTAGTCTGATGATGTCACCATCCTACAAATATACCTGTGGAAAGGAGAACTCACAGTAATGTGTATAGTGTGTTGTGTAAATGCGTACTCCTGTAGTATCATGAAGTAGGTAGGTAGTGGTTTGAATCCTGCACTTGACAAGTGTGTGTTCGTATGTGATCTCCTTGGAGAGGAACAACCTTTTTGGAGAATAGTAAAACACCTTAAAAGTGGTATACTAATCTCTGTTAAGTCTGATGATGTCACCATCCTACAAATATACCTGTGGAAAAGATAACTCTCAGTAATGTGTATAGTACATCATGTTAATGCGTACTCCTCTAGTATCATGAAGTAGTTAGGTAGGCGTTTGAAGCCTGCACTTGGTGAGTGTGTGTATGCTCTATGTGTGTGACACTGTTGATCAATGTGTTGTGAGTTTTGCTTTTACTACTGTATAACATATCAGTTTGACTACAGTATGTGCATTGCACATGTCAGGTAGCTGTGTGGCAAATACATATATGTACATGTGACCTCAATTATTTCATAGGTGGAAACCCTGCTTTCTCCATGAACACATCTGTCATCTTTGCCAGAGTGTGTTGTCGCTTCACATCTGTATGCTTGTGATAAGGCCAGTCACTGCAGTGATCCCTGGCCTGGGTCATCCATGTCACACTCACTCATTATGGTTTCTATAGAATTGTGTGAGTGAGGGTTTATGGCTGAGGTATATTACAGACCTGTTCAAACGCAGCAAAGTCTGTCAATGATGGCTATTCATTATAGGTATACAACAGCTTTTGTGGATATGCATGCAGACTCCTTATTGCTTATGTGATCCAGCAAGGGATTTCTAAATACCTTTGGAAATGTGATTACCAAAGTAGAGATGACGTAACACTTGGCTGCATGTACACATCGGTACCTGTTCAACATGTTGGTGGCTACTACCTATGTGGTACTGTGGGGATACTGTTTCATAAAGGTGGATGACTATGCTCTGATTGGCTTATAGCTTTACAGCATGGGTTTGACAACAGGAATCTGTCTGTATGATACCCTTGTGGAGGATGTGTGTATCATCTGGAGAATGCATTAGAGGCTACAGTATGCATTTCCAGATGTGGACGGACATATCCCTACTGTAATTGCTTGTACCTAAGAGAGCTATATGGCAAACAGGAGTGGTCTCTGGAATGGGTGCAGGTGAATACCACTGGTTACTGTTATAGTATAGTACCTGAAGGATTCAAATGTTACTGTGTGTCCTACATCTGTGTGTCAGTTGTCAAGACATCATCTAACGATTGTTTATGGTCAGGCTGTTGAGGTTATGTATACTACCAGAATGCAAAACAATGACAGATAATAACAGTATCACCCACAGCACAGTGTCAAACCATGTCATACACACATGTGTACTCAAGTTCCAAAATGTGTGTAATACAATGCATACTGGCCACCAATAGAAACTATGGAGTGTTACTGTGTAACACAGGGCATGTCACCCTGCCCATATGTCCACTATGCACGTACATGCAGACAGTGCACCTCCACCATGTTCACAAATGTACACCTGCAAATCTGTGCTACACACATCCCACACATACTGTCCACTCTCTAACACATGCTGCCAATACTACACACATCAGCTAAGTGGCACGTGGGCAGAAAATACACTATTGGTACTAACACCGGTGCAAACAAAACTACATTGACAATCATAGCTTTAATGCATCATGCCTGCTTAGCTACACCTTCAAGGATATCATTACACTCTACTGCTGACAACACGCTAACATTGCTATACTGCTGTAAAGTCACCCTGTGCATCAGCACCATGGTAGCCTGTTCCTGCATCAATGGTACAGATGACAGGAGGTGGCACAGGTTTCATCATATGCACAGGGTGTGTTGTTGGTTTGCCAGAGGCCTACATTGAGCCGAACAATCGACATGTATGTGTGTGTGTGTGTGTGTGTGTGTGTGTGTGTGTGTGTGTGTCTGAGGGCCAAGAGTACTGCTATTGGCCAATGTTGATGTAATGTGAGCGGGTATGTGTTAGCCGTAAGTGTCTGTTTTATGTGTGTGTGTGTGTGTGTGTGTGTGTGTGTGTGTGTGTGTGTGTGTGTGTGTGTGTGTGTGTGTCTGCATGCACACAGTTCCACCATGTGGCTGCCATATATGGGGATTTGTGGGACAGCCACAGACTGTACCTGCTAGGCTTTACAGATCACCGTCTCTGGCCATGGACATGGTACCTGTGCCTGGCAGGTGTGCTAGTGACAGTATCAGGTACTAAGCCAGACTGGGTACTATCCTCAGAAGTCGACAGATGTACACTGGACCCAGGTCCCTGCTGGGACTATTCAGAGCCACGTGCACATTGTCTTCTAGGATGATCTATGAACAGCCCACCCCCTTCATTGCTGGGGCTGGTACTGGCACTACGGGAGTGGCTGTGGCTTGAGGGATGTCCGCGGTGACTGCAAGCTGCTGATGTTGCTGGCATACATCCACGTCGATGTCTCAACCATCCCGCACTGTCCTGACTCATGGACATGACATTGCGGAGGACATCTAAATTCTCACCCCAGTGACCTCAGTGTAATTACGGATGGCACCTGCTAGGCCACAGATACTGTCAATTACAGCAGTGTTATGTGCCCTCTGTGCCCTTAGTCCCTGTCTGGTGTACCGTTCCATACATGCCTGTGCCTCCATGACAGCCTGGAACATGTGTGAGGTTGTAAGACCTGTGGCAAGTCTGCCAGGGGCATGATGAGCAGCAGTGCTCTGACGAGAACCCCTGGACATCTGCCTATGTGGTACCCTTCCAGACATCTGGGTATGGCTGCTGTGTCAGGATGCATGTGCCATAGATACCACACTGTCCTGGCCAATGCCAACTGTACACTGTCCCTCAGCTAAGGGCATTGGTGATGGATGTATTGGCAGTATGACTGTGTGCATGGATGGGATGGAAACTTGTGTTCTGTCAACTGGTGGCCCAACAACAGACCCTGGCAAACATGCCTGTGCCTCAACACACCTATCCTCATCATCACTATTTTGCTCAGTGACATCAGGTTCCCTGCTGCAGTGAACCAGCCCAACCTCAGCACCTGTGAGAGGAAGACAGGAAACACACTTTACGACCTGTACATGATGTCGGAACACATGCACACATGAACACATGAACGCATGCACACATGAACACATGCACACATGAATACATGAACAAATGGACACATGCACACATGCACACATGCACACATGAACACATGCACACATGAACACAAGCACACATGCACACAAATACACTCCTCACTTAAACAGACACACACACACAGAGACACATACACACACACACACACACACACACACACACACACACACACACACACACACACACACACACACACACACACACACACACACACACACACACATACACACACACACACACACACACACACACACACACACACACACACACACACTCACCATCAGCAATCCAGAACATACTCAATAGTGGTTGATGGTGGGGTAAAGTATCACAATCCAAACAGTCATATCACATGTGTCAGCATGCAGGACGTGTGTTGCTCAACAGCATGCAGAGCCGGTGTAGACAACCCTTGCAAATAACAGTATACATGGCTCTGATGCATGTGTGTTGTTGTTCAGTGATTGGCCTCACCCTGGAACGCAAAGTGTACATGGACACAACATTGCTGTGCAAGTATTGAAAGCTCTGCAATATCCTGTGCACCATCACTCACAGGTATACATACCATGGCTGCATGTGTATCTGTGTGTCACATAGATATCAATTTCTGATTAGAGTGTCTGTGTCTTTATCAGATAATTGTGGACACAGGTTTAGCACATGCATGCTATGTATACACACAGGATGAGTGGTGCATGTATACCTGATGGAATACCATTGCTCAACATAGCTATTGTACAGTGGTTATGGTGAGTGTAGGACATATTGTTTACATGCCAGTGTCAGCCATGACATGGCATGCTACAATACAACTGCAACATTAAACATCACACGTACCCAATGTGTGTCATGTGACCTATACAATCCATAGCATTACAAGACATATATGTGTCACTTTCTACAAATGGTGATTGCTATGCATATTGTGTATAGGTGCATATGTTTGCACACACACAACAGTGAGGTGCATATCAATGAATGCTATGTGTAGTACTGTGGCTACTGTAACTGGATGGGGTGTAGTACCATGAGCCAGCATCATGAATCATCATGTGGTCACTCAAGGAAACTAATGTGTGCCAGACTGACACCTAGCATGCTGTACCTGAATTGCAGTGCCATGGCTACATTCACCATTTCACAACCAGTTGTTACACGGGTTTGTAAGGTATCCAATAGGGAGCATTGCCTAACATGAATGTGTTATGTGTTGCAGACTGTCACACAGCCCCATGATAGGCCCCTATCCCTCAGGTATATTATGTGTGCTGTGTGGATGACATTTGGGATACTGGAGTGTGGCCTTACAGCGGGAGTCTGAATACACCATGTGTAGCATATTAACGTGTACTGCATATGACAATGTTGTGTATGTTGTGTGCATGTGTATCGACTCTGCCTATCCAATGTCCACTACAGTTTTGCCAAAATTGTGTGGGTTGCTCTGTGTATTGCATGTGTTTGAGGCAGCTACACACATTACTGGGATGTGCATAGTCTCACAGCAAACATGCACAGCATGCATTATGCATAGGTGTGTTATGTGTACATGTCCTACACCTCACCTATGACATGCCCATATATCATGCAATATTAAATGTAGAACACACTTACCAGCATGGGTCTGCTGCCTTGCTGTCACACCAGAGGGACCTACAAGGATATGAGACAGTTTGTCAGTGGCAACAACTGTGGCATTGCTACTGTGGGTTTGCAATCTTACAGTAGTACAATGGTTGACAGTCACAGGCCTACAGATTATGTTCCAAATTATCAGTATTGCACAACACCAGGCTCCACATATTCTAACTACACAGTACACATCTCACATATGCATGATCTACCAATAGAGGTAATAGTAGTCTACAGATATGCCATGTTACCTGCACGCTCCATGTCAACTCGCTGGGTGGCTCCGGCCTCCATGATGATACATGTTTGCTGTTGTTGTTGTTGGCCAGGAGCCACCAGGCTGAGGAGCAGCTACTCAACTCTGGTGAGGGGGGGATGGATGGCTACCCCACCACCTGTGGCAAGCTGTTGTCTATGGACATCAGACGCACGCTACTGGACATGTCTAAGTAAATCACTGCAGTGATGGTGTACCTGCTCATATGTCCGGTTATGCATGCCTATGTCATTTACCTGACGGACAACATCTTGTCACAGTGCAGTCCACTCATGCTGGTCCTGGCTGTTTCTTGAGAACAGCAGGGCGTAGTGCTGAACCAAGCTGGTTGTGATCTGCTCATCCTCAGCTGGGCTATATGTCAGATTGCGATGGTGAGCCATGACCCTGGAAGACAATGAAACAATATGTGTGAGCAAGTCATGTGGCACACTTAGCATTCTAAAGTACAGATATCACCGAACTGCCATATATAGCAACCTATTGGCTGTCAGAGGATACACACTTTCAGTACCACATATCAGTGCTCATACCACAACTGCCTGACAATGCCTGGCATGCTGTAATATATCAAACCATGTTCTGCACAGCAACAAAGAGAAACCAGTATGCAAGACTATACAACAGTACATGTCAAACTGTATGCGACACAATGCATCACCTAGCCACAGGAGGTATATATCAAGCTAATGCATAATGAAATATGTCATCCATTGCAATGATTGTAAAGTCCAGTTACAGTATTACCAGTATACCACACTTGTTGTTGGTGGCAAATCCCTGTCTAACATATGTGCACATTCGTTAGTATAGGTGGTATACTGCTGTACTAGACTATACATGTTGCTAGATATGCACTTATATCCTGTAACACACATATGATCGAGGGCATGTTACAGGCATACCCACACACACACATCACACATACATACAAGACACAAAGGTATGGCAACCCAAATGAGCTTTACCTGTGTACCATACAGTACTGTGTGTCAGTACTTACAAAACATTATGCCTGTGGTATGTAATCTGTGAGGACTACAGGGAACACACATAACAGTGTTTCCAAGCAATGTGGACATACACCATACTCTGCTGTTTAGGCATACAGCTTCAGTTAGTACTACAGTTCATACGGGATTTGGAATCACCAGCAATACCAATGAATAAGCATACATGTACTGCTTTAGCCTACAATGGCGCACCCCAGTCCACACCAAGGGACTACGTCAGACCGTATGCCATACTGCTTTTTCTGCCTAGCAATAGCATACACATCTTTTGCTGGGATCAGATCTAGGAAACAAAATAGCATGACAGAAACAGTTTCCCACTAAGCTATCACACATTGACAGAACCTCAACACATTCACCAACACATTCACCATCACACTCAGTCAACCTCACATAGCAATTATTGCAACAAGTACATGTGGGTGTGTATCGGTTCATAGGTAGGTAATAGGCTATTGGCCCTAGGGCCCATAGAAGCCTAGCCATACACTACCCTGGCCTTTGACACACATGTAATCTAATTTCACGTGCCCTTGTCCAGCAGAGCCACAGAGGTGATTCCCGGTGTGTATTTCCTATCTCCCATCCAATCATCAGGATTATTCATGATGACTGCTAATGAGGAGCTTGGTTTGCTATTGATAGGTGATTTGTTCAAGAGCATGGGATGTCTCTGAGATAGGAATCTAGCCCTTCAGCATGTTCTGTCTATTGAGGTGACAAGGTTTAGGTCCCTAGAGTGTGTAGCTGGTAGGGATTGTGATCTGTTTACATGGAGCATGTCCAACAGCTCTGGGATTGACATAGCTTTGTGTGTTAGGCAGAGGTCACCTCTGGGTAGCCGGTATGCAACACAGTCTAGCTGTGGTTTTGTGAGACAGACTGCATAGGGCATCTGTTTGAGGCTGGTATTACTCTTTGTGAGGTATGTCTGTGGCCTTTCCAGTTGCTGTAGATGTCTTGTGAGGTATATACCACATGGGGCATTGTACTCAATAATGGATTTTATGTGTGAAGAGTAGAGGGGAACACTGACCTATAATCCCCTGGATGACACACCTTTTGTGAGGAGGTGTGTCACGTGGACAGATTGCATGACTAGTGTGGCACTGTGATTATCAAAGGGGAGATTACTGTCCACCTGAATCCCATGGTCTCTTATCACACTTTCGGTGTTAAGTAGACTGCCACCTATGTGGTAGTTCATGGGTACGGAGGTTTTGCCAGAAGGGATGGCAATGCAGTTTCAACATTGAACTTGAGTCCATGGCTTTGTCACCAGGCATCTGTTGCAGTAAATATGAGCCTGTCTCTCTCTCTCTCTCTATATATATATATATATATGTATATATATATATATATATATATATATATATATATATATATATATGTATACACACACACACATACATATTAACATCCATTGGTGTACATATAGGCACATATACAGTCCACCTTTCATGGTGGGAATATCAATTATGCGAAGGTTGTGAGGTATACAGTTATGTAATAAAATTGCACAGTGTTGTGTGGAATGCATTGAAGGTGTTCTCAGCCCATGTACCTTTAGCAGGCCTCACTGGCTGCAACACTGCAAACCTGACAAATCATACCCACAGCGTTTAACAACCACATGTCATATACCAGCACTGTATGATGTCTTGTTTGCCACACACTACAACCTACATAGAAATATGCACATAACAACATTCACCAACATATATATGTCCACCCTTCACAAACAGTTGCAGTACATCCCTTGCTCTATGTACATGTACAGATGCTAATATATCTGACACAAACTGATCTCTCCATATGTATGTGCCATACACACACACACACGGTCCACGCTGTTGTAAGTCCGTGGACCTCACGGCTGACCTGTTGGGCCTTGCTGCAACATGGAATAAGTAATGGATAAGTCACATTGAAAAAGGCTACACTAGCCGAAACTGGTCTGTGTAACTTGATGGAAGGTGGCTTTTTAGCAACCTTAAATAAATAATTATTTTGTATTTAATTCCTGTTGCCATGTGTGCTGGTCCCTCTTTGTTCCTGGTCTTGCTGCAACATGAACAGGTGTCACATGTGAGCACACAGTAATATTAGAGGGTGTATATATAGCTGCAAATGCTAGATTAGCATACTAGCCTGGTACAGGGGTGTAGCCAGTGATTTGAATGTTGTATTAAGACCTGAATGTTGCCACTTCCAGTACACAGTTGTCAGTATAGAATTGTACTCACCCCTATAAATGCTAACACAAGATACATGGAAGTATGCAGTTTCTTTTCTACTTATACATTTAGCTGCCATACATATGTAGTTATTGAGATGTATTCATTTGACACATGAACTGTTTGTGAACTGCTATACTGTGAATATTAATGTACTCACTTCTGCACAGTTGGTGCTTTTTTATTGCTGACATTAGCACAGGATGCTCATGAAAACTGGACAATTCCAGTACTGAGTATGCCTACCTGCATCCTTGCTGGACCCTGAACACACAGGTATTTTGTACGTTTCGGTGGGTATTCTTCTGCTATGATAATGTGTGGGGGTGGTAAAGAGCTGCTATAACATTATTTACTGCTAGAATGTCTGGTTCTGTTATCACAGTCATGTAATGCAATTCCACGACAACTGCTGAAAGTTCCACAGAACAGGTTTTGTGTTATGGCATTCCTATCTTTCCTTTACATTCACTCATTCTGATGCATGATATATCTATTTCAGCAACAACCTGCTGTATATCTACTGTGGCTTAGTGGTACTTCATGCAGTCTAGTGTGTCCAAGGTCCAGGTTTCGAGACTGACAGTGGTGTTTTATTTTACTGCTGAGCAGAACAAGGGCCCTCACATGCAGGGTGACTAAGGCACTTTTAAGCAGTTGTAAGCAGGTTTGCGTGTGTTTGCACAAAGCTTAGCAATACTTAGCTAAGCGCACACAAGCGCACACTCGCGCAAACCCACTAACTACTGCTTAAAAGTGCTTACTCCCGCTAGCCCCCGCGCTCATTTCTTTGAAAAAAAAAGAAAATGGGGAGATAGGAAAGTGGTGAAAAAGGGGCACAAAGAGGGAAAGACAGTAGGGGAAAACAGCTCGGGATGTGCAGGACAGGTGTAGGAAAGGTCCATAGCTGCCCATTTCTTTAACAGCAACAGCTGTGCATATGCTTGTAATTTGGAGGGAAATTTGAAACATTTCACCCCTGAGAGAGGGGTGAGGACAACAAAGTATGTTGTACTGCCAATTAAATATCCGTTTATGTGTCCATCGGGCATGTGTGCAAAATGGGCAGCTATGTATGGGACTTAATTTTTTTTGGGGAGCAGATTGCCCTTTTTTCAGGTGAGAGTGGAATGTGGGTAGGGGAAGTAGGTATATTTGGGGAGGTAGGTTGGGAAGGTAAACAGACAAGACAAACAAGATGCATACAGGGGCGGAATATGACACATGTGGTGGGTGAACAACATTGATAGGGAAGGATGTTTGGAAATCGCAAGCCCATGAGCCCATAGATGGCAACAGTGGAACTGAGATCCCCACCCATGGGCAGTCACCACTGCACCTTCACAGCCCAGAGGGTGACTGTGCTGGGGACTGTGTAGGAGGGACAGGCTCACCTGTGAGTTGCACCACACTTGCCTCAAGCTGGCATAGAGGATCAGCAACGGAACGCTCGATCTCCCTACGCACCATAGCCCCGACCGTTAGGAGGGTGATAGGTGGCCCTCCCCAGCCACACTTGCAGAGGGGGGGATGAGCCCCATCCCCTGCAGCACTTCCACCCAAAGGTGGCACAGGGTCAACAGAGGAGGAGGTCCCAGGCTGGACACCGGACCTACTGGTGCCAGGTGCCATCGCCAGCTGAGGTGGGACAGGTGGGTCCGCTGGGACCGGCCTTCCCATAAGTTCTATGTTTAGGAGGATTTAGTGACAATATGGGTTGGTAGCAGCCAACAGCACTCCAAATTAGTTGTAACAGCATGCAGTAGTATTCCCATTAACTCAACACACCAGAGTTCCAACAGTTGAACAGCAAGCATAACACATGCATATACAGAACAACAGTGGACATTCCAACAGCATGCAGGATTGATTGGTGGCAACAGGCCACCAAGATTGTGGTATTTGAACAGGGCACATGCATCAAAATAAATGCAGATATTTATAAACCAATAGGACATATGTCCCAACAAATGTTTTGAGATTAGACATACCCATTGAGGTGTGGAATTGCATTGTTTATGCACATACAGTAGGGTGTAAAAAGATACCTCCATTAACAACTTATATGTACTTATAGTTTACACTACATTCCTATTGAGTGCAGGTATATATCCCCTACATGACTTATTACACTAGGCAATGCCCGTTAAATTGTGAAATGGGTTTTGCTAGTTCTTATATACCTGACCTGTATCTAACATACAAACTGTCCAGGATGCAGATGTTACTGCTACGTATTTATATATTTTATTTATATTTATATATCTACATATCTGGATGTGTTCAGGTGACATTATCAGTTATATTTTAACAGCCCCCTACATTTCTAGCAGCACACTGACATTTCTGGGGAACACAATAACAAGCTACTCATGTGCCAAATTTACCTATACATGCCAGCCATGAACCAACAGTTGAGGACTGTATATATGCTTAACAGCTACTGGCACTCCTTCATCCACTTTCTATGGGCCTACCCAAGTGTGGGTTGACAGCACTTAATACAACAGTACTATTTCTATAATGCAAGAGTACAACAACATTTTGAAGAAAGTGATCCGGCACACTCCAGGAATTATACCTTTATTAATTACATTGCACACTTTTCTAGAGGCTCTCTCATTTATTTGATATATCAGTGCATGCAGATGACTCATTCAAGATGTATTATACCTTTATTAATGGGTTACAACACTCTTTTTCAGGCTCTCTCACTTATTTTATATAACAGTACATGCAGAGATGTTATTCAAGACTTGTTATACCTTTATTATTGGGCTACAACACTTTTTTTCAGGCTCTCTGACTTATTTTATATAACAATACATGCAGAATAATTACTAACCTGCCTGGTGGCACAGCCTTAGCAGCCTATCTGCATAGGCTTGCTGATTCGCAGCATGGACACCTGCAGCTGTGTAGTAAATGAAGTGATATTGAGACAGCCTATCCATAATATAGACTACGATAGCAATTCTTACATAATTCATTCCATGGCTACCTACTCAGTAGTGGGGCATTTTCCATCCCATGAGCCTCCTGCATCCACTGGTTCAGTCGGTCCTCCTTGCATCTCTTCAGGTCTGAGTAGTGGTGTCTGACCTGCTCACCAGTCCGAGGGACGCCTGTGGCACTGGTGAGATCATGTGCGAGATGGTTCCAGGCTCCTGCTTTGTATTCAGTGCCCTGGAACTGGCCCTGCAGGAGTCTGGGATCATGATTATGGACGAGGAGCCAAACCATCACTTTTGACTTCTCAATGCCTCACCGTTGCGTTCGGAAGCAACATCAGCCATGCTGCCTGCAGATGGGAGCTGCAACCAGTTATGGCAAGTATTTCCACCTATGGAACATAAATATGCCTCATTTCTCACACCTATTTGTGACTGGCCGGTTTTGAAAATTCTCAGCTGAAAGCACTCCTGCTCAGCACTGGGTAAACTTTCATTAATATGTATATGTGTGTTGACAGTGCATGAATACCAACAGCTGTCATGGCTTAGAGTTTTAGTACTGTGATTATGGTGCACAGTATCCCGGGTTTGAGGCCTGTCATTGCTTTTTATTTTACTACTGGCCAGACTGGCTAGGGGGTGTGGCTGTGATTAGCCGACTTTGCTCAACTTTGCCCAATGTTGCTTTACGTTGCTCTACGTTGCTCAACGTTTCTCTACGTTGCCCGATGCGCTAGTTAGCGCGGTGCACAGCTATGCGCAAACATGTTTTGTTTGCGCTAGTTGACGCGATGCACAGCTCCGCACCAAGCCATTGCGCTAGTTAAAGCAGTGCTAAGCTATGAGAATTTATACTTAAATGTGCTTAATACTGGTAAACTTTGCTTAGCAGTGCTTCACATTGCTTAATATATGTTACTTATGCATTCATCAGTATGCATAACCAATTCACCTTCATATATAAATATATATATATATATATATATATATATATATATATATTTATATATATATATATATATATAAAATATCGTTCACTACTTCATAGGCCATTTCAATACCTTTTACTAAAATTTAAAAGATAAATGTCAGAAATTATTTTTCTATACCAGTTTCCTACAGAAAATAGAAAAGGAAGTGGTGGGACTTGAACCGGGAATGCCTCCTCTTTGTGTGAAGGGTCTACCACTGCGCTATTGCTATTTGGCTTAATTTGCATATAAGTTTCTTATTATTCTCCTTGATGTCTAAACTGCTACATGTAGCTAAGCAATGGGCAAACCCACGCAAACACGCACAAATACGCGCAGCTATATCGGGAATAATAAAAAAAAAAAGGAAAGTTTTGCATTTTAGAATTATACAGGGATTTAGAATGTGGGGGAGTGTAGTGTTGGGTATGTACACATTTGAGCGGACTCGCTCATTTCAGTTGACATTTGCAGATTGAGGGACTAGCAGGGGCATGGATTTTTGGACTGCTCAGCAGTCTGACACACTCCCTGCACTCGTGCACACTCCGTGTTAGCCTTAGAGTTGAGTCAGAACACCCTCATGAATATGCATGGCATGCTGATGTCATCCTCTTAGGCTACAGTTTCCATGTAAGACTTATTTAGTGAATCCTGGCCAAAGTCTCTGTAATTGCATATACATTAACATGTTCCAGATGCAACAGTGCCTCAGGATAGGACAGTTTATTATTGAGACTTCTGGAGTTAAGAAAAGCCACCTTAATGTTGTCCAATTTAGGCTTTGAAGAACCTCCAACTTGGGATGTCGATTAGAGACACTCTGCCTAAAAAGGCACTATGGGGACAGCAAGGGTTTTTGCCAGAATGCAGAAACCCTTGAATGAGAGTTGCAGGCCTTCCCTTGTAAAACAAGTAAAATTATTTATCTTCATGTCCCAGGGCCAATTACATAATGGATCCTCCTGAATTAGATCCATTAGTAAGCCAACTTGTAATGCCAATTATCCTCTTTTTATACCTAGGTAGAATTCTTGGTGAAGGAAGGATTCTGCACAGGACCAAAATCTCACTGGCATTCAACACATGCACATTGCAAAATTTCTTAACACTGGTTTTGTGCCAAGATCTCCCTGGCATGCAAGCTACACACTCACACTGTATGCATGAAAAAGGAATCCTTACAATGAACTCTTCTTATTTTTCAAAAGAAAAGTGCCAGTCTGTCAATTCACTTTCCTATTCAAGGGCAGCAGACTCTATCAGTAATATGATAACATTAGAAACAATAGTTTACTAATTTTTCTTGAGCAGTTAGCATTTTTGATTTCTAACAGAGGTCAAGCTGCATTGTACAGCAACCCCTAAAGGTGTGGGCTTCTACCTCAATTTCTTTACATATTTTTAAAAAATATTTGTTGGCTCCTATGCATCCAACCATTTGCTGTCATTTTTGCCTCTCTTCAGTCTCTAGTTTTCAAGCACCATTTACTCCTGGACTTAATCTGATAGTCTTCTCATGACCCTGACTGGAGATGAGCTTCAGGCATCATAATCAGTATCATCTTTCTGCCACAGAAATATTTGTATATATGGCCTATTTATGCCCCACACCCATGCCTGACATACAATGACGTAAGCTCATGAAGACCAGAATGTCTGCCTGAGTATGCCCCTATATTATTATCACAGACTGAAGCTACAAATGTCATCTCCTCCCCCTTCTAGGATAAGTGAATGAGAAAAGTACTGCTCCTTTCCCATCCCCCCAACTTCCCTGGTGCTAGGCATGCTAGTTTAATTTGGATGTATTGGGGACGGAAAGGGATTATTCATCCCTCTGTGTTACAGAGTTCTTTACTTTTGAAATAGCTAGAAAAAGTTGACTTACCAAACGTAATTTGGAATTACACTTAAATAATGGGATATGTTTTGTGCCTTCACTGTTACGCCATGCTGGTATATACTCTTACTTAAACCAGGTTCTACTTGAGAAGTGCTGTTGATAATGTAGAGACAATAATTCTTAAAAGAAGAAGAATGGTGGAATTTTGTTTAGATTTTTCCATCAATTGGAAAGAGTCTTTTAGGGCATTTTGAATTCTGCTGTCAGTTTAATGGCTTTTATAGGTTCATAGGTTGGTACTAGGCTATACAAACCTAGCCGTAACAATTCCCTGGATATTTCTTCCCACAATAGTTATTTTTTCCCTTTCACTGAAGTTGTGGACATTTTTTGTGACCTAACTAATCCTTAGTCACATTTCTTTGTGGATTTTGTGATCATTTAGCAAAAGGGGCTGATTTTAGACACAAAACAGTCTTGAAGGCAAGGGATGTCAAAGATTAACTGGACACTGCTCAAAATGATGTGTCACAGGATGAAAAGTAGGTATTAGTTACAGAACATTTACATGAGAGTCTTTTGTAGGAAATGGTGGTTTGCTTACAAAAGAAAATGTAAGACTATTTTAATATGGAATGGTTGTTGCATAAAAGTAAAAAAGAAATTTATGAGTAAACATGAGAAAGTAGAGGAAGTTATAGAAAACAATAATAAGAAGCAATGATACAGCAAAAAATAATATTTATGTTAAATGAAGTAAAGATAAGAGAGGGGTTATTAAGGCAAAGTTTGTTGTTAAAGGTAGAAAGGAGGATATTAATCTTTTTTTTAAGTAAGGAAATAAGTAAAATGACAGTTTGCTAATGGTACAGAGAATAAGAAGGATGTGATAGGTTGTAAATAAGAAGAGATAATTAAAATTGTAGAAGTTTTTGAAGCAATTAATGCACAGAAACAGATTATGTAGCACACAAAGGGGGTTAAAACATTTATAAAGAAACAATGGATATACATTAAGAAGAGAAATTACTACCGAGGAAGTTCAAATAGCCACAAGAAGTAGAAATGTGTCTGTATAATTCTGTTTTAAATTACTGAATGCTCAAATCATTGAATTGCAGAAAATCAAACTCAAAAATGTGAAACTGCAAAACACTGATGATTTACAAACCAGTTCTAAAGTAGCTTTAATAGTGGAAACTGCCGCCTGCACTACACACACACCCTGATAATACTAACAGTATGATATACCAACTTGGAGATTGCACTACAGCTGATAAAGGTCAAAACCACACTTCCACCTTACTTTAATTTTGAGCAAACAGCTTCCAGCATACATTGATATTCATTTTTGAGTTTGGTGTTCAGTAATTCAGTGAAGCTTGATATTCAAAATGGAAACACCAACTTAATAAAAGAACTAGAAGATACTAATAAAAAATACTCAGAGACGTTACACCACAAAACAATGATCAACTTAGAAAAAATTAAACTATGTTATTATTCAATGAACCCTAAAAAACAACAAAGAACAGCAAATAGGACTAAAAAGATTATTAAAACAAATCAAATAAAGGAAATACATAATATAGAAACCAAAAAGAAAGTATCTGATTTAGAAGGAATACTAGAAGCTTTTAGGCTATTTTTTCCTAAACTTAATAATCAAAATGAAAAAACAGAAACACATTCAGCATTGAAAGCTTTTCTCAAAAACAATGTTAAAGTTAGGTTATTAGAGGAGCAGGTACAACTAATAGATAAACAAATAACAATGACAGAATCAAAATGATCCAGCACTTGATATAAAACCCCATTGATTTTATGACCAGTGCTGGATCATTTTGATTGTAATTCTTTGGGAGTAATTTACATTATAGGATGCAATTGTGTAGAAAAGATATGGTACATAGGACAGACAAAACGTAGGGTAAAACAAAGAATTATGGAGCATTTGGGAGACATTAGAAATGGCAGACTTGATAGTCCTGTTGCTAGCCATTTCCATCACTATCATGGAGGGGAATGCACTAGTTTTAATTTCAGTATTTTGGCTAAACCATATGGGGGAGGGGGAACAAATATTAATTTTCAACGTAAACTGTTATATATGGAATCTAAATTTATTATTAATTATAGGACTTTGTTTCCAAATGGAATGAATTTGGAAATTTAACTGTTATATATATTAAAATAAATATATTTATATATGATATTTGATATAATTGTATAAATTAATATAATTGTATTTTTTGGTATTTAATTGAAACATTTTCACTCATTATATAATTGATTAATTGTGTAATTAATGTGAACGAAATGGGTATATATATACTGGATGCATTAAGAGAATGACATTCCATGTGAAGGCGAAGGCTGAGGTACCAGAATTGCAGTAAAAAAAAAAAAAAAAGGAAAACCTTATTCCAATTTGGCTGCTTCTTTTGTGTGTGTTCTTTTTCATGTTGGAGCTTTCTTTTGGATTCTTTGAGTCCAGAAGTGTATTTTGTCATAGATAATATCACCCCTGAAATGTTTAAATTACTATCAAATGAGGCTTTGCTGTTGTTATTGAATGTCTTTACATCAGTTAAAAATGGTAAAGACATTCCTCCTTTTTGGAAGTGCACATTAATATCACCAATTCTGAAACAAAATAAAGATCCCAGTGAATGTTCATCATACAGACCCATTTCACTTCTTAATATAGATTATACAATTTTTATGGCAATACATGCTGCTTGAATAAAACAGTTACTACCACTTTTGATAGAGGAGGAACAAACAGGTTTTATAAAAGATAGGAACACTTATAACAACATTAAAAGAACTCTTTCCTTAATTGATTATATAAATGTCACAAAAAACAAAATGAATGTTATTAGCTTAGACATAAATAGCGCATTTGATTCAGTGAACTGGGATTATCTGTGGTTAGTTTTAGAAGAATATGGCTTCTCAAACAACTTCACTTTGTTAATAAAATCATTATATGAAAAATCATTGGCTTATATAAAACTGGGATCTTGTCTGTCTTAATCTATTAAAATAACTAAGGGCACAAAACAAGGCTGCCCTCTTTCTCCATTATTGTTTGCGCTAGTCATTGAACCCTTAGCAAATAATATATGTATGGATAAAAATATTGAAGGAATACAACTAGACAACAGCCTAGAGCTTAAAATTCAACTTTTTGCTGATGATATTTTAATTACCTTAAAAAATAATAATAGCAGTTTAAAAGCATTATGGGACTCAATTCAAAACTTTCAAAACTTTTCAAGTCTTAAATTTAATGAGAACAAAACAAATGTATTGCTTATAAATACTAATAAAAAAGATCTAAATAACAAATACCATTAATATATCTCTACCGATAATATAATTAAATACTTGGGAATTATAATAACTAACAACCTAGATACTACAATTGAAACAAATTATAAAGAAACCTTAAATAATATTAAAAATCTAATACAAAGATGGAATAAATTATTCTTTTCAATGGAAGAAACGCTTTATATAATTAAAATGATCATATTTCTAAAATTTCTTTATGTCATACAAGCTTGTTCTTTGCCACCAGCTAAATCGCACCTAAAACAATTAAATTATTTAATGGTAAGATTCCTATGGTATTCAAAAAAACCAAGGATAGCTATGAAGTATCATCTAGATGATTGGGATATAGGTGGCATAGATTTACCAGACATAGAAATATATTTGCATTCATCCATTATTAAAACAATATCATTATGGCTAAATACAAAATATACATCAAAATGGAAGCTAGTTCATGAGAGAATCTGGTTAAAATCAGGATTTGTAGTAGCAAATAAGTATACAGATTTCATACCAAACAATTTTCTATGGCTGATGAAGGAATATATGATGATACATAAGAATAAAAATATAAGTTCCAAATACATTACTTATACATTAAAAATTTTCCAAAAACTTATTAATAGCAATCCTGATATTAAAGCATGGTCATTTCTTTTATATCCAGTAGCGTACACACAAGGTAATATAATAACATTTAATATGGAAGTAGTCAACATGCTTAAAGAAAAGGGATTAATATATTGGCATCAATTGCTAAACTCTGGAAAACCTCTGACAATAGACCAGAGTAAACAGAAATTAAATATGGAAGATAGTTCGTGGTTACATGTACAAGAATTAAGACAGTATATATTAAGCAAACAAGAAACAATGCAACCATCAATAAGACAAAATGTTCCTAACCTTATAGAACATATAATATTACTAACGAATCAACCCATTACTGGAAAGGGATACTTATCATCTATTTATAAAACAAACAAAAATAAAAATGCATAATAATGACAAAATATGGAATTATTATAGATCAGTTAATGGACATGTGCCAAATGACAGAGATAAAAAACGAATTCTTCTCTCTCCAAAGCAGACATCACTTTCATTACATTGGAGACTTTTTACATGGCAATTCATACACAGATCTTATGTAACCCCTCATAAAATGGATCTTATGTTTAAGAAAAATATTGGCTGCTGGAGATGTGATTTATCAATAAAAGCAGACTGGCAACATATGTTCTACGAATGCCATTTGATTAAACCATATTGGGATAAAATAAATTATTTTCTGCAAATGGTATTCAATGATAAATTTCAGATTTCCAAATCTATTATTTTGTTTAATGCACCTGTACCCGACTGTGTGCCAAGAACAAAATATGTAATCTTATGGACTCTCCTAGCTATTGCAAGGAAGAACATTACATCAAACTGGAAATCCAAAGCTTCTCCAACTTTTAAGCATTTCATGAATATGGTGTCAGCAGTATCGCAATTGGAAATGAGCACTATTAAAGGAAGAACTGAAAGAACTACATCATTATACGTAGCATGGCAAAAAGTAACTGAAATACTGGAGAATAATGACTGCAGCAGATTATAATCAGGAAACAATTGTATAGAAAGTCAATTATATGTCAACAATAGACACCCTTGTAAATACTTTATTTTGGTTTTAATGTTTGATATCTGTTTAGAGATTTTAGCCTACCTTTTTAAATAATTTGTAAATACTTCAGTGTCATAAATAACCTGCATTCATGTTTGCTTGTTTTTGGAAATGAATAAAAATATTTAAAAAAAAATAATTCAGTGAAATGCTGTTCAATAATTACAAGGAGGACCCATCTGTACCAAAAAAGATGGTAATGATTACACATTTTACAGTAAAATGAGCAAAGTAGAAATGAAATGTTTTCATAAAGTGATATGTGAGTTGGTGACTCAAGACATAACAGCAAAAGACATGTGTAGAAGTATTATAAAACTTATTTGGAAGAAGAGTAACAAGAAACATTTAAGAAATTGGAGATCTATATCAACATGTAAAGTGGATGACATAAAATGACTTTTCAGATAAAGTTTGTTAATGTTAAAAAAACAGGTAAGTAGTGATGGAGCATATTAAATGAAAGGAAAGGATGATAGCACTATACTGGTTATAGTTAAGTGATTAATGGACAAACATTACACAAAACCAAATGGAAAGTTAAAAGCATTTCATGTAAGACTGATAGACATATCTTAATATGTGTTATAATCAGTTATAGAATATTTTAAACATTATGATATTCCAGATAACATTATTCATTTTTGAAATGTATTTATGAAAATGTAACTACAAAGAAATTAGTAAATGATTGGTTAAACAGATAGATAGAAGTTAAAAGTGGGGTACATCAGAGATACTCAATAAGTATGATTTTTTTAAATTTGGCAATAGATGCTGTTGAAGAAAAACTACAAAGAAATGTAATTTACAGATACTCAGTAAATTTTACTAAAATGATGTGTTTATCAGATGTTACTATTATAATAGTTAGAAATAATGTACAGGCAATTGTTGTTATGAAGGAATTATATTTTCTTCTGATGATTTTGGCATTAGATTTCATTGGAGAGAAAAGTAAAGGATTTAGAAAAGTTAAGACAATAGGTGGTAAATACTTTCCTTGGCATTTTATTAAATTGTTAGCCATTAAATCTTGAGATTTAAATCTTGAGATTTGTCTAAAACAACGGAATGATTTAATTCAATATGTATATGGATTTAACTGCTGCAGGGAAATCTTCTGACATATATTTTCAGGAAAAAGATTATTGAATATTGCTGCTAAGTTTAGAAAAGCTAGGATATTTAAGCAGATTAATAAATTTTTTGGGAATGTTTAGAAAGGATCCAGTAGAAATTGTTTTTCATGCAGTTTGGGGTTCCAGATTAAATGACATAAAAAGAAATGTAGTATGCAATGTAAAATATATAGGTGTTGTATGGTTTAATAAAGCCAATATTTTTTATTATTTTGTATACTGAATGTTATACAAACTAAAGGAGAATATGTTGTGACTAAAATAATAGTTGCAAAATATGAACACAATTTCAAATTGATTCAATTTACTAAGTGTAAGACAAATGGAAAACAAATTAAGGAGAAGCTGTTGAATATATGAATAAAATAAAAGAATGGAAAAGCCATATAACTGATTTGATAAAAATAGGAAAGGTTGTTATAAAAACATTGTGGATAAATATTACAGTAATGATCTGTGGCAGGGAAAAAAAGTGAAATTAAAGAAGGTATTATAAGTAGAGAAAAAGATTTGGGTGCATTTAGAATGTAAAGATTTTTGTGTAGATTGATAATTTCATAAACTTCCAGTAAAGCCAGATAAAGTAAACACAGCTGTAAGAAAGGTTATGTTATGTGTGGAATAAGGAAGAAACAGTTGAGCATTCTTTACATTCTTTTATAGAATATGAAAGAATGAAAAAGATCTGTATAGTAATGAGAGATACATGGAATATTGAAAATGACTATGAAAATGATTTTAAATGTTTTTATACAGGAATTGAAAAAGATAAGTGGGATGTAATAGATAAATCATTGTTTGCATACATTTGGCTAATATAGATGTAATAATGTTTTGTAGTGGAGTGTCTCTTTAAAGGATGGCACACTCATAAGTGCAACTCCCCCCCCCCAACTACGACAATTAAGTAGACAAGGGAAACACAACTTTTCTACCTGCTTGTCAGTGACCTCCCCTTGTGGTCCCAATCTCAAGATAGCTATTGAAGCGTATAATATGCTGCTTGTAAAATTCAGTAATAGTTAAGTTTATTTGCAAAACAATCTGCAGCTAGACTTTGCTCAATTATATAACTAGTTCAGACACACCAAGCTTCTAATTAACCCCAATAAAACTAATTATCATGGTCTTCTCTAATATTAAAAAAATTACCCACTATTTCTCCCATACTAATAACAGACCTAAATGGTAACACAATTTCTAATATAAATGAACAGAGATACCTAGATTTCATTCTTGACCAGTCTCTTTCCTTTGCAGTACACACCAACATGATTTCTAAAAAAGCCCTAGACCATCTTAAACTATGCTACAAAATCACACACCTTTTCTCACCAGGAAACCCTCAGTTATTGGCAAAAACGTATTAATACTTACATTTGAGTGGTCTCCCTCTTCTAGTTATGCTCTCTTCATACAATGCCAACAGCATACAAACAGCTAAAACAAAGTATGTAGGTTTATATTATTAGGCGACCCCTTCCTGCAAACTGCTTGAAAACTATAATTGGCATTCAGTGTCTAATAGGGCTTCCTTTTTCCGAAACACACTAATTTTCAAGATTTTAAAGCAAGGCTATTCCCATACAAGACAACATATGAACTAAGAAGCAGACAGGATAAGTATTTCTGTCTTGCTTATTCACTGGCTTTAGGAGGAAGAGTTTTCTCCAGACTGGGACCAGCAATCCATTGCTGCCTACCTACTAAAGTTAAAAACCAAGAATGCTTTAAAAGCTTTAAGGAGATCCTCTAGGGTAAACTCCATGCAAAATCCTCTTGCAACTGCTATCAAGGTAACGGTTAAGAACTGCATTCTTTCTTGGTTAGATGCGTGAAATAAAGGCTGAAATATTCCCTTGTATTTGCACTGCTGAATCAGATTTCTTCATTGATATTTCATATTTAATCTCCTGCTTTTAAAAGATGTTTTTCTAATGTTGTTGCAAATGCATCATGTGTTTTTACGTGTTAAACTGAATTGTATTCTCCTGTAAGCTTTTCAATTCTCTTTGAGCCTGGGTTGTGTCTGAAAAGGTCAAATAACCAGCCTACCAACCTGGTCACCAAATAGTAATAAATAAACAAATATAGCTAAAGGCAGACCTAATGCTGTCATTATACAATGCACCAATGAGATCACACCTTGAATATTATGTGCAGTACATGAGTCCTACAGAGTAAAAGATGGAACTTTGGTAAAGTGTGCAGAAAAAGACAACCCCATGATGAGTAATATGGACAGGAAGATCTGAACAGATAGATGCTTTCAATTTAGAGATGATAAAGAGGTTATATGACATGTCAACACAAGAGAAGGCATACTGAGAGACAAGTATTCAACCAGAAGATGGAGTGAGGCAGATGGCAAAAGGAATTGGGCTATGTTATCAGGGTTTGAGGTAGGAAACACTAGAGGGTGCCGTGGCTGTTTTGGAAGGTTGAAAAGGATAGAGTGGCACAGAGAATCGGCATGCTTTGCACAGATAATTGGTATGTTTCGTGCTCGTGTGCTTTGGATGCAACAGTAAGGCAGAGTAAACAGGACCAAATTGATTTTCTGAGTGTTTTTGCATTTTAGTATATTAATGGTGTATGTTAAATGAAAAAAAATGTGGGATCATTCCCAGTGCATTTCATTTAGATCACAAATTAAAATATGTCCATTTTATTTACATTTATTTTACTCTCAGTGGATGTCCTTTAGCCTGGAGGTAAGTAGGGTGTTTTCTTGTTTTACATTTTATGGGTTGTACCTTTGTCTTTGGCACTGATTTTTTTCTGGGATGCTTTTTCTTTATTTTCTTTTTTACACCTATTGTAAGGCCCAGTAAAGTTGTAGTGTTTTAGTCTTTTATTTAAATCTGAAAACACAAGACAGAGGCTTTGAAAGCGAATGTTGGTGAGACAGGAGTACATTCACAATTTCTGGAAACATACAGCAAGTTGTATAACAACTTTAAAAATAATACTCCCTTCCCCACTCAGCTGCAATGAAACAAATAATTTGGCCGAATAGATATTTGGTTGTGGTGATGGGGTGGGGTGGGGGGCAGGGGCAGGCAGAGTAACCTGAGAAAATTCTAGCACATGCTGGTACAACATGCACACCCAGCACACTGCACAGAGGTAAAGAATGAACCCCAGCCTCTGGACTGTAAACTAGAAATCTTACCCACTGAGGCACTGTGCTACCTTCTTGCTTAGTCATATTTCCTTTATTACTGCTTCTGCCAACTGTCCCTAAAACTCAGATTAAAATGACTCTTCTTTAAATCTCACAATATGCTATCCTTATACAAAGGAATATACCAAAATGTCATTAACACACAGGATTAGCAATAAACATTAAGCTAAAGTACATGCTGTAGTGTAGTAAAACATGCTGTAGTGTAGTAACCTGGCTGAATCAGACCTGTCAACCTCTTAGAGCAAGAAATCTGGACAAAGCCATATATAATGGTGGGCAAAGGCCCCACAATAGGGACAATTTTCAAATATTGCTCTTACAAACTTAGAAGGCGTATAGAATAACTGGTTTTGCACTAGCATGAATTTTTGGAAAGGTACGAAGTCTGAAACTCAAATGTTTGCCATTATTTTCTGTCTTCAATGATTTGCCAATGATTTCCTTGAAAACCACAATTTTGTGAAAAATGGACCAAAAATATGA
Source organism: Protopterus annectens (assembly GCF_019279795.1). Taxonomy (NCBI): domain Eukaryota; kingdom Metazoa; phylum Chordata; order Ceratodontiformes; family Protopteridae; genus Protopterus; species Protopterus annectens. The sequence continues at coordinate 656,342,265 of NC_056739.1, forward strand.
GTTAAAAATTGGGGACATCCTGCAAAAATCTGTAGAGTTGAGAGGTATGGGCTGAATACATTCTCTGTCTTGACTGTGTTATTACCTTCAAGACCGTCTCTTCTCCCCATCAGCTTTTCTTCACCCATGCCTGCATCTGATTTTTAAAATTAAATTCATGTTAGTCAGACAATAGTATATGTCCATACTGACCTCTAAGTATTATTCCTTATGAGAGGCAGGGCACATGTTGAACACTGCTCATGTTTTATTAGATGACTGACCAAATAACACACACACACACACACACACACACACACACACACACACACACACACACACACACACACACACACACACACACACATGCACTTGCTTTATTTAGGCAGACCAGCCCTTTATAATTTCTGCCATGCTTGGATTCCAAAATGGTGGACAGCCTATAAGCACACTGACAGTGCAGCTCCTGTATTCCTATACTATAATCTGACTTCAAACCAGTGCATCGCTTGGGAAAAGTATACCAAACATCAATGGATTAAAGCAGAAATATGAGCACTTACTTGTTTCATCTTTATTTTTCAAAAATTCTCTCATTCTGAAAGAAAAAATAATTACTTGTTGGAAACAGAGCCCTGAACCGCATGGTGTGGATTCTTCGAGACCAACAGGCCTAATAAGAGGAAAGTAAGAAGAAAAACAACTTTCATAACAAGACTTATCATTTAAAATTCTGCATTACTACTAGGAATCGAACTATGCAAGATTAATGGAGAATCAGCCAGATCAGATGGAAACTGTAATCACAAAAACAAACTGTCTGCAATTACTACTCTTGAGAAAGAAACCACTTCTAAAAGGCAAAAAATCAACAAGCAACAACAAGAAGCTGGTAAAATGTGTCAAAAGATTAAAACAGGAACAACCTTTAAAACTGGAGTATCTGAAAACTGCTTTACAACCTTTACAAACAGAAGTGCAGGGTTTCTCTCATAAGCTAACTACATTTGGCTCTACTCTGGACCAAATTGTGCTTAGGCTAGAACAAAATGAAGCTAAAGTTATGGACAATGAGCTACAAATAAATGAACTGCAACTAAAAGCACAAACCAATGACACCATAATTAAAGAATTACAGCAAAAAATGTTAGATCTGGAAGCTAGAAGCCAGAGAAATAATTTTATCATAAGAGGTATTCAAGAGAGCTTTGATAATATACAACTTATTCCACTAATAAAAGAAATACTAAGCTCTCTTCTGACTAATAAAGATCTCCTGGATGAGATAGTGATTGAAAGAGCCCACAGAGCTATAAAGCCTACACAAACAAGTGATCTTCCAAGACAAATCTACATCAGACTGTTTAATTCAGCACATGTTCAACAAATACTGTCAGCTTATAAAGTTAAAAAGAATGTTGCATGGAGAGCACATAAAATTATGATTACTCAAGATCTTCCTTTAGAAATTAAACAAAATCGACAGAAACTCAGTAAATACTGCACTTACTTCATTGAAAATAAGATTAGTTTCCAAATGAAATATCCTGCAACTGTAATATTTTATTACAAAGAAGAAAAAATATCCCTGGAAACACCTGACCAGGCAAAATCCACCTTTCTACATGTCTTCAAATTAAATCCTGTCTGAGACAACTCTTTTCATATCTTTTGATCTAAAAACAAAATTTGGAAGGCTAAACAAGTGCTACAGCTCCAAAGAACTACAGGACATAAGAATATACCACTCTTACGGGAAACTTCAAGCAAATGGATGTGGAATGTGTTCTAAATAACTCTGCTTACCAGCCTGCAAAGGAAACATTTTTGCTACACTGTAATACTTAAGGTACTGTATTTTAATAACTGCCTTCTACATTTAAAAGCTGGAAAGCTACCTAACACTGACTGCATAGAGAAATTACTTTAAAGTGCATTTACAGCTTACAAAAAGGAGTGTTAAACTACATTTAAATAATGGGATATAAATTTTGATATAATAGTTTAAGTAGTGTAAATACTAGACATTAGTAGTTTCAGTTAAAATGTATAATCATTATTCTACTGGATAATCATTGAGTTGCTTTTAAGTGTGTTTATGAGCAAGGTACAAAAATATTTCTCTTTTTTTCTCCCTGTTTGTCCAGTAGATGGCACTGGTTAATTAATAATATATGAGTTCACAATGATGTGCTTGTATGGCTTTTGCAAGTGCAGTGTTAAATGAAGTTTCCAATACATTTTAAAGAACCACTGTTAGTTGCTGTTAGCAAGAATAAAGCAAATGTTGCTGAATTTTAAAGTGCTGCCTTCTCTAAATGTTTAAAATGTATAATCATTATTCTACTGGCATAACCATTACTTTTAAATGCGTCTATGAGCAAGGTACAAAAACATTTTTCTCTTTCTTTCCCTGTTTGTCCAGTAGATGGCACTGGTTAATTAATAATATATGGGTTCACAATGATGTGCCTGTATGGCTTTTGCCAGTGCAGTGTTAAATGAAGTTTCCAATACATTTTAAAGAACCACAGTTAGTTGTTGTTAGCAAAAATAATGCAAATGTTGTTGAATTTGAAAGTACTGCCTTCTTTAAATGTTTAAAATGTATGATCATTATTCTACTGGCATAACCATTGAGTTACGTTTAAATGTGTCTATGAGCAAGGTACAAAAACATTTCTCTTTTTTTCTCTCTGTTTGTCCAGTAGATGGCACTGATTAATTATTAATATATGAGTTCCCAATGATGTGTTTATATGGCTTTTGCCAGTGCAGTGTTAAATGAAGTTTCCAATACATTTTAAAGAACCACAGTTAGTTGCTGTTAGCAAGAATAATGCAAATGTTGTTGAATTTTAAAGTGCTGCCTTCTCTAAATGTTTAAAATGTATAATCATTATTCTACTGGCATAAACATTGAGTTACTTTTAAATGTGTCTATGAGCAAGGTACTAAAACATTTTTCTCTTTTTTTCCCCTGCTTGTCCAGTAGATGGCACTGGTTAATTAATAATATATGAGTTCACAATGATGTGCTTGTATGGCTGTTGCCAGTGCAGTGTTAAACGAAGTTTCCAGTACATTTTAAAGAACCACAGTTAGTTGCTGTTAGCACAAATAATGCAAATGTTGAATTTTAAAGTGCTGCCTTCTTTAAATGTTCAAATATTGTACTTGTTTTTTGAAAATACTGTTTTGTAAACTCTTTAATAACTTTGAAATGTTAAGAATTGTAATATGTTGCTATTACTACAAAACTTTTTATAAAAGCTACTTTTCTCTTTCTATCTATATAATATCTAAGGGTACAATTAACATAATATTTTAAGAAGTCTGAAAATGAATATGCAGTACATAAATAACAAAAGGAGCGGGATGGGTACAGTCTGTTAGCTGATGACTGTTTGCATTTGGAACAGTATGGGTATTATTGACATCCCTCTGATAAATATTTACTCCTTGTTGCTAAAAATAATAGTCTCTTTTAGTTTCTTAACTCATGCACATTTACTAATACAGAGGGATGGGTGGTTAGGCACCTATTTAGAGTTTAGGAGTTTAGAAGTCACAACATTTATTCATAAGATAAATACACTAACAGACAATGTTTATAACTGTATTTTTGAGTATCAACTAATGAGAAACTTCAACAATATTAATAAAAAATTATAACCATAGACTCTTGGAATGTTAAAGGGATGGTAGATAAAAAGAAAAGAAATTTAATCATGCACCTCACATACCAAACTAAGGCTGATATAACTTTCTTGCAAGAAACTCACTTAGATGACCAACTTTGGGTTAGGGAAAAGAAAAGAAAATGGGTTAAAACAATAGTTGCTGCAAATTATAGTTCTTTGTCCAGGGGAGTGACCATTATAGTAAATAAATCCTTCCAAGGAGAGATTACTTCCTATGAAGCTGACTCAAAGGGAAGATGGGTATTATTTACTACTGAATATCATACTTTGAGCAAACCATTACTCTTTCTTAATATATATAGTCCCTGCTCAAATCAACAGCTATTCATTTATGAAATATTTAATATATTAACCAAATACCCAAATCATCTGTTTATTGTAGGTGGGGACTGGAATGTGTTATTAAATCTAGATAAGGATAGATTACATAATAAAAACAGTCACAATCTACCACTGCAGCACTTTAAGAATTACAAAATACATTTCAACTAGTTGACCCTTATGTTAAATTTCAATATGATAAAACAATATCAAGATTCACTTTCTTTTCAGCCACTCATAAAATTTGGTCCAGGATAGATGCTTTTCTAATGTCCCTTGCGTTCCTTTCTAACCAATTAAATTATGCTGTATCACCTAGAACTCTTTCAGATCATTCCAAAATTAGACTTTTAATAAACTTTCAAACCCGTAAACAAAATATTTCCTATCTCAATACCTGGACGTTAAATCCTAAAATTATACAATACCAAGAAACAACAACAGAAATTCAGAATGTCCTAGTCCAACTCCAAAATGATTTTATATCCACTCAAATTCCATATGACGTACAATGGGTGGCTACGAAGGTGGTCATCAGGGGTATTATTATTCAAAAATCTGCATGGCTCAAAAAAATATAACAATCTTAAGAATGAACTAGAGTATCAAATAAACACTGCTGAACCAGAACTTCAGAAAAAATATTCTAAAGAACTTAAGGAAAAAAATAATTGATTGGCAAAAACAATTACACAAACACTATTTAGAAAATATCTCCTTCTTAGAATTAAAGTCAAAATATCAATATTCAGAATGGGCTCAAACACCATCAAAATTCCTAGCTAGACTAATTAACATAAAAAGTGGACCTCCTAGGATCAAAGAAATAAAATATGAAGGACAGGTGAAATATAAAGACCAAGATATAGTGGATGATTTTGAAGATATTTATAAGAAATTATACAATATACCTTTATCACCATCTACAGACAGATTTGAGGATTTTATATATAATATACACTTTCCACAAATTACAGAAGATCAAAGGAAACTCTTAAAATCACTGTCACAATTAAAAGAGATAAAAGCTGCAATAAACAAACTAAAACTTGGTAAATCCCCTGGGCCTGTTGGATACACATCTGATTTTTATAAGTTATTCATGGAACCTATCTCCAAAGTGTTATTAAAAGTTTTCAACTACATAATACAATATGGTATAACAGACAAATACTTAAATAACTCCAAGATAGTGTTGATTCCTAAACTGCATTCTGACCCAACAGATCCAGAAAATTATAGACCAATAGCCCTCATAGACACTGATCTTAAGATATTAGCCCATGTTATAGCAAATAGACTTAAGAATATACTCCCCTCTATTATTTCCCAACAACAAATGGGCTTTATGACAAAGAGACAAACAAGTGACAACACTCACCTCTTAGATACCATTGTAAGACTACTTAATAGTGATAAATGCCCCAGATATGCCATTACAGTATATGCAACCAAAGCTTTTGATAGAGTAAACTTACACTTTCTCTTTAATATACTGCCTTTATATGTTTTTCTTCAAGAATTCATTAAAATGATCCAGGTTCTGCATCAGAAAGCTTCTACCACTATACAGGTAAAAAACTTGTAACTAACCCTATACTCTTATCCAATGGTACAAGACAAGGATGTCCTCTTTCACCATACCTATTTAATCTTTATCTAGAACCCCTCCTTCTGTTTATTTCACAAAAAAACTTTCATCATATTCCCAGAATCCACAATACAAATTTTATATACTCGGCCTTTGACAATGACTTAAATATATATTTCCAACTCCCCACTACTGACCTCCCAAAAATACTTAAAGCTATTGATGAATTCTCTGTAGTTTCAAAAATATCTAGGAATACTATTTACTTCGGACTTCAAAGATATTATAAACAATAACCTACTAAGTACATGGACTAGTATTCAAATCGATATTGATAGATGGAAGAACATCAATATGTCCCTACTGTCAAAAGCTAGTGTTGTAAAGATGAATTTTCTACCAAGAATACTCTTTCAATTAAATGCTACTTTTTCAATTTTTCCCCAAAACTTCTTCCTTGCCAAGGAAAACGCTATATCAAGATTCTTATGGTATCCCAAATCTACCAGAATTAAATATGGAAAACTTGTACTCACCAAAGATAAGGGTGGATTGGGGTTGCCTGATTTTAAGCTTTACTATAGTATAATTACTGTCTACAGACTAATACAAATAATAAACTATGACTCATATATAAATACTTGGACACCCCAGTGGACCAAAATCTGGTATGAACAGTTGAAATCCCTTGGCAATAATATCAGATCCCTACCATTCTTGACTTTAAAACAGGCTAGCATATACACAAAGAATCTACACCCACTAATTAAAACATGATTCTTACAACACAGAAACTATTTAAATCATTGCAATTAGTTGATGCTTTTGCCCTTATACAACCATTACACCTAAATCCTAATCTACTAATAAATAATAAACCCATAAATCTAGCAAACTACCCCCTGATAAAAGACTACACAATATGGGATATATACCAATGGAAAGACTCTAATATGGGGCAAATGAGACTTGAACTCAAACTTCCTAAGAAATATAGTATTATCCTTAACCAACTTCACCATCTTATAAATGCTAAATTCTCACAAATACACACTGACTTACAGAACATAACTTTAGTTAAATTAATACTTGAAAATCTTGTGATTAAAGGGAAAACAATTTCTAGGACTTATAAAATTGTAATGAGCGCAAAACATCAGAGTTCTTTATTATTTTCAAACTACTGGCAAATGAAAAATCAATCTCTGACTGAAGAAAATAAGAAACTAGCCATTGAAAATGCAATCAAATTCATTCCTCTCAAGAAGCTGTTATATACACAAATTATGGTAAATAACAATCTATATTATACCTTATCTAAATTAAATAAATTCAATCCTAACTTTTTGCCTATATGTCCCCATTGTACGGATCAAACAGCTGATATTTTACATGTCATGTGGAACTGTACTAAGATACACAACTTATGGTGTTCCTTAAGAGTAAGATTAGAGAAGATGGGACATGAAAAATCAACCCTTACATGGGAGACAGCTATATTGCACATTAACATCAATCAACTTCTAAAAATATTAAAACATGTCTTTATTATTATGTGTGCCCTTATTAAACTCTTTATTACAAATAATTGGAATGTCATGTCACCAATTACATGGGAAAATTTTAACAATCTTGCTATCAAATATATCTCATCTCACAAAATAGTTTATTCAAAAAAAAAAATGTTATTACCAGAAATATTGGGGTTACTCACTAGTTATAATTCTTGACAAATAAAATTTGCCTACAAATTGACATGAAAAGCTAACCTTTTAATAAGAAATTAATGTAGTATAACCAGTTTTCTTACATCTTCCCCCTTCTCTTAGTATGTGTGTATCTAGATATTTTCCCTAACCATACAATAAATGGTTGAATTTCTATCTTTACTTTCTATATAGACTATCCCCATTCCACTATTCCTTATGAGAGGAAATGAACATAAGAATTCTCATACTCTACTTGATGATGTAGTGACTTCTAGTGTATATATTGTATATATATATATATATATATATATATATATATATATAATTTTCTCAAAACGAGATTGTTGTCTGTTTTCTTTAGAAATGTATTTGTATTGTTTATTTGTGTTTTTTAGTTATTGTATTGTTGTTATTATTTGGAAAAAAGAAAACTGAAATAAAGAGATTTTGGAAAAAAAAAGAATTTCTGCCATGCTTAAAGTTTCATCAGATTCTACCCAGGAAACTTTGTTGATTTCTTTGCATATTTCCATTCTTAAAATATTCCTTTCACTGCTATCATCATGTGTGTTTAATGTAGCTAGTAGTTCTCTTATAATGGTTTGAGAAACACACTGTATCACATGCTTGGTTCAATTCACAAAATGGGTTTTGTTTTCATAGTTTCACTTAAGTGGCATCACATCTCTAACCTGCTTTATTTGTCTTGATATTACATGCTGGCTTTATTTGTTTGCATATTGCATTTTACTTTTAAGTTCTTGCACAAAAAGTGTAATTGCCAACCTGCTGAGAATATAGCACAGAGGCCTGATCAGATCCTTAGATATTCAGATCGTCATTACAGAGACAACTGCAGAGAAGCAAAAAATAATCAATGTTGTTGTGCTGCTTTGTTGTATGAGATTGAATAATTTAAATGCTGCTGATGAATGTGAATTAATCTCAGACATATTGACAGACTGAAATGATGTACAGCTTCTTATATCACTTTTTATAAGAGAAAGAAACAGTGTATCTGCATGACTTGGTAGATATTCAGAAAACTTCACAAGCCATAGAATGAACACATGATTTTTATTCTAATTAAAGAGCATAAATGTCTTTGCAACTGGTCTATGGGCAGAGTTCATTCATGTTCTAAGTCAATAACTGACATCCTGGGACACCGGAGACATGGCTGCAACATCACTTAGGCTAGTCAGCACTGCAATTAAAAGCAAAACAAATATTTTTTAAAAACAAAATATCCTATGGCTTACATGAAATTATGAATGTTATGTAGTCCTATCTCACCGTAATTCTTGCTGGTTGGGGTTCGGAGCTAATATTTGGCTCTGACTCGGCCGATACTAAAGCTCAAGAGCTTTTACTGGCTCGAGGCTAACCCCTATCCCATGGTGCTTCATGGCAATTCCCCAGATCTCTTTTGCCATGAAAGCTTCCAGGTTGTCTCCTTACTGGCTTGTTGGCTAAGTAGATTTATTTACTAAATCTGCTTTTTTCACCACCCTTTTTCCTTCATCTTTGATTTCTTGTAGTTAATAGCTTGTTGTGTGATTGTACTGAGTGTTTGACCCCTATTCCCCCCCATAGGATTGTATGGCCACCATATTTGCCCATTTAAGTTAGAGGGCCTTTCCTCCCTGTGTGTTTCTTAAAAAGAAAAGTTAAAAAATTATAATAAACAAATAAAATCTTTCCTTTTCAATCTTTACTGTTGTTGGTATTTTACCTCAGTAGATAGTAATTTTAGTATAGTTAGTGTTGGTGTCTCTTTTCTAGGTAGCTTCTTAGTTTGTTACTGTTAGCATGTCCAAGGAAAAGGACATAGAACACAAGGACCATTGCCCTTCGGGGTTTAAAAAATGTGATAAATGTTCACAGGATATGTCTTTAACAGACAGTCACACTAGCTGTGTGTACTGCTTAGGCAAAGCACATTTGCAAGAGCCCTGTACCTTTTGCCATGCCTTCAGTACCAGGGTTTTGAATGAGAGGAAACAAAAATTGATAGATAGGGGTCTTATGACCAGTTCCTTCCAGGAACAGCTGGAACTTGGTCAGACAGCCCCTAAGACTACTAAATGGAAATCTTCCACTCCAGTTTCAGAATTGTCAAAAAAGTCCAAAGCGTTGGAGCTTAGGAGTTCTGGCTCTGATTTTGCTTCTTCTGTTTCGGTGCCATCAGTCTCTTCAGTGCCGAGTCAACCTTCGGTACCGAGACAATTACCTGAGATTGACCCTGTCTCACCTACCTTGAGATCTCCTATTTTGGAGAGGAGGAAATCTCCTTCTGTCTCCAACCAATCCTTCAGAACACTCTCAGATGAGGACATTGAGTGGGTGGTGAAGAGGTTGCTTTCTGATCCAGCTCTAGCAAGAAAATTGGCCCCTCCCCACCCAAAGGCTTCAGAGCTGACCCCTTTGCAAACCACTGCTCCTCCTCCGACTGCTTCACTCTCGGAGCCAATCACCTCAGATTCTTCAATGTTGGATCCGTCAGTTCCGAGGACTCTTCCTGCTTCCTCGGAACTGATAACTCTATCCTCAGCGGATCAGTCTGGAGCCAAGGAATCTGGGAGCCGACGGTCTCGAGTCAACTCCGAGGGGGACAGTCACCCTGGGTTTTCATCGGAACTGATTCTCCCTCTCAGTGCTTTGGCTTGACTCAGCTCAGTTCCCACATCTGCTTTGGAGCCATTCCCCATTGCTCAGAGCTGACCATCTGTCTCCTTGGAGCGGAGGTCTTCTTCAGAACGGGGAGGAAAGGCCATCGAAGCAATAGAGAAGGCTTTATCCTCTGCAAAAGCCATACCTTTGGAGCCTATGTCCCATCAGCAGCCGGCAGCAACCTCTTCTCCCCTGCCACCCCCACAGCGTAGGGAACCAGAGACTCAAGCAGCCCCCATTGGAGGTGCCCCCTCTTCCAAGACCTCCCCAGATTATCCCACTGGAGAGATCACTTGGAAGAGACTTTGCAAGAAAAAGCATGTTGACTCACCTGAGTCAGTCATGTCTGACACTGATTTGGAGGAATCAGAAGGGTCCCCTAGATCCCCCTCTGAGGATGTCTCCTTTTCTGACACCCTAGAAATCCTTAGATAGAGGTGTGATTGGAAGACCTCTAACCTTACCGAGGATGAATCTGTGTATCTTGAGACCTTTGGTTCCCAACCTTCCACCTCCTGGGTGACACCTCCTTATGACCAGCTCTTAGGGGTCATATCGAGGAAAGCCTGGACCTCCCCAGACACAATGGAGCCCATCCCGAGGAGGCCAAACAAATTTATGACTGTACCGGAAGAGAAGTCCTTTCTTTCCAAAGGGTTTCCCATTGATGCTATGGTGGTAGCATCGGCCACCAAGAAGGTGTTGTCTGAGACATCTTCCAATAGCCATCCTCCTAACAAGGAGTCCAGGAGGATGGATAGGTATGGAAAGTGTACCTTTTCTTCAGTGGCATTTACCTTAAGATCGCTGAATTACCTTACCCATTTCACTCAACTTCATAGGGATCTCCTGAAGGAGTTGGGAGATACCCTTCAGGGTTCAGTAGCTCCGGGATCCATGGATAAGGTTTCTGCACAGCTCTCCACCCTTACATCGATAGCTAACTCCTCCATGAGGCTGATTTTCTATGCAGCGGTTGGAGCGAGTAGGGCAGCCGCAGCAGGAATCTCTCTTAGGAGACATTCTTGAATGCATCTTTGCAATTTCACAGAATTCTTTTTAAGTCTTCCTTCACCAATGTCACCTTTAATGGTTCATCTCTTTTTGGACCTCAGGTGAAAGAGACCTTGACCAGGAGCAAGCAGGAAGGGAAAACCTTATCTGCTGTCGGAGTCCATTTCTCCCTTCCTTCTAGACCCTATCCCAAGGGTCATACAGCAGAGAAAATGTGGTTCCATAGGTTCATAGGTTCATAGGTTGGTACTAGGCTATCAGCCCTAGGGCCTATACAAGCCTAGCCATAACAATTCCCTGGCTATTTCTTCCCACACTATTTACTTCCCTGGACCCCTGTCTAGCAGGGCGACTGATGTGATCCCTGGGGTGAATTTTCTTTCTCCCATCCAATCATCAAGGTTCCTTTTGAAGAGGACCAAAGAGGCACTCTGCTTGACATGTATGGGCAATCTATTCCAGACTCTGGGGAGTCTCTGGGTCAGGAACCTATCCCTCCAGCATGTTTTGTTTATTGTGATGACAAGGTTTAGATCCCTGGAGCGTGTGGCTCTGAGGGAATGGGATTTCTTTAAGTGTAGCATGTCCAACAGCTCTGTGTTTGACATGGCCTTGTATGTTAAGCAGAGATCGCCTCTGAGTAGACGATATGCGACACAGTATAGCTGGAGTTTTTTAAGGCGGTCAGCGTAGGGCATCTGCTTTAGGCCTGTGATTCTTTTAGTGAGGTATTTCTGCAACCTTTCCAGTTGTTGCAGATGTCTTGAGAGGTACATACCAAACTCCCAAAAAGGTTTCCCCTCAGGCACAAAGTCAACCCTCCCCTAGGGGGCAGAGGGAATGATATAATGGAAGACACCATCCTCATGGCAGAGGAGGTCTGCAACACCAGAGAGCTAGAGAAACCTTCTCTGATCATTCCTTCCATCACCCCTGAGGGGTTGCCCTACTGTCCATCTCTGGAGGCAGTCAGGGGTCATCTATCACTGTACCCAAGTGCTTGGCTAAACATTTCACAAGATTGTTGGGTACAAACCATAATATCCAGAGGTTACCTGATCCCCTTTGTTTCTGATTCCCCAGTAAACCGGTCTCTACCACATGTGCCACCCATTCAACTAGACCATGCAACATCAGAGGCCATCTCGTTGCTGCAAAAAAGAGTCATCCAAGAAGTCTCCTCAGAGCAAATAGGATCCAGAACTTACTCTCGATTCTTTTTAGTTTTAAAAAAGACAGGGGACTGGAGATCAGTTCTAGATCTCAGCAGACTCAATATGTCCGTAAAGAAGTCGAAGTTCCGAATGATCACTCTGCAGTCGATATTTCCCTTTATTGGGAAAGGCAATTGGATGTGCCCAATAGATCTTCAGGATGCGTACTACCACATCAAAATGGAAAGGCACTCCAGAAGAAACTTACGCTTTTGGCTGGGAGCCAGTCATTTTCAGTTTCGAACACTGCCCTTTGGCCTCACTACAGTTCCCAGAGTGTTCACCAAATGTATGGCAGTGGTAACAGCTCACCTGAGACGTCAAGGATTCCAGGTGTTTCCATAACTAGACAACTGGCTCCTCACTGTTACCACCAAGCATCAACTGATTAGAATCTGGTAGATAGGTTCAGTGCTAACTTTACCCCCCCCTCTCACCCCCTAAAGGGCCCATATCTATACAGGAAAAATGCAGAGTCCCTGTAATCACAACTATGCAGGTAAAAGCTGCACTCTCTAAAGCCAAAAGCACAGCATCCATGGGACTGGACAACATCCCAGGCTGCGTTTTACACGAACTTCAGAATGAACTGGCTCCCCACTTAAGCATCATGTTCAATAATAGCCTTGCATCAGGCTTTGTGCCCACTGAATGGTGCACAGCAACAGTTATCCCACTCCAGAAAGGGGGAGCCACCACTGATCCCGGGAACTATCGACCTATTAGCCTGATGAGCCTGGTCTGCAAGGCCATGGAACGTATCATCATGGAACTCATAAACAAAGACATTGGTAACCTCCAAACTCTGGATCTCACCCAGTTTGGGTTTGTGAAAGGCAGATCATGCCTCCTGAACCTGATCAACTTCTATGAGGCAGTCACAAAAGACGTAAATGAGGGTAAGGTGGTTCACACAGCCTATCTTGACCTTGCCAAGGCTTTTGACACCATCCCCCATTCTGGAATTATAGCTAAACTCACTAAACTAGGTATAAATCCCTACATCACAAGATGGGTTGCCAAATGGCTCACTAACAGAATCCACACTGTAAAAGTTGCAGACTCCAAATCTAACCTCAAAGCAGTGACAAGTGGAGTACCACAGGGTTCAGTCCTGGGATCTCTCCTGTTTGGCATCTACTTCTCTGAAGTACAGGCTAACACAGAAGGCCTCTGGCTAATGAAGTTTGCAGATGACTGCAAACTAGGAGCCATAGTCAAGTCCCCAAATGATGTGGACATCCTACAGAAGGGCCTTGCTGAGACAGATGCCTGGTGTCAGAGCCATGGCCTCAAGCTCAATGCCAAAAAGTGCAGTGCCATCCCTTTTGGTAAAAACTATGTACCCATGAACTACCACATAGGCAGCAATCTATTTAACACCGAATGCGTGATAAGAGACCTTGGGACCTAGGTGGACAGTAGTCTCTCCTTTGATAGTCACATCTCCACAGTAGTCAGGAAGTCCTTCTACATAGCACACCTCATCATAAAAGGGTTCTCATCCAGGAAAAAAGAGGTAATTGTTCCCCTCTACTCGACACTCATTAGACCCATTATAGAGCACAACGCCCGTTTTGGAATGTATGTCACAAGACATCTGCAGCAGCTGGAAAGGCCACAGAAGTACCTCACAAAGAGGATTACTGGCCTCAAACAAATGCCTTACACTGACCGCCTCAAAAAAACTCCAGCTTTACTCCATAGCATATCACCTACTCCGAGGTGATCTTTGCCTAACATATAAAGCTATGTCAAACCCAGAGCTGTTGGACATGCTACACCGAAATAAATCCCAATCTCTCCAAGCTACATGCTCTAGGGACCTAAACCTTGTCACCACAATAAACAGGACATGCTGGAGGGATAGATTCCTGTCCCAGAGACTTCCCATACTCTAGACCAGGTTACTCATCTATGTCAAGCAATGCTCTTCAATAGCACTCTTCAAGAAAAATCTTGATGAGTGGATTGGAAATAGGAAATACACCCCGGGGATCACTTCTGTGTCTCTGCTCGACATGGCACAGGAAAATATCTTTCTTGGGTGGCGTAAGTCAGGGAACCTTGTTGGCTAGGCTTACGTAGGCCCTTGGGCCAATAGCCTAGCACCTACCTATGAACCTATGAACCTATGAATCAGGGAAGAGACTCTATGCTTGTGCGCCAGTTTGGTCATCACAGACAACCTAAAAAAATCAGCCTTACCTCCATCACAGCACATTGTATTCTTTGGCTCAGAAATAGACTCAACAACCATGTCAGCAAGACTAACACCAGCAAGAGTAGAATCATTATGCAACCAAGTCAGATCTTTGCTAAATAGTCACAAAGTTCAGGCCAGGGTAGTCCTTCAAGTCCGAAAGACTATGGCTTCCTCCATTCTATTAGTTCCTCTAGTCTATCTGCACATGAGAGTACTTCAGTGGCTACTATTCGCCCAATGGTCAATGCAGGATCGTCTCCTGTCTCATCAGATTCTTATCACAAACACCTGCAAGAAGGATCTGACATGGTGGTTGTATACGGAACAACTTCTCTTAGGTCATCCACTTGTTTGTCCTTAAGAAAAGGCAGTTTTGACCATGGATGCCTCCCAGATACAGTGGGGGAGCATTATCTGGGAATGACGGTCCAAGGTACTTGGCAGAACCATGAGAACCACTTGCACATCAATGTTCTGGAGATGAGAGTGGTGCTATATGCATTGCAAGCACTTCACAGCTCTCTTCCCAGCGAGACGATTGTGATGCATTCCGACAACATGTCTGTCGTGTGGTACAGAAACAAACAAGGGGGAACTAAATCTTATCCGCTTTACCGAGAGGCCTTAAGGGGTTGGAAATGGGTGATGGACACTCAACACTTTCTGGTAGCAATGCACATCCCGGGGAAGTCCAATGTGATAGCAGACAAACTCAGTCAAGCAATTCTGATGCCTCACGAGTGGTCACTGAATGCAGAAGTTGCGAAAGAGATCTTTCACAGATGGGGCCAGCCTTGCTGCAACCTATTTGCTACTCCCCTGAGCACCAAATGCAGCAACTACTTTGCCCTAATTCCCCATCCAGGGATATCACCCAGGGATGCTCTAGTCCACAATTGGCCCCCAGGATGGCTTTATGCCTTCACACCTTTTCCTCTCATTCCAAAGGTAATACAGAAAGCAAAACAGTTGAAGAGTACCCTGATCCTCATTGCTCCTTACTGGCCTCAACAAATCTGGTTTCTATTCCTGTGGCCCTACCTATTAGAGGAACCATGGATTCTAGAACCATCTCCAGACCTCCTGATTCATCAATTGGGGTAGCTCCTCCCGACCATCCACACCCTAAAATTGACAGCATGGTTGCTCCAGTTCCACGAATAGCCAGGTGCATTTCCCTTTCACCTTCTGTCAAACACATTCTGATTTTTTCCCACAAGCCTTCCACTAGGAAGTTATACTCCAGCAAATGGAAAAGGTTCTACATTTGGGCTGTAAACCAAAGCTTAGATCCCTATACAGCTCCTAAAGAATCTATTTTGTCCTTCCTTGCGTCCATCTATCATGAAGGGGCTGCAGCCACTACAGTTAGCTGCCATCTCCAATTACCATTTTGGCTTCATGGGAAATCCCATCATGTCCCACTCTTTGTGCAAAACCTTTCCAAATGGAGTTCTCCTTCTCAGGCCTCCAATCAAACAGCCATCAGAACTCTGGGACCTAAACTTAGTTCTCACATCCTTAATTTCTTCACCCTTTGAGCCATCTTCTTCATCAGACCTGAAATTATATTTTGGTAAACACTATTCTTAGTAGCCGTAACCTCTGCTAGGAGAGTCTCAGAACTGCATGCTCTTACTATTCGACCTCCTTACATTGTTTTCCACAAGGATAGAGTCTCACTTAGTACTAACCCTTCCTTTCTTCCTAAGGTATGCTCAGAACATAATCTTAACACTACTATTGAGCTACCGGTGTTTTTTCCAAATCATTCTAATAAATCTGAATACAGGCTACACCAATTAGACGTCCACAGAATTCTCAGGTTTTACCTACACATGACTAAAGAATTTAGAAAATCAGATCAATTATTTGTGTCCTTTTTGGACAAAAATAAAGGCCTACCTGTTTCTAAGGTTACCCTTTCAAAATGGCTTTCAGATTGCATTTCCTTTGCTTATCAGACTGCTGGTAAACAGTTACCCAACAAACTAAAAGGACACTATACAAAGGCAGTATCAACTTCATGTGCTTTTAGATCTCGGCACCTAATTGATACTATTTGTGCAGCAGCTGCTTGGGCAAGACCACATACCTTTGTCACTCATTACAAATTGGATTTGGCCTCCCGGGACAGGTCATCTTTTGGGTCCACTGTGCTGAAGAGTCTTTTTGCTTGAGCCACCCAGGATAAAGATGCTAGGGGATGCTGTCCCATCCAGCAAGAATTACAGTGAGATAGGACTACATAACATAAAAAAGTTATGTACTTACCATAATGTTCCATGTTTGTAGTCCATCTCGCCTACATTCTTGCGTACCCTCTCTCCTTCCCCCTTCCTGTTTCCTGGAGGATCTGGTGACTATACTTATGCTGTCTGACTTGGTTGTAGTTGTTGTCCACCTGACATAGACATTGTTACACAGTGGTTTGCCTGTATGTAAACAGTTTTTTCATAGTTTCATAACTATTAGGTAATTATTGCTTTCTTGCAAACAAGATCTGGGGAATTGCTGTGAGGCACCATGGTATAGGGGTTAGCCTCGAGCCAGTAAAAGCTCTCGAGTTTTAGTATCGGCTGAGTCAGAGCTGATATTCCCATCCAGTGAGATTGTTGGCGAGATGGACTACAAACATGGAATGTTATGGTAAGTATATAACTTCTTTTTAATTATTCACTTATTTTACAACATTCTTATTGTATGTTTAAGACAGTAGACATTTCTGAGAAACGGGTTCATTTTTTTTCAGTCCAGTTATTTTTTTGTTTGTTTTCAAGATTAAAAACAGCTTTTATAACAGAAATGGAATGTAAACTGAAAAAACTATTATTAATGCAGCTTCAAAATAAACGTATTAGAATATGTACTGGACATGACTGCTTTAAATATTAGTTTTATTTGATAGTTCTGCTAATAGTAAATACAAATCTAAATGAAACAAACTCATTTCAGTTAATGTAGTTACATTAGCAGGGGTAAACTAATGTAAAATTAAAGTTTTTTTCTTTAACAAAAGCTGTTAGTTTAATTGGGCTAGCTTAATGTACATATAAAAATGTCTGAATACCTGGTTTTAAAAATATCATCTACCCAGAGGATGCATGAAGAAACTGAAGATTACAATGATACCTAAGGCACAGGAGAATTTTAAAAATGCCATATATACTGAGGTAGTGTTTCCATGTATCTTCAGTTGTTAAATGTTTTGGGGAAATTTTCATCTTCATGCTTGTTGTATTTATAGAATAAAACTGCAGTCAGAAAGAAAATTAATGCTGCATTATACAAAATGTGACGTTAAATCATAAACAACTTGTATTAGATGAAGTTACTAATAACAAACCAAGAATACCACAAAAAGTGAAGTCTGCTCAGCTGCTTCAAAATCACAAATTTATTAAGTCACAAACACAGCCAAGGTTTAACGCTTTTGTTCCTGATGGTGGAACTTCCTCAAAACAATAAAACTTACAAATCAACAGCTTAAATAATCAAACCAACCAATTAGAACCAAAGTAAAAAAAAAAAATAAAAAAATCACTTGACAGCATAAAAAAAATCACATAATAAAAAAAATGAAAACTACCAAAAACTATATAACATTATTCCTTAATTTTAAAACTGGTGCAATAAAGCACCCATCATTTAAACTAGGAGAGGTTAAAGCATCCAAATGAATTTGCCATTTTAATTCCTGTTCATTAAGATATTTGTCAATAACATTTCCTTGAACATCTCTTTTAACCTGTCGAATGGCTAAAAAAACAAATGTGTGTGTAGGATTAGCCATAACATGCCTGTACAAGGTATTAGTAGTTTTTTCTTTTTTATGTCCAAGTTGTGTTCGTATATATGATCCCCAAGTCTACGAGAAGTTTTTCCTATATAAAGTGATGGACAATTCTGGCACTAGGTTAGATAAATCACTTGCGAGGTGGTACAATAAAAATGCCCATTAACTTTATATACACAATCCCTTATCATAAAACTGTCAGCCTCTATAATAAACTTACATTGTGAACAATGGCCGCATTTATAAGTACCCTTCTTGCCAGCATAACTTAAAGAAATTTTATTTTCAGTTAACTGTTTTAAAGACCTATCCTTTGTATAGATAATAATAGGCCTAGGTTCTAATTTTTCCAGCATAAGGGGATCAGTTATAAGAAAAGGCCAGTACTTATTTAACACAGTGGCTATTGCTAGACTGTCCAAATTGTAGGTGGTATTAAAAGAATGTTTCATCATTTCATTATCTTTGACACTAAACACAGTCATGTTGCATAGTCATGGTACCTCTGATTTTATTTCTTGCAAAAATTCTAGTGGGTAACCTCTGTTTGAAAATTATGAGACCAACTGCCTTAATACATTTAACAGAGTGGATGTTGCTTTTGATTGAATTTTACAAAGGAAGACTACAAAATTAAAACAAGACATCCATGAATTCCAAATGGGCAAGTTTCCCCTAACCCGCCTGGTTTCTGTGAAATCCAGAGTGTTAAAGCCAATCAGCAGCATACAATTCGGTCCACGCCATCGGAACTGTTAAATTCCCCTTTGTTAGCTGATTCCGCCCCTTTAGAACAAGCAAAAGTGAGAAGATCTAACGAATTTAGGGCCAGCAACAATGGAACAGCAAAGGCCCAAAACAGACAGTTCAACAGAATTATTTTACACAGGGGGTGACACCCAAACAATTTTACAAGCAACATCAACATCGGAAATAGATGATTTACAACCTCCTTCAGGTACTGAACAACATGGACTTTAAAATAGTTACTAATGCTAAAAATGATTTTAATATTTACAACTATTCCACCATTGACTTTACTTCTGTACATCCGGACCTTTTATTGAAAGGGTTTACTTTTGTACTGACAAGGAGGGCAGATATTTCTTCTGTTTTAATTGACTTAAAGTTGTTTGTTTGAAAACTTAACTTGATTTTGTGGTTTAATAATGTAAACATTTCCAGAAATAACTTGTTACACTGTTCACATTCTGCTTAATCCACCACTGCAACAGTGCTTGTTAAATTTTGAATGGGTATGTGAAATTCACATCAGGGACATTTGTAAAGAAAGATGTAAAGTGTCTTCAGTTAATCTAACCGTTCTGGAAAAAAATGTTGTTAAATGATGTTACAAGAAATGTGAAAATTAAAATTATGAAACCTGACAAGGCTTAGCTATAATGAATCAAATAGATTTTGTAAGTGCAACGAACAAGTTGTTACTGGGTGCTGGTTATGAGATATATAGGTAAATGAGATTAATATTGCATATGCTAAGGTTGATGATTTACTGTTTGATCTTTGGATGGAGAGGTCAGTTCAGAAACATGAATATGAGTTTATGCTTAATGAAAAACCTGTGAATTACATAAAAATGTTCAACAACCCCCTTTTAGACCAATAGTAGATGCCAAAAGATCAAAAACATGTTTTATAGAGAAATTTCTGGGTATAGCATGGAAGAACCATATAGCTAATATCCACCAAATATGTAAGGATTCATGACACTTTTTAAAGATGTTAAGTAGAATGGATTTCAAGTCTGATTGTTATTTTGTGACAATAGATGTATGCAATTTTCTTTACGGTTATTCCACATGAAATCGGTCTTAATTGGTTTGAAAATCAACTGTTAAAATTAGGTGAATTTAGTACCAATAGGATATATATATTACTTGCACTTTTGGAAATGGTTTTGAAGTACAAGTTTTTACATTTTGAAGGACAGTTCTTTAGGCGTGTAACTTGTGTGGCCATGGGTGCATGTGCACCCATGTTTGCCAACCTAGTTATGTTAAAATGGGAAGATAGGTTTATTATGAACTGCCCTTATACAAGTTGCTAGATCTTATATACACAATTCTTGGATGACATTTTTATTGTGTGGGTCCAAATAGAAGAAAAACTCAAAGAATTACTGACATATACCAATAACACAGCTGATTTTTTGAAATTCACTCACAATTATGATATAATTCAGATTGCCTTTTTGGATGTGCTGGTTAGTATAAACATCTTGAGGGTTGTGTTTCCACTATTTTTCACAAGCCTACTTTTTCAAATAATTATTTACATTATTCAAAGTGGCATCCATAACATCAAAAAAAGTTAGTAGTAAAGGGCCATCTGGTTAGGCTTGCTGGAATGATTTCAGATAGTGATACCTTTCTTCTGAATCTAATAAAGAAATGGAAATGTTTTTAAACAGAGGTTACCCACTAGGATTTTTTCAAGAAATAAAATCAGAGGTAATACCAAAAAGAAACTTGGGTGTATATTACCCTATTTACATGAAATTGGCCGTCAATCATGATTAGGCAACATGACTGTGTTTAGTGTCAAAGATAATGAAATGGTGAAACATTCTTTTCTTACCACCTACAATATGGACAGTCCAGCAATAGCCACTGTGTTAAATAAGAACTGGCCTTTACTTATAACTGATCCCCTTATGCTGGAAAAATTACGATCTAGGCCTATTATTATCTATATGAAGAACAGGTCTTTAAAACAGTTAACTGAAAATAAATTTTCTTTAAGTTATGCTGTCAGGAAGGGTACTTGTAAATGCAGCCATTGTTCACAATGTAAGTTTATTATAGAGGCTGATAGTTTTACGATAAGGGATAGTGTATATAAAGTTAATGGGCATTTTTATTTTACCACCTCCCAAGTGATTTATCTAGCCCAGTGCCAGAACTGTCCATCATTTTATATAGGAAAAACTTTTGTAGACTTAGGTATCGTATATACGAACACAACTTGGACATAAAAAAGAAAAACACTACTAATGCCTTGTATAGGCATGTTATGGCTAATCCTACACTATGTGAGCATTTTTTATTTATTTGTTTGTTACTTGATTTTTGCTACACAGACACATGCTACTTCCCATGGTTAATGCTCTAGTTATTAACAATTTGTCTATTCATGTGTCTTTATTAATAGATACACCAGCATTTAGCTTCTGTTCAATGACAGCAAGGTGAAAGGTGACAACAGTCTTGACCAGATCAAAATCTGTATTGTACTGCAGGACCACCATCTACAACCTCTGTAGCCCTTTTAAGATAGTTTATCAGATCCATTAGACAGGATTTACTCTTCACAAAGCCATACTGATGAGGGCCAAGTCTAATAAGATTCATGGATTAAATTAGTAGCTAAAATTGACATGTAAGGAGAGTGCCTACATCAGAATGTTCAACACCATTAGGTAAGCAACCAAATATATTGATAGATACCAATGAGGAAGTATTTTTGGTCTTGATTATAATTTTCAGTACGTGATCTTTAGTGATAATTACATGAGTAAATGATTCAGTCAATTTGGAGCTTTGTAGAGAGGTTCTAGGTGCAAGATTGATACTAACTCTGTTTGCAAGGATATTTTAATGTCTAATGAGTCATAACAGGAGACATCATTATGCATAAGTTTGGTGCAATGTAGCATATTATTTCTTAGTTTTCCAACATAGCTAAAGAAGGATTTGTAATTTTCCTTGGCTTCAGAGGCTAACCTACATTTATGGATTCTTCATAAACCAGATAGTGCTCTTCAGTTTTTTCAAAATGCTTTTGATATTATCTTTGAGAAGAGGAGTTGTGGCTCTACTAAATAATTTAAGCAGTTTCTTTTGTTATGAAGTTTATTTGTGATGGCAGATCACCAGGATGGTTGTTCTTGAAATTCCCATTATACTTGGTTCTGCTAGGAACGTCT
This sequence comes from Protopterus annectens, assembly GCF_019279795.1. Taxonomy (NCBI): domain Eukaryota; kingdom Metazoa; phylum Chordata; order Ceratodontiformes; family Protopteridae; genus Protopterus; species Protopterus annectens. Next base: position 656,364,418 of record NC_056739.1, read on the forward strand.
AGCTCAAAGCATTTTTATAAATGGGCATCAAATTCCTTAGTGAAGCTTATGGCTTTATCAAGGATAGCGAAGTTGCAGTCATAGGTGAATTTTTATAGTTCATATAATGGGTTGAGGTTTGCATGTTTGTAGTCCTTAGCGGACGTTGTTGTGTGGGATTCTGGAAGTTTAAAAGAGAAAGTCACAGGTATGTGGTCAGACTCCACTGCAGACGGAGATAAGAGAGAAGCAGTCCAAGAGGCAGCCATATCAGTATTAATCACATCCAAAATGCCATGTCCTTTGGTAAGTTTATTTATAAACTGTTCAAAAAAAATTAGGCAACGCCGACATTCAAGGCATGTGTGTCCCAGTTTACTTTATCCATACTAATGGAGTTTTTGCTAATAGTGAGATCATTTAAAACATTAATGAGTTTTACATGCTCATCATGGGACAAAAAGGTATAAGTTGATACTTAATCCTATCTACAGTGATTTGAATTTTAGGGAGCTCAGTTTGCAGATTCCTGGGGATTTGCCTGGAGGTAATATGTTTCTTGATAAACATGAAAACTCCACCACAGTTGCCATTGGGTCTGAAGGAATGAAAAGTGAAAAAAAAACAGTAGAGAGGGAATTCTGTCTTTTCATTTAAACTTGGTCTCTGTAATCATGCAGAGATGAATGTTTTGTAAATGCAGGAATGTCTCCGGATCATGCAATTTATTGTTTAGACTTATTTCATTGAGGATAGCCACCTTGATGTGATCTAATTTTATGATTGATATAGTATGTTGGAATGTCCTTCAAATGGACTCTGCCTAAAAAAGCACAAGGACGGCAGCAGAGGCTTTAGACAGCATGTTAATAGTTTGAAGGGAGAGGTGCAGGCTGTCTTTTTGGAAACAAAAGCTGTACTGTCCATCTTGTCCCATGCTGACATATACTGGTACCCCAGGCATGACACCAGCTATTTAACCACTTAGTTAAGCCAGTTATCTTTTCCTTGTATCTAGGTATCACTCCAAGTGAAGGAAAGATTCTGCTCAGGAGTAATGTCTTTCCTACATTTGTAGCATGCGTGGAAAGTTCTGACTGATATTTTTTCTGAATGTCCCTCAGGGTTTTACACCTCAAGTTATTTACTCCTTCATGTACAATTATCAACTCATAATCTTGTTTGTCAGGCATTAGGGTCCTTAGAGTCCATTATTATATATACTTATTTCTGATGTAAAAACAACAGGCTTGCCCTCAAATGATGGCTTTACACTTTAGGGGCTAAAATAATAGCCACTTCTTCAGCCTTTCTGGTATTTATTCTCATTAACAGAAGCCTGTTTACTGGGCACCTAAAATCTAGAAGAAAGTCTTAGCTATTAAATTGTTATCAAACTTCCATCGTGACTGATTTTGGATCTATTGACTCTGCCTCCAGTAATGTGGCTAAAATTCTTGAGAAATGCATGCATAAGCACCCTAATGTTCACATAAAAAAATTACCAGACGAAATGACAGCTCAGGTTGCAATCTACTGATAAAATAAAGAGTACAATACAGTTTGCCAATTAGTACATCAGGGCTCAGGTCTGATCCTGATGACCAAAACCACAAATACAATTTACAGTGGCCAGTCCTTTGTTGAGGATCTCCAGCAGGGAATCTGGCAGCAACCTGGACAAATTACTTCAACCCCTGCGAGGCGACCCATCTAGTCTGCATCTCTCATTGTCTCTTAAAGGCAATTTTGTCTTTGTTTCTACCTTTTCTAACATGGTTTTACTCAGGTGACCTATCCACTCTACTCAACTGTTGAACCAACATGGGGCTCTCCCTCACTTTCCTTCATGAAGGATCAACTTCAGTTTGATGTGGAATATCACACGTCTAGAAGCCTAAATACATCCTTGCATTCCACAGTATTTTCTGAAAAATAGACTTGAAAAGCATAAGATAAACAAATGTAAATATTTTGTGAACAATAAAAGCTAATAATTTTGTACAACAGCAACACTAGCAATATGTATTCATTACAGTGATAATAGTTGGTGCATTCATAGATTTTCCATAAATACTATATTACATTTTTTGCTAAAAATTCAAAGCAAATTGTTATACTTTGCAGACTGTATAACCTAAACATATATTGTTAGAACACTTTTGTTGGCCAGGTACAGTCTTTCACATGACAGCAAAAAATTCCTCTCTGAGTGCATATTTACTGAGATATTTACAGAAAATATGAACAGACATGACTAAGTGTATAATTAGAAATATAAATAACACTGAATATCAAGATGTGCACAATGGAAATAGCACTGTCAGTTTTCTTCATCATCTAAGGTTTCAGCTAATGCCATGCAACAGTTTGTAAGTCACTTGTTTTTTGAAGAATAAAGTACATATGGAAATATTGCTTGTTTTAATAATTACTAATGAACATTTCACATACTCTGTAACATAAATGGACATTGACATGAATGTTCCTTTCTCCCAGCATGGGATTTCACACCATATCCCTCAACAGCATGCAGGTGTCTCAGATAAGAAAATATGAACTTAGATATGAAAACAGGAGCATACATGGCAAACAGCAATTCATTTCTCTGCTCAGGACAACCTAGATTAACAATCTTACTGTTATTTTTTAATTAGTCTTAGCCCTTTGTAATATTGTCCAGTATTAGTGGGTGCATCACTTGGTTAAAGAAGCCAGACGCAAAAAAATATACGGAGGCCATAAGGAGCTGTGTGTGTTAACTGGGTGTATACTGTAGTTTAAACAAAACTCCCATTACAGTAAAATATAAACTAAAGGGGCAAATCAAAACAAATCACATGACACCCTACAAAGATTAAAAAGTATAAACACTATGGCTACAATTCTGTGTAATACAGAGTATAACTCAAAGATGGGTAAAAGCTAAAAAAAGGTAGTTAGCCCACCCCATCAACAAACTATTTCAAAGAGATATGATTTAAATTAACATTGGAAGCTTGCAAAGGTAGCACACTCCAAAAGTCAGCAAGACATCATGTTGCACAGGTGCAAAGCCTGAAAGGCAAAGGAATGGATACCATATGTTTGTAAGTACACATGTAGCATCACCAGCAGGTATAGAGAAAATGAACTGAAACCCCAGAGGGGCAATACAGCACCACCACTGTCTTCAGGTGAGAGGAAATAAAGTTGTGAATGGACACATAAGCTAACAACTGGTCCATGAAAATGATCTATATTGTATAAGGAGTCAGTGTAGGCAATTCAGAAACAGGAGTAACAATGTTGGTAATGAAGACAGCCAGTCAGTAACCTGGCTACAGAAATCATCAACACATGGAAATGGTCAAGTTCAGTGTCTGGAAGCCTAGGGTAGAGAGTACTACAGAAGTCCAGGTGAGATGAGAAAACAGCATAGATGATCACCAAGAAATCAGCTTGAGGTAACAGGTGCTTGAGTATTTAAATATTCTACAGATAGAAATAAGAATGTTTCAGCATGGCAAGCACTTTTTCCCAAAGTGTGAGCCGACTGTCCAGGGTCATGGATAAGTTACACACCCTGCCCAAGAACTGAAACCTATTTCTTCAATAGAAGTTGCGAAGTGAACTTACTGGAAACTCTACTAGGGTAGCGTGAAGTTTCCTGGCTTCAGTTTTGTAGACTGAGCTTCAATTGATTATGAATAAGGCACAGGTGAATAGCTTTAGGGTTGTAAATTAGTGAGAAGACACTTCCCATAAAGTCCTTTGGAAGAGGGAGGTAAAATAGGGTGTCATCAATGTAACAATTGTAAACTAAATCCCCTTCTCTTTCAAGACCCCCCTAAAGGTATCATACAAACTGTAAAGAGGAGAGAGCCTAAGACTGATCACTATGACACTCCACAGTCAAGTGGGTAAAAGGAGGAGTTACAAATAACTAAACATATTTTCTGAGTTTGGCCACAGGAATAAGAAATAAACCACACTAAGACTGGTGGAGATGCCAAAGGTTCAAAAGCATGTGAATAAAATGCCCTGGTCAATGATGGAGGCAGATGAGAGTTCCAGGAGGACCAGTACTGGATAATACTATTAGTCTTAAGCCATTCAGAGATCAATGGTTACTTGGATACAGTCTCAATACTAAGACAAGTGTAAATTTCAGAGTGAAAAGGCTCTACATCCCACTGACTGTATGATATGACTCAAGCTGAGTATAAATGCCTTTCTGAATAACCTTACCCAAGAAGTGAAGGTTAGAGATAGGGCAGCAGCAGTTGTCACACAAAGGTCACTTCCAAGGCTGAGGGAGAAATTCTAGACCTCAGTCAGGACATCAAAACCTGAAACGTTAATGGACTAAGGACATCATGGGTAGCCTGGAGCAGAATGGGTGGACAAGGGCCTTGTTTGCTGATTGTAGACCAGATATTTCAGATCAGAATCAACAGCTCTTTATCATCAGTGAAATATCTACAATGTAGCAGAAAACTGGATTTAAAACTACTCAGGAGATCAAGGAGTCAAACAGTAGTACTATAGACCAGATAGCAGAAATTTTGTTAAAGAGAAATCAAACAGTAGACAGACATTGCTAGGCAATTATGACTATGATTATTAAGGCAGGTATTGGAATGAGCCTCTCCATGATTCAGAAAAAGTATAGCTGGTCATCTAACCTCTGCTGAGATCCCTTTGGACATCTAAGTTGTCTTCTTATAGGAGATTTCAGCCTGGTATGTAATTTAATGCACTCTCACTGTTGTCTGCATGCTTTTTTCTCCCCATTGGATTCCTTCACTACTTTTCTCTTTTACTATACACTGGGATATCCCGCTTGCCAGTAACCCACTGCAAATGTCTGCCCATACCCATCATGTTCCTATCTTTCTCTTTCATTATCCCACCCATTTCTACTTTCCTTTTGTTGCCTTCTCCTATCCAGTTGCATTTTGCCCTCTCATTCCTATTGATAATTCCACTTACTATTCTTAGATCCCATATTTCCCCTTGAAGCTGCCATATTTTTCTGTAGATGATATCTTCTCTGCAGGAACATTTGTCAATTCACATTTCATTGAGCACACCATGTTACTGTTGCTTCAACTTTGCTGGACAGTGGGGATACGATTATATTTCCTTTCTCCCACTGCTTTTACACTCTTAGAGTTGCTATATATTATATAGTGTAGTGGTGCAGGGATGCAGGAGGGTTGCCCTCTGGAGAAAAGCACCTTTGTTGGCATTTTCATCTCTGTGTATTGTCTACTAAATTTGTCAGCATTCTGTGATTCAGCATTTCAGCAGTTCATTGCTTGTTGACACATTCCCTTTTTTTATATCTATGGTCCCGATTAAAAGTGATGTGCATTGTTATCTCACCCGCACACCCCTTTTAATCCAAACTGTATGAATTCTTTTATACTATCTCCGTCATAATTTTTGTTCAGTAGTTAAAGCAAAAGGTAAAGCAATTGGCCTACATAATGTCCTTTAAAATATTTTCAACATTGTACACAGCTACACTTAATTTTGCACAGACTTCAAATTGCAGTAAATTTACAGTTATCCAGCCTTCAAGATACCAGAATACAAAGTTGTAGTATTTGGCTGTAAGTGTTCAAATCAACAGTTATAACAAGCTCAAGATAGCTTTTAATTTACACAAGCTTTGTGTAATAAAAAATACAAAAAGTCAAACAACAAACCGGTACCAGTTGATGATGTAATAGAAGTTCATTTTCTAGACGTCATTCTTCAAAATTTTCTAAAAAAGCATTTTTGCCATGAAATTCTCTCTGTATTATATCTAAATTTTCAAAATGTATGTGTATATTTTTGAATATTAATTAAGATCACTTTGACCAACAGTTAAGCTATTAAACTGCCAGATAACTAACTTTGTCAGTAAGCATTCAAATGTTTTCTTTAAACTGTTTATCTATTTCTGAACATAATACTATTGGCTCCAGATGCACAAAAATGGACCTCAGGTGTTCATCACTTCATACAGGAAATCAGAATAGAGTCCCTACAATTAGGCAATACTTGCAATGACACACTGATGCAAGATTAAGTTGGAGACGTAGGCTACTTTACCTACATTTGTTCTCACTAAGCTACTGCGTTAATGATGTGTTCCCTAGGAAATAACAACAGAAGATCTGGAGTACACAGTTTTGGCTTTGAAGTAGGTCTGCATTGCCATGTTGCTTTGGCACTTGAAGTAACCCTGGCAGATGTGCTGCTTAGGTCCTTGTTTTTTAGGTCGCCTATAGTGACTATATATATATATATATATATATATATATATATATGTATATATATATATATATATATATATATATATATATATATATATATATATAAATATATACCAGTTGCATTCCTGCAGACAGTATATTCATATCTTAGAGCAATGGGGCGCATTTTGAATGTCAACCTGTGTTTTAAGATGAATTTACAGTGATTCAATTCAAATGCCTTTCTCCCCAAATAGCTTTGTGTATAAAGCAAATAGCAAACCAATATATCCTTTTTCTGTCATTAGCTCTCTACTGGGAAATAACTACAATCTTTCAATTACCTCATTAAGTATTTTATTCTAATGTAGGCCAAATACTTGTTTCCACACCAGCAGAATATTTACAGAATTTGCTTACAAACTGAAGAACAGCATACATTCACTCATGTCAGATGTGAGTTTAATTTAGAGTTTAAAATATCGATTGGCTTACAAATTCAGTTTTTTTTTTAATCTGTCTTGCTGCTGTATGAAACCTATTTAACCCTGTCATATATACCTCAATCCCTGCATCCTACAAAGCATCTCTTAATAGATCAATGCATTCACTTTTTATTTTTTTAATTTTTTATTTATGATCACATACCATAAAACAGAGAAATGCAGATTTCACCAAAATATTTCTAAGCATTCTCAGGTACCTGAATGTATTTTGCTTTGGAATGAGTAATCTTACTGAGACCACCATCCAAGCACATTTTAAAGAATAAATGAATTTACTTCTATCAGATGCTGTATGTTTTAATGCTTGCATTATACTATAGTCTCGTTTTTTAAGTGCCTCTAATTTTGTTTTTTATTGTATTCCTTTTAGTTTTTGTGGCTTATTCTCAGATTTAGCATGTAAAATTATAACAAAGACATGCTAACATTTCAGAGGATGTAGGAAGAGGTATAAGGTAGAAGTAGAAGCAGCCTTAGGTCAACTGGTGCCCCAGGCAAAAGGGCTCCATGGAGCCCCCACCACACTACCCATTGCTCCCATCCTGGTCTACCTACCCCAAATAAGTACTGGAAAAGTGCCCCTGCTAGACGGCCACCTAGTTGGCCTATGCCTAAGGCCAGCTATAGGTAGAACATAGATGAGGGGCAGAGACTGTCAGACAGTCTGAGAAATGGAGAGCAAAGTCATCCAACACATAAGTCTCAGCAGGTGGGTATGATGACGGGTTGTATTCAGTGACGTTTTCTTCCTTTTCCCTAGTTATCCACTGTAACATTGTGAATCACTAACTCTTGAACACTTGGTAAATGAGGAATTAAATAAAACGCCTGTATGTGCCTTTTAGGAACATGAAACAAAAGAGATATAAACAGACAGTAAACTTACTTTACTTTAATATATGATTCATTGTTTCAGTTTCATATTTAAAAAAAAAAAAGCTCAGGTTATTCTCGTGTTCACACACTGTCTGCTGAATGACTAACGGTAGGAAGTGTAAGAATATACTAGCTGGTAAAATGTAATCCTGCAAAGTTAACATGTGTCATATGCATGGAAAACAATGCATTTAAAAATACCATGTCAGTGAAATTAATTCTTCAAAATGTCTGCTTTTTGCTCGGAATCAACAAATTGCTTTGAGGGCCATCATTATTTCAGAGCTTAAAATTAACTATAAGAGACTTGCCCTTTAGAAGGAAAAGTTCATGATATAACACTATTTATTTAAGATAAATGAGGTCTTTGCCTTTTAGCAGTTAATCGGCACTGAGAGTAAAGCATGCTGAAGTGAATTACAGAATCACAGATAACAACAGTCTGATCTTTTAGTAACCGGCCATTTATTTTTGTTTCTGAAAACAGCAAAAGCGCATGCATACTCCTGCATGTAAGCATGCATGTGCATTCATAAAGACATATATGCATTAATATGCACTCAGTGTTTTTATAATAATATACAATCTTAACATAAGAAAACAATATTTCTGACAATACTTTCTTCTGAGTGGAAATAAAGTACTGCATAACTTTATCAACCACACTGCATTTGTGTTCCTTGGAAATATTTACAAGTTCACTGTGAATGGGCGAACATTTCACAATCTACAAATATATTCCAATACATTTATTGTAAGCTAAGAAGAAGCTGGTCAACATACTAGTGATTAACAATGTGTATAATGCTCATGCTGAGCACACCATGATCAGAAACACCACAAGGTAATATGTTTATCTATTAATCATATCAGTTTGTATATATTAAGTTACTGTTAGGTTTTCCTAGAACATCTTCATTACAGTTTCCAAGGTGCAGCTGTGCTGGTCTTTTTTAGAGAAGCATTTTCAGCTTTGGCATGAATACATAGCTCTCAAATGTCCATATGCTTCATATGTTTGTTCTTTTCCTCATAAAATTTGTGGTTTTCTGGCAAATCAATATATTTGAGTTTCAGGCTTCATATCCTTCAGGAAAAATGCATGCTAATAGAAATCCTGTTACTCTAACAATTTTTTAAGTTTATAAGAGCAATATTTAAGATCTGTCCCTATTTTGTGGCCTTTGTCCCCTTAGTTTTGTCAAGCTTTGTCCAGATATCTTGTGCTAAGAGGTTGAGAGGTATGCATGAATTGTCATTTTGGCTGGGCTTCAAAATGTTCAAAATAAGATATTGTGCCTTCCAGAACTCCTTTGACAAGGTATTTTCATAGTGATGAGAGATGGCCAATGTTAACTTCAGAGATAAAAAAGAGAAATCCTATGCTGATTCACTGACAGAAAACACTGTTTTTTGAAAGGCCGGTGTAAGTGGTATAATATAGGGACTTGAGTTTTCAGCCTAAATGAGCACTTTATTAGCAGTTAAAATTATTGATGCTAAATGCACAACACCAATGCCCAACACAATGGGTGGTACAGGGAAATAAACTATCCAAACGTGTTGCAAGGACTGACATTGTAGACCCTGCAGTTCATTGTTGTGCGTAGAAAATGGGCTACCAGTTATGTTTTTGAAGATTTATTATTAAAATAAACAGTATCAGACTTTCATGCAAACTAGCCCCTTCTGCCACAATCTCTGTAATACAGGCTGAATCTCAATAGAAACAGAATTAGATATGTTCATTAACTATGTAATACCATTCCCCTCATTGCGTGAGCGTGCATGCATGCGCACGCGCACACACACACACACACACACACACACACACACACACACACACACACACACACACACATATACACACAAGCATACGCATATACAGACAGATACACACACACACACACACACACACACACACACACACACACGCGCGCGCTCAAAACAATAGTGGTTTAAAATGTTTTTTTGTCTAAAATAAGCACCATTTTGTGTAAAAATAATCAGTGGGCATTTAAATGTTTAAGGCTTAAAGCAGATAATGTGCAAAGAATTAGATGTTTTTCTTTGTTGGTACATTGATTTCATGCCATGAGTAGGTACTCTCAGTTTTCACAAGGCTCTTCCTGTTGATTAATTCATCCTGTTTGTATTCTAATATTTTTGACGCCCATTTTCTAAAACACTAGCTAATGCAAACATTTAAAAAGGAGCCATGTGTATGCATATGTCCAAGTTTGTGCTCTTGTTATCTGTGTGTTTATGTGTATATGTGTATACGTGTGTGTGTGTGTGTGTGTGTGTGTGTGTGTGTGTGTGTGTGTGTGTGTGTGTGTGTGTGTGTGTGTGTATGTGTGTTTGTGTGTGTGTGCGTGTGTGTGTGCGTGCGTGTGTGTGTGTGTGTGTGTGTGTGTGTGTGTGTGTGTAGGCAAGTACATGCAAGCCTGTGTCAAACAATAAATGAAATAGGGGAATGGCACTACATATGCAATCATTATTTCATAATTCTGCATCTACTGTGATATAACCTGCTCTAAAAGGATTGTGTGAATCAACCTAAGTAGCATATTTCATACTCTACAGGAAAGAAAAATGTTTAAAGGATTAATACTTTAGAACAAGTTCTCATTAGGAAAGGATAAAATAAGCAACATTAGTTTGTCATATAGCGTGACATCTATAGAAAAAAATAAATTACCATGAACAGATATATGCTAGAAATGCAGTTTGCTTAATAGCAGACTTATTTATACAGAGACTCCTGCTGTGGGTAAAGGATACACAGTTAGGATAGGGTTAAAGTGGGTTAGGTGCAGAGTAGAATAAGAAGAACTGACATAGTAGGAATAAGGGGGTAAGGAGGGGATGGTAGATTACATAAGACTATGCAAGAAGGAGGGTGGTCTCTTTTGGTGTGGAAATATAACTTTGCTCTGCCCTACACTCATGTGACCAGATAGTTTAGTAGTTCAGGTAGCTTTATCTACAGCTGAAAGAAAGGTAATGAAGTCCTAGAGGGCAGGGTAGGCATTATTTTGGTTTATTTCACAAGATGCTAATGGAGGTTGCTCCATTAAAGAATTCAGACAGCATGAGTAATCGATGTTTCCATTAATCCTGATGTTGAGTGAGTTTACCCAGTTTAATTAAGTTAGCAACGGGGGACAGCAAAGTTTTGTAAGTTGGGAGGGCAGTTTTAAGGGCTCTGTTTTTTATCACCATTGAGGAGTGGGGACATTGGAGAGCTCTGTGGGGGAATCTGTGGTGGCAGACACACGTGCATACCTCTCAGCTGTACAGGTTTTCAGAGAATGTCCAGATTTTTGCCTCATATTTTTGGTCTGTTTTTAATCAAACTGTGTTTTTTCAGGAAAATCATTAAAGATTGACTTCTAAAAATACTGACAGACATTTGAGTTTCAGACTTTACACCCTTTAGAAAATTCAAGCTAATGTAAAACCTTTTATTCTATCAACTTTCTAATTTTTTGAAGAGCAATATTTAAAAATTGCCCCAATTTTTCGGCCTTTGTTCCCCCATTATTCATGGCTTTGTCCAGATTTTTTATTGCAAGAGGTTGAGAGGTATGCACATGTGATATACAGTTGTACGAGTGCATTAGACTGCTGTTACATACTAAAATTGATCTGTATGATTGGCAGGTCAATTGCTTTGCAGTGGAGCTGTCTTCTAAGATATTCTTGGTGTTAAAGCTTGTCTTTTGAGATGATTTATCCTTTGTCTTTTTTTTCTAATATGGCCACATATTTTGCTCTCTTCTACCCAGTAACTAGTCTGAAGGGCTCCATTCCTGTGCCGACTGCCATCTGCATGTAAATTATAGCCTATACAAATTACTGTATAACTGTATAAAACTGATAGTCTCATAAAATTAAGCTTTTTAAGCATTTCTCAAAAAAGATTCTGTATGCAATGCAATGTTTCGTAGAAGTAGCTTGTGTCCATGAGTTATCTCTGAGACTCTATAACATTTATTTGCTGTTTAAGAGGAATCTGCAGGCAAGTTCTGTAACTGCCCCCATCTGCTTTAGGAGTACAGAGAGCTAATTTTAACTGCAGTTTATCAAAATAAACAATGTGATCTAAATGGCTGCAACTTTTTTTTCCCACCAGTAATCAGTTCTAGCAACATGCAACGTATTCCAAGTTGTCATAAGAGATACACATAAGCAGATGGATGATTTAGGTCAGGTACATCAGCATATTCTGTCTTGTTAGGCTGCTGAATGCTGTATTACCTTGCAGGATCGAGGTGCAGCCAGGAAGTTGATTGTGAACTCACATTCACCTTGTAATGGGTATGTAAGATTTTGTGGGATGGTCAATGGGCATTTCCTTGTTGAGGGAATGGTGGCTGAGTCAGCATTGCAGGGACTAGAGGACTTGTATCTTGCATTGGTGTGTGGTTGCCCAGGACTGTGGCCTGTAGTACAGCCAGTCTTGTTGCGACCTTCCACATGATCAAGGTACTGGAAGGTCTTGCTATTGGCTTGGAGGTTGTTTGATAGTGACTTTGCTCCTAATGTGACATTGGAGCTACTGGAAATGTTATTAACTTTTTGCAGTGCTTGATATGTGTGGCTGTCCTGCATGGCAGCAGTACAAGTTTAAAGAACTGGCAGCTTTATGATGCTGTTTATTCTCATTTAATAACAAAAAAGGCTTGAAAACCAAAGAACAGTCCAGAGTCAGAATAAATGTTTTGTTTGACAAACTTTATAATACTTTAAAGAATAATAATATTAGTAGGGTTTTGCTATCTATAGTATTATTCCTATTAGTTTCAACAGTGCTACTACTGGAGTGTTAGCTAAAATTGCTAACTAGTATTAGATGTTATTTCTTAGCATATTAAGGAGGGTGAAGGTGGGTTACCAACTACCCACTATAAAAAAACAGTCGGGTTTTTTGGTTTATGACTTATATGTTTGCTGTTTTACAGGATGGTGGAGGAAGTGTCTTTGAATGATCACTGGGTTAACATTGTAGTTCAAGCTGAAAGATTATTCCAGAAAGTAGCGGTAGAAGAAAATCCAGAGACAAGACGTAATGAGAATCCTTCAGCTGAAGTAGACTGGGCTGTCATAACTGGAGGAAGAGGAAGGCTAATGGTCAACCAGGAGTTTAGGGTTGCCCAGGAGTAGGGCCGTGAAAGAATATGAATGGGTGTGTGGCAAGCCTATAACAGTTCACTCGATGTCTTCAGGCAATCACATTGACATTGCTTTTCCAGATTTGGAAGAGTAAGGGGTTGATCAAGATGTTAGGTTGGCAGGTTTTTTACAAGACCTGAATGTGAGAGATAGGGTTAGAGTGCAGGAGCTATTAGGGTCTACTGCACAGGGTCATCCATCTCTGGGCAGGTCACCCAGGGATGTTTTGATGAATGCACAAGAGTAAGGGACTGCAGCAGTTCTGCCATTATTGAACCAGTTATTGTCATCATCATTGCTATTGCATGTGGAGCCTGCACTGTCACTGGAGGTGCAGAGTGATCTCCTGGGATTAGTCATTGTCAGCCAAACTTGTTTTAACACCACCAATACTCTTAACAGTGAAGGATAAGACTTGGCAAGGGTGACTTTGTAGACATATTTGAGCTGCTGGATGCAGATGGTGCACAACATTTCGCTGAGGTTGTACTCACAAGGGCTAAGGATTTGGTGCTGTCATTAGCATCAGTGGAGAAGAAGAAGAAGCTGGGTAGGTACAGGGCAAGAACCTGGGACAAATGGGTCCTCCGTTTTGTCTACTTTATGGCGGTAATGCTGGAGAAAGATGTTTCACAAGCTTTACTGCTATTAATGTACGTTAGCACAATTAAGGAAGCACAGAGGTTGAGAGATCATAATGCCTGGTTCTGGTATGACCAGCGATTTAGGAAGGTTAAAGCTGCAGATAAGACATTGAGATTGGAGCCAAGATATGTCAATACCTGGCTTGGCACTATGGTGGATAGGCCTGTCAGTTAATCATTAGCTGCAGAGGGTGAGAATGACACTAAAATCGGTGACTGGTGGGCTTTTAATGTTGGCACATGCTCCTGGCCAAATTGTCATTTCATGCATTCTTGTGCAGTTTGTGGGGGGTCACACATTGCCATGGCATGTTGGTGCAAAGATAGATTAGGGTCCACAAATCAGATTGATAATGGTAGCCCCAGAGTGCTAGCAGCACCTGTTGGATGGTGCAGAGAGAATTTTTGTGGTCTTGTAGGTCAATTGCCTTTTTGCGGGCCATCAAGTAGGTCAGCCAAACTATTCTTCCATTAAATCAGATGCACCTTCAGCTTTGTTTGAAGTTAATCCCTACAAGGAGACAGCAGAGGAGTTAATACTGGGTTTTACAGTAGTCTTTGGTTGAAGGTCTCATGTTCATTGTAATTCAGTGACTCCAAAAAATTTGAAGTCTTTACACACCAGGGAGGCTATGTCAGTAGTTTTGCTTTAGAAGGAAGTGGAAGCAGGTATGGTGCTAAGTCCATTTAACACGCCCCCATTTGCACAGTTTCAACTCTGTCCTCTTGGGTTGGTACAACAAAGAAGAGGGATGGTGAGCTTTGTTTAATTCATCAATTGTCTTTTCCTGAGGATAGATTGGTCAGCGATCACATTGACAGAAAAGATGCAAATATGCCTCTTTGGATGATTCAGTTTTCTTCATCAAAGCTTTTGTAGACTCATGGTTAGTTAAGATAGACAAAGAGGATGCGTTTTACTTGCTACTCATCAAGAAAGTGGATTGGGCTTGGCTGGGTATGTTTGTAGTGCCAGTATGGTTCTGCAATGGTTGTGGCAGTAATGAGCCCCAGAGCAGCAGACAGTGCATCACCTTGTTTTTTTTGTTAATTGGGGAGAGTCAGTGTAAGGCCAGTGGGGTAAAGCAAGCTTTCATAGCTTTGTGTGCTAAGTTAAGGGGTGTCATTAGTTCATGATAATGTGGAGGGCCCTTCTAAAAGGTTGAACTTTTTGGGGTTGGAGCCTGATGCTGAGCAAGGCCTATTCTGTTTGCCTACAGATAAGGCTACCAGACTGAGTGAATGCCTTGTTAGCTTTGCAAACAAGAATGTGAGAGGTTATGGAGCTGCTGGGCTTTAATTTTTGCCTGCAGAGGTGTTGCACCAGAAAGGGCTTTTAATAGATTAATGGCAAATCTGTCAAGAGGGAGACGATATAATCATCACTGTTTGTGTTTGTCAAATGTTGTTAAGTAAGATATTGATTTGTGTTTGATGTTTCTTGAGGGTTATAATGGCATTTACTTTTGGAAACACAATTGATATTGTCAGAGGAGTTACATTTATGGACTGATGCTTGTGGGAGTGTAGGGATGGTGGCAATTTTTAAAGACCAGGACTTTGCACAGAATGGCCAAGGAGCTGGCTCAATGTGTTAAAGAAAGATCTGGCATTTTTGGAGCTGATGCTGATTTGGGGGGCACCGGTGGTACGTCAACACCATTTGTTGAACAATAACATCATTTTTCTCTTGAGCAATGTGGCAGTGCTACAAGTATTGGCTAAGAAAACAGCTAGGTTTGTTTTAGTGCAGCTGTTGTTGAGGAAGTTAGTCTTGCCCTAAGGATTAATTGGTCATTCTCAGCACTTGCTAGGCAAATTTAATTTTTTAGTTGATAGTCTGTCTTGCTTTCTTTTCAAAAGGTTTCATGGGATGGCTCCCAGTGTGTCATTTCAGTCAATGCCAGTTTTAGATGAAATGTAGAAGAATGGCAGTTTGTAGCAGGTTGGTTAGTATCACAGTCTTGGTCTAGATCCATGAGAAGGGCTTGCAGTTTAGCTATCTCTGTTTTCGTAGCTTTTAAGTAGCAGCTTCCTTGACAGCACAGGGGGTGATCTGTGAAGTTGGTTTGTCAATACTTGGTGTACAGGTAAAAGCTGGGGGAGGAGATTTGCACAGTTTGGCTGCATTAAGCAGCTCTTAGTGCAATGTTTAGGTTGATGGGATTGCAGGATTTGAATCACTGGGGAGTGTTGATGAGTTGGGTGAAAGTTACAGCTGTGGGGTGTCATAGGATATTACCGTTAGCTAAATCATTGCTAAGAGTGATTTTAACCAGGTTAAATTTGGTTGTGCCTTCTTGAAGAGATTGTATTTTATGGTCACTGCTGGCTGTCTAATATGTATGTAGGTATCTGGGAGATTTTAGGATTAATGTACTGGTAGCATCTTTGTATTCGCAAGGTGTTAACGTTACTCAGACAACGGTGGTAATTTGGTTGTGTGAGTATAAGATGGATCAGTGATGGACAATGGCAGCAGGTGTGTTGGGTGGAGTTAGTGTCCAGAGAGATGGGCAGTGTTATGGTCAAGAATGCGTGATCAGAAAGGGGAATGCCTGTTTTTTTCAGAAAATTGTCGGTTGCAGAAGCAGTTTATTCAAATTGTTTGGAAGGCATTGATGCATCAAGGGTTAAAAGCAGATTGTTTTTTAGCCATTCTTTCCAGATAGGGGGGACCTCAGATCTGGCTTTAGACATTAAATGGATGGAGACATGGGAATCTGATGCTTTTTTACTTTATGTTAGATAAGTTTTACACAGTGTTTTTAGTATGGCAGCTTGAATGTTTTGTTTGGTTAGTATTTTGTTTTGATTGTTTTTCAGGGCACAATAAGTTTATCATTCCTTTGTTTATTGGGCATCAGAACAGTTGAAGATTCATCTTCATGGCAATTTTTATTTTTTATTCATTTAATATTTGTTGACCCGGAAAGTCTGACTAGACAGAGCCTATTTTCAGCGGGGGCCTGGGTGAAACTCTCCAGATGCATGTCTTTGGATTGTGGGAGGAAACCGGAGTACCTGGAGGAAACCTATGGCAATATGTTAGGTCTTGATCCTATGAAAATGGAAGTCATTTGGAGTGACTGTACAGGTTAAGAAGTTTACATCTTTTTGCTTGCATGAAGGGAAGGTCAAGATGGTGCTAATTCACTTAGGATGGTATGATCTTGGGGTTACAGGGTTAACCTGGGGGGAAAGCTGGTCACTAGCACAGATAATCTGATACTTGATAATGTTAAAATAATGGTTTCTTAAGGTTGTGTTTTCTTGGTCTGAGATCATCTTTAGACTGTTTTGAAGCCAGGTACAATGTTAAAGAGATGTTGAAGTTGCTAGGTATTTAGTTAATCATAGCTTTCGCAGGCAGCTCTTTCCCTTGCATTTAAGACTGTGCCTCATTGGGAGTTTGCTGATAGGGACCTTTCTAGGTCTGACTCAGGCATAGTTCATTTCACTGATGTGGGGCTGAACTTTTTTAATGTCAATACCTCTGTTTTTATTAAAGATAGCTTCAAGGTTTGGAAGCCAGTCAAGAGAAAAAGGAAAGGGTAGGGCCGATAGGCTTTTAAATGGGTCTGTGAGGCATACCCCTCAATTCTTCCTTTCTTTGTGGTCTGGTTAATATATAATTAGAGTGGACTGTAGCACGCTTCTCAGGTGGGCATTGGTTGTTGCAGCAAGAGGTTGTTTTAATGCTGCTCTTTTACTCAGGATGAACAGTTCAAAGTTACCCTTAATGTGATTCTGCAGGTGTTATTTGATGCTGTTGTGTTTCAAGAAGTTTTGCTGATTATCTGTTTACCGTTTGGAACATTTAATAAACAGGTCACACTGGCTTCCCTGCTTTGGTTTTTGTGTCATGTATGAATAGCTGTACAAGATTAGTTAAAGCACAACATAACAAATTTGCAATTTATCAGTCTGTCATGGCATGAAAATTAAGTGAAATAGAATTTTAATTAAAATAAATCAGGTTACAGTGTTGTGTGAAAACAGTAAAGACTGCCAAGAGAATAAGATACCAGATTAAAATGTATGGATGTCTTTTACTATCCACAGGGGTATGTATGTAGAGGACTGCCTGTATGTAGAGGACTGCCTGATGATTCTAACGTAAAGTACTAAAGGAAACATGACTGCATTATGAAGAACTACTACACTATACAAAAATATGTTTTAACTAACATGGAAAACCAATATAGCAGGTGAGTAGTTAACCTCAATTCAGATGCATTGAAGGCTGGTTGGCCCCTTCAAATAGTAACAGCACTGAATTTACAAGCTAGTTATAATACTAAACTGCTGAATATTGCATCCTTCCTGTCTTTCAGGCTTATGGTCACTATTATTACAGTAACAACTGTAATATAATATTAAGCCATCTGTTTGTATGACTAAAACTGGGTGGCAGTACTTCACAGATCATTAATGCAATGATGTCTGCATTTTGGGATCAGACGGAAAATCATAAAAAAAAAATCTGCATTTTCAGTGTAACAGATTTGTTGACATTCATATTGAATATTTGTCCAGAGTTAATTGCTCTAGAGGGAACCACTCCTAAGAGTTATACTACCATACATCTGTTCATGTTAAAATATTGAATAAGCATTATTTCAACTTTGAACAAGCATCGATTAACACATCTGATACAGAACAATCAAACTGACAAATTTATGATCCCAACATATCATCAGTTATTCTGCAGGCAACTGTATATCTGTGGGAGATTGTCCTGGCTCTGTCTGTCTGTCTGACCCTCATACTTAACTTATTTCTGTTCATTTCCTGGATCTGTTGATTTAATTTATGTTTTCAAAAGAGTGTGTGTAAAAGTCTTGTATACCTCAACAAGTCAATTTTGTGAAATTATAATGCTGAAAGCAATACAAATTATCTTACATTTTGCATCTTGAATAACTGCAAGGTTTTTGCTATTCTAGACTGTACTTTGTTGAACTCCGACCTCACTGTTTTCACTACAGCACTGTAGGTGTTAGAAAAATGTGTATTTGAATATATGAGAAATGCAAGTTTAAAAGCAAAGTAGTATATAATGCATTTTATTCTATTAATCATATAATAGTAAGGATTAATTCATGTGTAAATGTAAGTAGTTTTGAAACTGCAGTGTGGCTTGAAGCAAAGCTGATCTTTGACCCTGGCAAAATGCTAGCTTAGCAAGTTTTAATGTTTATGCTTTTCACAAGTGATTATCTGCTGGGTCAGGAAATTAAATGTGTGAAATAATGAAATCTTCTGCTCTTTCCTGTTGGAATGATTTGGCCTTGTATATGTGTTACTGAGATAGCACGCAGTTGTGTGAGAAAGTGTAACAGAGAACAAAGACGTGTACTAAAAGACTGAAGCTGCTATTGTATTCGAACTGATATGAAACCTTGAAGAAGTAACTTTACAGAAAGACATTCCCCGGGATTCATGAACCTTGCGCCAGGCGCCCGCATAGCGTTGGCGTTATAACGCCAAATATGGCTGCTGAGCGATTCAGGTATGAATGAATTCCACGTGCACTACCGGCGTGCGCCGGACCGTCTCCGCCCCCCGGCGTAGGTATGCAAAACACACTGTGTGCGGTATTGCACCATGCAAATGAGGGCAATAGCGATCCACGGCGGCGAAGCGTGGCGTAAGAACGGCAATGTAAACCAAAAAGCGGTTTACATTTACCCAAACATACCGGAGGAGTAACGGAAGGCTGTCAAAGTCAGGTATCATATAGGTGCAATATGCCAATGTGGAAAGGCACCGAGAATGTCCAAAGAAAACATGCACAAAATGTAAAAAATGACATAAATGGCACGTACGTAGAAAGAACAGCAGACCCCCGGGATGTGTGCACAGAAGTTGTAAAGCAATGAAATAATATGATAATGTCTGAAAAGAGCATTAGAACACAAATCAGCTGCACAGCCACCACACACCATAGTATGTATGTAAAGCTGCAACCCCAGCGCAATGGTTGTCAAGGAGTGGAGGCGGTGTGCGGCGCCGTAACCAGGTATTAGTAGTCAATTCCATGCAAATGAGGCAGATAATAGTGAATCGCAAAACGGCGCCAGCGTAAGGATGGAGCAACGGCGTGGCGGTACTACACCGAGGAGTGGCCTACACCAGATACATGTCAACCACACAGGGGTGTGCCACCGTGGGAGGAAGGATATTGGAGGACAGCAAATCTGGGCTGTACAATGCACATCACAACATCATGACTGGCGTGTTAGGAAATAGATGCGCTGACAGTACAGAATGCGCGTACAAATGCATGTGCACGAGGATGACTACGTTCCCGAAACCAGTCATGTGTGGACCTCACCGTCAACAACCAGGGATATAGGAAGGTAATGCGGAGAATACGAGGAAATGCGGAAGCAGTGTAAATGTATCCGTAACGAGCAATTAACACCAATCAATGCAGGAAGGGCAAACGCCGTCAGCTGATAAGTCTGCATGCAGACTCCTGCAGAACGGGAAAGGGAGGCATTTGAGAGCAAAGATAATAGGGGATGTAGTAGAAATGCAAAGATCAAAGAACCGAAATAGCACAGCCAAGTACAGAGGTAGCATAACTGCGGCTGCAGATAAAATGCATCATATGCCATGTGCCTGCAGGATGCAGTAATGTAAGATGCCAGGCGAAGGCAATGCAGGCAACTGTAATGTAACACTACAGGCAGTACCGTTGCAGCTGCAAGCGTAAAACCACGGAAATAATCCATGGATAGGGCCGCACAGACACACCCAATGACCTCACCGGGTATACAGCACAACAGTAATAAATGTGAATGCGCACAACACACAGCGACTTCCCAAACGCCGCACCGTAGGGTGTAAACAGACGGGAACTTTTAACATGTATATGCTGGGTGCCGCCGTGGCGTGATGCATAGGTATGTGGCAGAGACAGACGGAGTTGCGGAGGGTGGTGCCGACAACAACCGTAGGCCTCACAGGAGAAGGAGAGTGTTCAGACCAAGGGTGACCTACCAGGGGCTGCGAGACCTGGAGATAGTAGAGCTACAGGGTGGACAGGGACATGTTACAGCAAATAGTGGAGCTGTGCCGGCCGCCTGAGAACAAGAGACAACAGAGGGGAGCCCATCCCAGTGGACACAAAGGTATGTGTGAGCTTGCGAATACTGGCTACAGGTACCTTTCAAAGGCCCACCGGGGACATAATGGGCATCTCACAGGCATCAGCATCCAGGGTACTACACCAGTTCCTGGATGCCATGTTACCACATGCCCATGAGCACATAAAGTTCCCCACATCTCAGGAGGAGTTGGCTAGCAATATCGCCGCTTCCACCGTGTGGCACAATACCGGAGGTCCTGGGTGCGATAGACTGTCGCACATAGAAATCAAGTCACCACCTGGGGAGCAGGGTAGACGCTACATAAACCGCAAGGGATACCCCTCCATCAATTGCCAGGTCGTGTGCAATGCGCGGGGGATTATCAGGGTTGTGTGTGCGGCAGCCCTGGAAGCTACCACGACTCCCATATCTGGCATGCCTCACAGCTGTACCAGGTATTCGCCAGTGGGGACATCACACAAGGTCACCTTGTGGGGATGCTGGCTACGCACTGGAGCCGTGGTTGATGACACCCATCAGAAATGCACACACACACATGCAAGAACGCCATAATGAGGCACACGCACAAACGAGAATAATCATAGAGCGTGTGTTCGGGATGTTGAAATCACGGTTCCGGTGCTTGGATACATCCGGTGGAGCCTTGCAGTACTCTCCAGGCACAAGTGCCCACATATTCATAGTATGTTGTATGCTACACAATATGATTCTGCGGAAACAGCTGCTGCAGGGACATAATGCCGGAGGGCCACCAAGTCCGCCACAACTGCCAGGGCAAGCACAGGCACAGGGCGTGCAGCGCCACGGACACCCTGAGCCAGCCCCAGTAGGTAGACAGAGGCGTACCCAATATGCCTACGCCCTGGCAAAGAGGGAACGCATAGCACATACTCTGACAGTGTAGGCCCCATGGACTGACACCTCCTGACCTGCACACACAGTAAAATGGACGCCACACAAACATGTCCGCCCGTAATGTGTACCGTATGTGCGGACGTATGTGTGACTCCAACAAAGGCACCGGCCAAACACTGCACACCCAATAGCCAGCAGAGCATGGAACGCCAACACGTCAACGCACGCCGGTTCAACAGCACACGGCGTAGCCATATGCTGCCACTATCGCCGCAAGTCGACCACACATGTACGCATGTGCATACACAGATACGGAAATACATATCAGTACACATGTAGAAATATATATACGCATACACAGATAGAAAGTACAACAGGGTAATATGGAACCCAGGGATGCAAGTTCACAGATAAGTAAGACGCGAAATCACCACATATTAAACATAGTGACCGACAACCCGATTATCCTGGAGGGTGGGCAGGGCAGGTAACGCCAGCCATGGAAATGTTAACCTGCATCAATACATATCCGCGTGTCGGGATGGTCACCAGTCCACGGTACAGTAACGGGATATGTGTAGGGTCACCACCTGTCCCACGTTGTGAGGGACAGTCCACCTTTGGGCAGTTGTGTCCTGCAAAAACATTGACAAAATGGCAAATGTCCTGAGATTGTAGGACAAAACCATTTCCCATAATTACTTTATTAGTTGCACAAAACAGTTATATTGTAGAAGAAACATCTAAATATGATAATAAACAGAATAAGCAACTGTAATGCTACATCGTCGTATTCCGTCAAAAAAGTGAATCGCTGTCCTTTGTACTGGCCGTGGGTGTGTGTTGGCATGCAAAATCAGACGTTTCTACTAAAATGTCCCACATTGGCCATTTGAAAAGGTGGCAACCCTACATATGTGCGTGTCATATCCATAGGACATGAGTGCGGAGATACACGCCGCCACCGGCGATGCGGCCAACGTAGGTATTGTGTTCAACCGTCGGTGCGAAAGCGGAAAGCATACCAGTGAAGTGTACGACATTATGAGGAACGTACCTCATTCGTGGTGTAAAACAGTTCACGTTCCTCGCAGTACCTACAAGTTCCACATTGAAAATGTCTCTCAAACATCCATTGTTAGGAATGTATATAAATGACATCCTGGTAAATAGAATGTACTCATAGTAAGTCAGTAAAGGTTCTTCACTGTAAGTAAATCAGCATATCATAATCAACCTATGACCTACTTAGCTGAAGTTGTCACTATGCCATTACTATGTGTTCCACATTATGCCCATGTGTTTCACATTACTACTGTGTGTGTTCCCACTCCGGAAATAGAAGGTTGACAGCCATGGCGGCAATATGTGTATGTGTGAGGTGAGGTTGTCGTGTGTTCCGCTGTGTGTGTGTAATGTGTGTGCCAGTGTAAACTGTGTATGAAGGTGACATGTCACAGGCGGAGTGTAATAACAGGCGTAGGCATACAGTACAGGAACCATAGGCGTATGTACATCAGTACCCACAAAGTAGTACTGGTATCTCCTCAGTGGCTATGCACGTGGCGACGTAAAATGATGCAAAGCGCAAATGTCCCAAAGTGTACCACAGGGCCATAGCAAACCGGAGATGCAAAGGACGCATGTACAAACCACGACCGTAGGTATGGCGGCCATAACGTAGACTCCACACGGTCTGTTGGCAACGTTACACAGCATCAGGCATGTACGGTGAAAATACGAATGTGCCATCCCGGCACCGATCGTGAACACTTACGGTCCGGTAAATACCGCGGTGTGTTCCACGACCGTGACGTAAGCAAGCGGCACACGAATAGGAGGCTACCGGTAGCATACAGTCCGCCCCAAGTATAGGACCACAATCACCGTAACTATCAGCGACAAAGTGCCAATGGATGGTAGGCACGGACGGACATGCGCAGATATATAACCGATGTGAAGGCGGAAGTCGTGCAGGAAGCACACATGCAGGCGATACCGACAGCAGACGACATCAACAAAACAAACATTCCCGGAACAACAGACAGGTAACCCGCAGCTCCCCAAGCAGGGATGGAGCACACACACAAGCATATCTGGTATGTGTAAATGCAAGACTCACACCCCGTACCCGTCACCCACATCCGCAGATATACCCCATTGCACATATCAAAGGGATAACAGCTAAAACCGTAGCAAACACATACAGGCAGTGAATGACAGCGGCATACCCACAACAAGCTCATGGGGAACACTAGCAGCGGCTGATGCATCCATGCATTCGCTATGTACAGGAAAATAACAGCCATGTAACACATTTGAATGCACAACGCCATCGACAGACGCCGCCAGGACACGGTGACCCACATGTCGAACACAATACCATACCCAACACACACAATCCACGGCTAACACCACAGCGAAATGTACCCGACACCACACATAGCGGATGCAGTCACACAAACATGATACAATACATACCATCCTCACTAAGGTATTGCAAATAACCAACGGCCACACGAGGAAAGAACCATGGCCTAGTGCCGACGCTGTAACGAAAGGAAGGGGATCACCGCTGATATGCGCATAAGTACACACCGAGGAACAGCTATTGGCCTGATTAACCCACATGGATCAGGCGACGACGAATATAAGGAAGACTCCCTGGATATCCAAACCGTATGTTCATACCGAACCCATACGAACTCGAGAAACAGAATCAAGGAAATTGAGTCGAACGCAGAACAAAAGGCCGGAAAGGTATGTCGAACCCACGAATTGTACTGGTGTGTAACGCACGATACGTATGACGAATCTGTACAGTATGTGAACGGTGTGTGTAGGTAAAGATACCTGTCCATCAGGCAGAGAGAGGCGAAGGTTGGATATGTAATGCTAAAACGCGCAGCATACCAACAACTGTGGACAACGTGTGCACAGCAGTGGGACAACATGTAAACACCGGGATAACCCCAGGGCGACTTGCCACCCTTTCAAAAGGCCAAAGTGGGAAACCGTCGGGACACACTTCAGATGTTACAGGTGGACACATACCCATGGTCAGTACAAAGGTTAGAACTCTACTCTTTTGCATAAAGAAAGGTGTATTCTTGTAGCAGTTCAGTTGCTTATTGTGTGTGTTGTAACAGTTAGGAATGTACATACATAAATAAGTATGTTATGCAACTCTTACATAAGAATGGGATATAGTGATGTCCCACAATCTCAGGACATTTGCCATTAGTGATAAAGTTTGTCAGGACACAACTGCCCAAGGAGGGACTGTCCCTTGCAAAGTGGCACAGGTGATAACCCTACCCCAGGTCTGCCATAGGGGTTGCAAACACAGAACAATGCCACCACCCACGCCGATGCTGGCAGTGGATATCCAACACTGAAGTGCCACAGCAGGATAGGACATTTATGTATAGTGTCACAGCACACATGTGCATGGGCATATACCGTCGATGTCATACGGAATGTGCGCACGACGTGCACCTATCCCACGCAGTAGGGCCGACTATGTCAAGTATGTGTAATGCAAAGCTGGCATGATGGATATGTTCAGAGGTCATAGACAGTATCACAGGCATAGCATGCATGATGGAGCGATGGGCTAATGTTATATACATACACAAGATATGTATGGCCTGCACATATGGGACAATGTAGTAGCAGAATAGGTACCCGAAATGGAGGTACCAGCAAGTGACCATGTCCAAACGTTCCATAGCAGGTGCAATGTGTGCCACAATGATGTCCAGCAGTGCGTGTGTAAACACATGTGCAATGTACACAGTACTGATACCCCCCCCCATGGTAGTGTCCACTGAACGGCAGAACTGGATGTCAACTGTCATGTCTATACAGTACGTCCGCTGTGGTGGTACCATGGGTCTGTGTCACCCTACCAGCAAGGCAGCTATGACACGACTAGTGACACAGTGTGCCCCTGTGGGATGTGCACAGGACCTATGTCCCACAGCATGGTGTGTGTCCAGTCTGTGGATGTCACACAGACGCCGGGCTGAGCAATGTGGCATGTGTGCACACATGCAGGACTGCTCCTCCCCCCCTGCCCACAGCAAACGCCATGTAGGAGTACTACATGCATCAGTACTGTGGAGAACATGGGCCATGGCAGAGTACATTACACCCCTGTGTTAGTGGCATCTAGGTGAGCACAGATGTGTTACATGACTGTCATTTGCATATGTAAACTGTCTGAGCTGGGTAGAGAGCACAGCATGACTATACTGACACATGTAACGTTGTATCCATTGTGTAAGGTACACCACACATGTGTTATTGTAACATGGCCTGCGTGTACATGTGTGTATGGCACAGGTACAAGGGCACCCAAGGTATCAGCTACACATACGGTCCAGAAATGTGTAGTCCTGCACATGTGTACCCACACTATGGTGTAATATGGCAACCACAGCACCATGTGGGCCATGTGTGTGTACATCAACCATGTACAACGTGATATGCCTGTATAGGGACAGTATCCATGTGATACACACCGCATGACTGTCAGTATGCAAAGGTGATGTGTATGCACTATGTGTGATGTAACTGATGCAATGATATCTACATGATATATCTGCCACACTGACACCTGTATGGGTGTCAGCAACATGAGTAGGATGAGCTAGAATGCTGCCAGGTATGTAGAAGTGGTATATGTAGGCATGTACAGTACTGTGTGACAGTAGGTAGTGTACGTATGCAAATACTGAGCATGAGGGGCCACATGTCTGAGGAACGTGCAATGCCACACGTCCCTGACATGTTGTAGTTAGCATGACATGCCTGCACCACTGTGTGAACTGTACAGAAGGCACATGGCGTAACATGCCGATACATAGGGTACGATGTGATGCTGGATGTGTACACTGTCAATAGCATAGACTGGAATGGTGCTGAAGGGCAAAGAGCAGATCATGTCTGATGTGATACCCTCTGTACCACCCCAACCACCCATGCAATAATATGACAGGTGGCCAGCATGGGATGTGGTGTTCCGTGGTGCACAGAAGCCCAACAAGGGTGCCAGGAAAGGCATGCAGGTAGTCAATGAGTGTGTGAAGCATGTATGTCAAGATGTGGCCCAGTGCCATACTGAATGGCCCAGTCATGGGTGTAGAGATGCAGCCCCATACGTGCAATGCAGTACCATCCATGTGTAGTGTGATAGATGTGGTAGTGTGGTGGTCATGGTGCACAACGTACATGAATGGGCTAGCAGTCACTGATGTGTGCTGCTGCAGAGACATGTAACAGCCAGGTTGGCGGGATACAACAACTACGGTGGTTGGAGGTGACATTGGGACTGTGTTCCCAGACATAACATGTGCATGCCAGTACTATGTATGTGTCCACAGGGTTAATACAATGTCCAGCCAAGGATTGGAACCCTGTAGTGAGTGAGAGTGTGTATTGTTGGTAGGTACCCCATTGGCAGGCAGGATGCCAGCAACATCTGTGTCGTCAATGCCTGCATGACCGTGGTATGCTGCATTGAATGTGGATGTAGTCAAACAGCAGAGACATACCACCACACTGCGTGAGGGCCCACACTGCAATGTCTGGCAGTCATGTGTAGGTAGCTAGCTGTGGAGTATGTCATGCACCAGCAGGACACACCATGACTGTCAAGTGACACACAACACACAGGTGAACAAAACTACCGTGCAACAGCCTGCACATGTGCCCATATAGCACGTGTGCATGGAACAGGAATACCACTGTGGCGTCTGTGAAAATGCCAGCACCACCATGTCTCAGTGTGGAATAGCATGGTCCCTACCAGTGTGTACATGTAGCAGAAGTGCACTGTGATCACTGTTGGCATAGGCACATAGACTGTCCATTGGACGTGGTGCCATGCCCTCAACAACCTCTGTCAGTGGATGTCAGTAATACCGGCTGTAGTGTGTATGTACCATGCATGCTGCTATGGTTGTGTGCTTAGGGTGTGGCTAGCAGGGATGGTAAGCATGGATGTTCAGCAAACAGAGGGGGGAGGTGTGTAGGCCTAGCATACAGACACATGTAGGTTTGGTGCATGCTGAGGGTAGTGTAGGTATGGTATGTGTCATGTAATGTGTCACCCAGCTATGTGTACTGCATGGCCAAGCATGTGTGGTGCGTGGGAGTCCATACTAGGGAAGGTCGTGTTGCTGGCAATACATAGCAGTAGCAACTGTCCCAGGTGCAATGTACAGCATGCCACCCTGACTGGCATGTAACCTGTGGTGTACAGTGTCTGCACTGTCGCGTGTCACAATGTGCGAGTGGCCACAAACATGGGTATCTGAACATGGACCACCTATGATGCAATGTGTCATGGGAAAATACAGTATGTGTGTAAATCACGGTGCGGTGTGGGAACCACCCACCTGTGTGTGTTGCAGTCCAGGTATGTGACTGGGAGGTATGATCTGTGTACAATCTGGACTGGCAGGTGTGGCGTGTAGGGCATGGAGGCAGGTCCCAGGCACTGTAGATAAGTGACATGTGTGCTGTACTGTGTGTGCATGAGA